>NC_045795.1:91588145-91904197 GCF_009873245.2 Balaenoptera musculus
ATACTTTTCTAGTTTCTATTTAACATTTAAATAAATTAAAACCTATATTATGATAGAAACCATATTTTTTTAAACAATGAAGTCCAACTCTCAATGTGCCCAGGAAGTGAAATTGCCAGTCCAGAAAAACATTAGACAATCTACCTATCAGTGAAGAAAGTACAAAAAAGATCATTTTAATACCTATGTTTTCTCCGTAAGGGCTACCTTCCTGTTTTTTGTATCTCTTTACCCTGAATTCTCTAAATCTATATTTTTCAGGACATTCCTTCTCACTTCTGACATTAGCTTAGCATTAATGTTTAATACCGAGGGGCCATCAGACATTCAGTAAATAGTTGCTTATTCTGTTAGCCTTTGAGCTAAACCAGAAAAAAAAAAATCTTTCCAAAGAAAAGTGCTAAGTTAGAAGAAACTAACTGAGGGATAAATTATAATGGTGTATAAAAGGACCATACTAAAATTGAAAAGAAAATGTCTAGGTGTGAGAATTTCACTCCAATGTTTACTATCTGGGTGATCTAAGATAATTCACTTAATTTCTCTTAGACTGTAACTTCATCTATAAAATGGAACAAAGTAATAAATAAATAGGCAAATAAATACCAATATCAATATTCATAGCAATAATAATAAGCTCACCTTCAAACTCCTAACGCCCAGCATACAGTAAGCATTCAAATAACACCTGGCTGATTTGTCACCATTCTAATAGGTTTATGTATAATAAGTATTGTGCAAGTATTTAATGTTGTAAACCTCAATGGAGAAAATAGATATGAAAATACCTTGTGAACCATAAAGCATGTATAAATGCAAGGGACTTTTTACATGCCCAAAGGAACATGTTACTTTTTGCCATTAGAAGATATAAAATCCAAAACACTGTCTAAGTTCCCATCTGCCACAATAAAACGGCAGCAACAGCAATTTCAGCATTGGGTTAGACTGGGGTTTAAGAACTAGGCTCCATGCCCAAAAGCACAGGGTGCTGGAGATAGGGGAGGATCTTCCTGACTCAGCAAAAGGGAGTTGAGAAGCACTAAGTGAGAAGACACAGCCCTTCAGAACTGTACTATGACCCAGAGGCAGCCCTCCAGGCAAGCCACAGACTCCCTCTGCTTCCTCTGGGCTCCGGGAAAGGCAGTGTCAGGAGACACAGGGAAAACATATGGAGGGAGACATGCTGACATCTGAAGCACTGTTTTATAATAACACATAAAAGTAACAGCTATGCTAGTTAAAACAGGATTACTTTAAAATACAAGCATATATGTACACACAGATGTGTCTTGAAAACTGGGATAGAGAGGCTTTCTGAAGAGGCAGATTGAATCAGATGAAGCGTCAGAAGTTTGCAAGCTCTTGTCGACAACGCTGACATACAACAATGCTGGAAGTTGGGAGGGGGCCAAGACTCCCCCCTCCTAACCTGGGTCCTAACTAATGGATGCAAGAAACTGATATAACACATCAGCTTTACCCATGGCTGGGCAAGCACCCAATGACTCTCAAATGCGGGGGTTCTGGTAAATGGTTTTGGTGAATGTAGCTTGGATTTGAGGTGAGCACCTCTTATTTCCTTCAGAAAGCTGAATCCTGGCGTCAACCTGTGTGAGGATAGCTAGATCTGCAGAAGGGATGTATTCCCCCACCCAGCCAGAGGAATGGAAGACAAGGGCCTGCCCCAAACATCGTCACCAGCAGAATGCAGCACACAACACCACAACAGAAGGTCCGGGGTTGCCTTTTTAATTTGGTTATCGTGTCCCCTAGAAAATGCGGCTCAGCGAATGTCCCCAGTTTTGATCAATCAAGTTATTCCTTTTAATTTGGGGAAGAATAATAAGGAGGGAAAGCATGGGGACAGAACTTCTAAATAGATAGATTAATTAGGAGAGAGAAACACTACACTTTTCCCAAAAAATTATGGTGTCATTATCTGCTTTATATCTAAATGATATACTGAAGGAACCCCATGTAAATAATACGTGAAATCCAGAAGATTGCAGTGACTTTAATAACTATTCTATATTTGGGGTGATAATTCAAGCAATTGGCTATTGCTTGTATATTGGTACAACTATAAGCAGCTAGGTTCAGAATCTAAGATACAGAGTCATTTGCCAGGGAATAAATTATCAATATGGCACAAAAAGGTCCTGAGGAGAGAAAGATTGTTAGTGTAACCACCTGGGCCTGCTTATATGCTCAACTATGATAACATCTTCCTCATTTAGACACCAATGATTTGCATTTATTGTCATTCTAATTGGATCAGGATAGAGATTTCCCAGCCGGAGCATAATGCTTGGAGAAGATATTCCCCATCTTAATGAGGTTCAAATATTAAAGATAATTGGAAGTATGTTTAGGCACTAAGTTCTATAGTGACAAGCACTGAGTTCTATACGTGACAAGGCAGGACTGAGAGCTTAAGACGAATTTGTGATTTTTAATGAAAGCTACCCATTTTGTAGATGAGAACAGTGAGGCCCTGGGAGGTGAAGAGACAGCCCAAAGACACACAGCAGCAGAACCAAAAATCAGATCTTCCAGTCACAAATAAGAGTTTTTTCTGCACAGTGCTGCACCCTCTCCCTGCTTTATTAATGACGACTTGCTCTTATCTCTTAAGTAAATCCTTATGTTTGCATTTGGCCATATTTGGCTGCCGACTTTTCCTACAAAGCTATGCTTCTTGTTAATTACTCTACAATTTGGAATTTCAGGAGAGCAGATGGTCTTTCCATCCGAACATCTGCATTAAGTTTGCAGTTATTGTTTTGTTTTACCATGTTATGTTACTATTTTTACTACAGCACATTGATTCATGAATGGAGAATGAAAGATAATGGATATTACTACTTGTTTGTAAACTACAACATAACTCTGGAGAAAATGCCCATTATTTGCTTAGATTCTTCTTTGTAAATCTCAGAAGCGACATATGGATTTTCCATGTGATCGATATGATCAACAATCTCTATAGTTCCCCACACCAGATAGAATCTCAAGAGATAAGGAGGTAGAGAAGAAGCAAGAAGAGGACAGAGAATTTCACGTTAAGAGGATACACTAAATGAATTTAGGTCAAGTTCTATTGTTCGTTTATCTTTTCTTAATCTATTCTTGGAAGCATGAAATCCTAAGGATGGGGAAAATTTGACCTTATATGGAACTGAATAGCCACCTTGAATTTTTGCCCACTCCAATCCTGTTATGTTAGGCTCCTAATTCCCCAGTCACACTTTCCCTTCTCTCTTTTATGTATGCCTGAAAATATCTCTAGTGCAAATAACCGTGTTTACTCTCCCAGCTCAGAAGTACTTCCAACTCTCTTCTTTATTTACCAAATCCTTTCACCTTTCAATATCTAGCTCTAGGAAACCCTAGTTTGAATGCCAGCTCTGTGATTTACCAGCTGTGTGACTAAGGACAAGTGAAGCAAATCATTTAATTTCTCTGACTCTCATTTCCTCAGCTGTAAAATGAGATAATAACAGTATCTGCTTTATAGGAAGTCTCCATGCAAATCGTGTGTACATCACAAAAATACTCAACAGCATTATTTGGGTGATAGTAAGTGATGTTTTAAACTATTATTATTTTCTTCTTTTCCACTAGTGACACCTTACGACCCCAGCAGGGTCATTTCACCTTATGTGAGGAAACCTGTGGTAGCTGGTCCTATAATTTCTAAATGACTCCAGTCATAGTTTAAAACCACCTATGGATTAGCGACTGAGAAGCTGTCCTGTTAAATTGCCCTCTATCCAGCTCTGAGAACAGGGCGGTGTTGGCTTCCTAGGGCTGCCAGAACCAAAAACTGGCAGCAATTTATTGTCTCACAGTTCTGGAGGATAGACATCTGAAATCCAGCTGTCAACAGAACCATGCTTTCTCTGCTGGCTGTGAAAGAGAATCCTTCCTTGCCTCTTCCAGCTTCTGGTGTGTGCCTGCAATGCTTGGTCTTCTTGGGCTTGTAGATGCATCACTCCAGCTACATGGCTCCTTCTTCCTATGTGTCTTCACGTCGTTTTCCCTCTGTGCATGTCTGTCTTCACATCGTCTTCCCTCTGTGCATGTCTGTCTTTATGTCCAAATTTCCCTTTTTTATAAGGACATAACTCACAAGGGATTACGGCCCACCCTAATGACCTCATTTGAACACAGTTACCTCTGTAAGACCCTATTTCCAAATAAGGTCACATTCTGAGGTACTAGGAGTTAAGAATTTAACATATCCTTTTTGGGGGAGGGGACACAATTGAACCCATAACAAGGATCAAACATAAAGTTGACATGATCACACAGAAAGTTGACCATGAAAATAGGCTATTATTTTTATTATATTACGGGCAGAATTACTCAATATAGCAGTGTATCTTCTCTATTTCATGTACATTAGTCTCTTCTCCTCAACTGAACTTAGCTTCACTGAGAATTGAAGCCATGTTTTATTTATTTACTTTTAGATGACTGTATTAGTCTGCTAGGGTTGCCATAACATAATACCACAGACTGAGTGGCTTATACAACAGAAATATATTTTCTCACATTGCTGGAGGCTGAAAGTCCAAGATCTAGGTGCCAGAAGGGTCAGTTTCTGGTGAAACTTTTCTCTTTGGATTGCAGATGACTGCCATCTTGATGTATCTTCACATGGTCTTTCCTCATTTCATGTGCATCCCTGGTATCACTTCCTCTTCTTATAAAGACACCAGTTCTATTGGATTATGTTCCCACCCTTATGATCTCATTTAACATAATTATCTCCATAAAAGCCTTTTTTCCCAAAAACAGACACGTTGGGGATTAGGGCTTCACCATATGAATTTTGGAGGACATAATTCTATCTATAACAACGATATTTTCTCCTAAGCAGAGGTCTGGTCATGCGATGATAATTAATCAATATGTTCCACTTAGCAAAACCTTCACAGGTTCACTGGAAGAAAAAGTAAAAAGAAGTTCCCGAATGTCTGCATGTGGGAAGGGTGATGGGAGAGTGTTCATCATAAATTCTCTAGTTGAATTACTTTACTTCATATATGTCACTACTTTGAAGGACAAATATGATGTGAATTTATAGATAAAGCAACCCCACAAAATGATCCAAATACTTGTTTCAGATCAGGTATTTTGCTGAATCCACAGGAGGATTCAAAAACAAAAATTACATTTTCAAACCTATCACATAGTCCTCATTTTGTTGACAGGGAGCAATGTATGGGTTGAAGGCAAAGTACAGTATCTTTTTTGAGTCTTCTGGAATGTTGCAGTAACAGTGCCATGGGTCTCCCATCAAGTCATGTGTATAAGGCTCAGAAATCCCTTTTTGCACAGCACCATAAAAACTGACCTCTGTGACATTATCTCCTTATGCTTCAAGGGGCACAGGACTGGCCACAACACAGAGTCAAAAAAAATCTTGAGATCCACCAGCATCCTGCATCCAGCTCACCTGGGACTCTGATAAAGCTACATGGTCTCCTCTCCCATGAGTTTCTGTGCAAGCTTTGAGAGCTGAAAGTCTCTCACCTTATAACTACCAGACACTCTCTCACCTACCTCAGGGACAGTTCCTAGGAGTTCTGCTGTCACAAATGTTCCATGAGTGTTTTGGGGGGGGGGGTTCTAGGCAGTTTAATCCCCATAGTCTTTATCTTACTTGATCCTGTCTTGGGATGCAGGAGGAATGGGCTCCAAGAGAGGCTTTCCAGAAGCCTGGCATCTTCTTACAGAACCACGTCCTGCTCTGATCATTCCTATATTCTGTTACCACCCTGTCAGCGTTTACATATTTCGTTTGAAGTGGGTTATTTTGACATTGTGTAAGTGGTCCCATAACTATTCATTAATTCATCCATCCATTTCTTAGCAAATCATTTATTAAAGTTAATGACTGTGAGCTATACCTGGTACTAGGCAATGGGATATAGGGGCGAACCAAAGAGACCGAGTCTTTGCCTTCAAGGAGGATATTAAATTGTAGATGGCCTGCCTCTAACTAGAATTGAAGGCAAGGAAAAGGTCTCTGGAGTCTTTTGTGTTTCCCCACAGTGGCCACGGCAGGGCTGTGCTCACAGCAGGTGCTCAAGAAATAACTGGTGTGTCATGAACCAGATGTCCAGGGTCAGCTTTGTTGCCCGGGTAGCTACTGATTTATGGCTCCATGTGGTCACCTTCTCTAACCTTCTCATTGCCTTCTATCCCAAGGCTGAATCCTTTTTTCCCTCTGTATCTGTTCCTCCAATTCTAAGAGCAAAGAACTCTTTCCCTATCTGTCCTTATATCCTGACCAGCCCAAGTAGAACAGAAAAATTAGAAGGAGTTGGGGGAGGTTTCTTCCTCTGCCCACAAAGCTTACCACACAGACTGTCTGGGCTTGTTTCTCCCGATGAAATACAAAGTTATTCCCAATAAACCATTCCCCATCCCATTAACCATTGTCAGGAAGGAGCTGATTAGTTACAAAGTGTGATAATGCAGAGAAAATTCTAATTAAGAGAAATGAGGGAATCTCACACATATCATCAGTCACCATGCTGTCATCCTTACCCATATAACAAGAGGTGGTTTGTGCCAAGAGTCTGGCTGTCGCTTTTGAAAGAGAACTATTTATAATTAGAGTTGTGTTGAATATTTAAAAGTTGCAAAATTACCATGTCTCCAGGGGGGAAACTCCTGTGGAACCATGCAACAGCAAATCCAGAAAGATTTCTGATGCATTTAAGACCTTCCAATTTTGTATTAAACAAGGAAAATGGGCCCATAGCAATGAAAAGCAACGTGCATTTTATAAAGCTATCCAGCTGATTAATTGTCATCTCTCAAATGCTACTAAGCTTATAGAGTCATGATGAATGTCACATTTAGCATTTATTCAGTAACTTAAAATTTGAGGTTCATTTTTTCTTTCTGCAGATTTTATAGAGTTCTTAATAAATAGTTCTTTCTAGGTCCAGGGCCATCTATCTAGCACCTCTAGCTACCCATGACACCAGAGAAAAAACACCAGAAATAAAACTCTAAGTACCAAAATAGCTATTACAAAGCCCATGTACTTTTATTCACTGTGAAGACCTCATAATCTCACTGAGACACTTATTTTTTTAACTTACTGTTAAAAATTTTCAAAGTACAGAAAAGCAGAGAGTATGGTATAATGGCTCCCTTTTTACTCATCACACAGCCTCAACAAGTATCCACCCATGGCCAATCTAATTTCATCTACACCTATCTACTTCCCCTCTCAACCAGATTATTTTGAGGCATATGCAAGATACAAAATTTCATCCGTAAGTACTTCACTTTTTACCTCTAAAAGACAGAGGTTCTAAAAACCCCGTGAAAATGACCATTATTATACCTAAGTTAATTAACAATAATATCTCAGTATTAGGTACTTTTCTACTCATTATGGACACAATTGTATCAGACTTGCATATGTGGCTTTCTTTTCTTCAATAGACTTGGAGCAGTAAATATGATGGGGCTGGGGGTGGGGATGGAGATGGGGGGCATGGAGAAGGGAACAGAGGCCATGTAGCTACCTACTAGCTGAATAATTTGGGAAGCTCATTTATTTTCCTTAAGCTTTAGTTGCTTCAAAAATAAATATTGTTGTTATAATGGTTAAATTAGAGATGACATAATATATGAAGAACCCAATACAATGCCCTGCATACACTTAATGGCACAATGTCAACTATTCTACCTAAAATGGTTAAAATAAAAGTATCAGCAGTGTGAGAAGTCAATCATAGGGCTCTGGAAATTTACTTAGATGACTCATCAATGACCACCTTGCTTCCAAATCAATAAAGGATACTTTTTGAACTCATTTAATGTAATTTCTCATTAGCTTTTGAAACTACTATTGAGCACACTCTCTTTTTGGAAATAGTCTCTTCCTTGTCTTGGCTTCTGTAATACCAAGAAAACTCTCTTGCTTCTCCTTCTTAATCTCCATTGAGGGCACATTCTCCATTCATGACCATTAAATGTTAGATTTCTTCAAAGCCTAGTCCTAATGCCACTTTGTGCTTTTTTTTTTTTTCACTCTACATTCTCACTAGTTTGTTTGTTTGTTTGTTTTATCAACTTCTATGGCTAAAAACACCATTTATATGCTAGCAACTCCCAAAGTTATATCTCTAACCCAGATATCACTTCTCAGCTCCAGGCTTTATAACCAGCTGCCTGAGAGTCATCTTTACCTGAATGTTCCACAGCATTTCATAGACATTCCCCAAACTGAATCCCTATCTATCTCTGTTTTGGATATCTATGCTGTATAAAGAATCACTCCAAAATTGAAAGGTTTAAAAGAGCAAATTTTTTTTCTCATGATTCTGAAGCTTATCTGGATATTATTCTGCTCCATGTGGGGCAACTGCTGGAAGGTCTAAAACTCACATGGCTAGCAGCTGATGCTGGCCACTTGCTATAAGGCAGCTGGGGTGATCAGCCATGGTCCCGTTTCTCCTCCGTGTAAGCTTCTCCATGTAGCTGCTTGGGCTTCTTCACAGATGGCAACTGGATTCCAAGAAGAAGTATTCCAAGAGATGAAGGCAGAAGCTGTAATTCTCTTAAGGTCTAATCTCAGAAGCTATACAGCATCACTTTCATTGAGTTCTACTAGACAAAGCGGGTCATGAAAGCAGCCCAGATTCAAGGATTGGGGAAATAAATCCTACCTCTTTAGTAGTGGTAAGGTCAGACTGCAAGAAAGCAGACAAGATGGGAGATCTCACTGTAGCCATCATTGGAAACAAAACTTATGACATTGTCTCTGTGTTCTTCCTGCAGAGTTCCCCCCTTTCAGAAATGTTCTACCCAGATGATCCTCCCATGATGATCCTCCTTTAACTTCATCCTCCATGTCTCCTCAATCACTGAATGTTGTCATTTTTACCTCTGATATTTCTTATAAATCTATCTCTATGTGTCCTTCTATATATCTTCTCCCTATACCCACTCTCACAACTTAGTTCAAACCATCATCATCCCCTGTCTGGGCTCCCGAAACAGACTCTTAATGGTCACCCCATTTCCACTTTGTCTTTAATCCGTTCTTCCTAGAGCAGAAAGACTAATCAGTCCTCCAATGAAAGTAAATCAGCATCTTTTTCTTGCTGTTCAGTAAATTTCAAATCCTTAACCTAGCCCGCAAGACCCTGTCCATGTTCACAACTTTACTTTTCATCACTCTCTCCCCCATATACAAAATCATCCTCTCACAGTGGTCTTCTTTTATTCCTCAAACAAAGCACACTCTTTCCTGCCTCATGGGCTTGCCCAGGCTGTTCCTTCTATCTGAAGTGCTCTTCCACACACTCTGGACTCAGCTAATCCCCACATCTCTTTCATGTCACAGCTAAAATATAACTTCCTCAGGAAAGCCTTTCCTACCCTCTCCAATGAAGTCCCTCTATTATATACTCTCATAGTATGGAGTACTATTAATTTATAATACTTATCATATAAGCAATTAAAGAGGTTTTCATTAAATTATAGGGGATTATTCAAGTACTTATGTTCTATAAAGTCACCATGAAAACTAAATTAGTGAATACTGAAGCATTGCTCCTGGGGAAATGTTATAACAGGGTTATGTTCCTGTGACTCTTTGGCCATTACATTTTTGTCAACTACTCAATCCATAACTTTGTTTATGTGTTTATCTGTTTAAAGCACCTTTTAAAATATATATAGTAGATTCATTAGCATTGAAATCAGAGCCAGCAGCACTATAATTATGGCTGAATGACGCTGATCTAACACAGGGATTTTCTCTGTAAGGCACAGCACAGCCTTCCTGTGCTTAGAAACACTAGATAGCAGTAAATTGGGGGCGGGGCATTTTAAACAGCAAACTCACCAACAAAAATACAAAACACCTGGCACTCAATCTGCCACGAAAAGGATACTTGTTTAGAGCATGTAAACTGAAATAAGAAGGCAGTGTTTTTTTTGTTTAATCTCTACTGGGATCACGGGGGTTGGGCAACTCAAATTCTTTGCTGCTCTGTGCCTGTCTGCAAATGACCATGAAAGTGCTGATTTGGGGGTCACAAATAAATTTTAGTGAGTCAGTGAATTCGCAAATATGGAATCTGGGAATAATGAGGGGTTGACTGTCCTAGAAAAATGAATGCTTCCCTTGCTAGATCGTAACCTTCCTAGTAGGGGTCTTGTCTGTCTTGTTCGCTGTATCCCACTGTGCCTGAGACATGCTAGGTAATCAATAAATATGTGTCCAATTAATTAACTTATATGATTTGATTCTTCCTTTAAGGTTATAAAATCAATTCTTAACTCTAACTGCCATATAAACTGTAAAGAAACAATAGGATGTACTTGGCAGGAGTAGATGGACTATATAAAGACTAAAGTTAGTTGAGCCCTCGTGAAATGGGTAGGTTTGGATACAGGACAAGTAAGGACTTCTGTGACTGGGCTGATAAGGAGGAGAAGCTGGGTGTGGGTGAAAATCAAGGGATGAGGCAAAGTGACCAGGTGTGGAACCAGATCTTGGTATAGTAGATGACAATCCAAAATGCAGGTCCAAAAGACAGAATCTCTTTTGAAATTGTGCCTGGGGCAGAGTAGTCCTCATAGAAGGGTAAGAGGATCAATGAATAAATAACTGGATAGTTAGATGTTTGAATGGCTAAGGAAAATAGAAAACTGAGGTGAGCAAATTCAGTCAGCATGATTCAATGTCATAGATGTAAGTGACATCAAATTCCTTAGGTCAAGTGTGTGGTGGAAGAATAGTTTTGGTCCTAAATACATTCACAGGAGAAATACAGACAGTGGCTTAAGTTATTTGCATATGATTCAGCCCCTTGGAGAAGGAACTAGCATGATTTAAGCAAGGTATCAAGACCCCAGCTAAGTTGAATCCTAAACAAGTTGCAGTTCTAGTGACAAAATGAGTGCTAATTAGGGAAGAAAGTCAAGGCAGAGTCACAACCATACATCCTAGGTGCCCACAAAAGGAGCATGCTAAGGCTTAGTGGACATGTACCCTCAGGTACAACAGATTCCAAAGTCAAAGCAACAAATCTAATCCCAAAGCCCACTCTTGGCTTGGGTTAATATTCTACCTACTCCCACAGGGACTCAGTAATCTGAGTTTACAGTGGGACTCATAGGGCACTGCAGTTGAAAGGGACTGGTGAACACACAGCTCAACTATTTTGAAATATTCTAGAGTGTTAACTGGACAGAGGACTTAAGGACTGACTTTGAAAGATTTAGAAGACACATTTATTTCAACCAAGATTTATTGAATACCGATTAGGTGCCAAGAACAGGGGGATGGGGAATTGAGGAAGGATCAATGCAAGATGAATGTGTCCTTCATCAAGTATGTGAAACTTCAGGATGCAAGAAATAGCCAATTATGTTAATTTCCTGGGCAATTCCAAAAGACTACAAAGGCCGATGATTTTCTAATTAGCATCCACAGGACTATTGTACAAAAAATCGTTTTAAGGTATACTAATAGTCCTTGAGAAGTACAGAATAAATAGAAAAATGCTTTGGATGAAGAGTTCAATCAAAGCAAAAGAAACTTTCAGATTCTAAAATGTTCATGGGATTCCATTTGTATGCATATGCAGAATGTAATCTGCGGATGGCCGTATCTGGGTCACACCAGTGAACACACATAATTGCAGCATTTGCCACCATAAGCACTGACAGACACCTGAACAACCTCTGCTGAAGAGCTAAGTCTGATTTACCTCACTCTTACTCAGTCTGGAAGTATAACGTCACACATGCTGATTTTGCCCCAAAATAACATTCTTCAAGAGAAAACCGAGATCACAGAAAAGCCTCGTGGGTTATGTTCAAGATAAACAGCTGAATTCTGTAAGATGTTCTGCTTCTTCATTCAGTTAATACTATTTACTCATAGTCTTTTGGTCTTCAGAGACAAGTCGTGGTTTTGAAAATAAGTCTGAAGAAAAGTGTTTTAAGACAAGGGACAAGTGGGGATCCATGGGTTGCATTAGGGTGTTGAGCCTAATGCAAAACCTAAACAAGACAAACTATCCCTGATTTGCAGTCTTGTGGGTGCATCTCCCAGCATATGTACATGTATCACACACTCCCTGGCTCATACATGCACACACACACAAAATTTTACATATCTCACCCAGTCTGATCCTAGGCTATTACCTAATTTTGACCCTTTTGGGGCTACAAGAAGTTGGCAAATGATCTGTTCATGTGATTCTTTCTGTATCTGGTGATAACTGTCTGGAAAATCTTCAGTAACAGCCACTGTGTTTCTTCTTCCCTCCCTTTCTCATCTTGAGACGTTTAGCTTCCTCTCATGTCAAGATCTTTCCTGTTTTATTTCTATAGCTAGACCCCCAAGCCCATTTCTCCAGCTCCTAACACTTAGTGTAAATCTAAAATGTCTGCCAGGACAACAAGGATTGCTAGGAATGTAAGAGTCTAATCAAGGCCCTCCAGACCTCAAGTACTTAAGGCGGTATGGGCAGAAGCCCCACCGGTGGTGGAGGAAGCAGAAGCTTTGGGTACCTTCTCCACATCCTCTGCCCTCTCTGCGTCAGTGAACACTGCCTGACTTCCACCTGCCAACACCGAGGGCATTCTCCTACCTCTTGAGCACCCTTTGCCGTCCCAGTGGCAGACCAGGGAATTAATGCACCCTTGGAGCAGTCCTCAAACAATGACTGACAAGAATTGGTGTGTAAATACCCAGCTCCTCAGCCTGTTGGGTAGAGAACTCTGGGGTGCGTATTCTTTCCTGGCCTCCAGAATTTCCTCAGTAGGATTAAACTCCATCGCCCATAGTAAATCTGGCTTTATGAATGCCATGCTTTATGGGCTGCCTTCCTTTCACTGTCCTCCCCAGTTCTTACTGGCGCTCTCTTTACCACCCAAATAAATTACTTACATCAAATTCTATTTCAGGGTTTGTTTCAGTGGAACTCATAGTAAGAAAGTAGGTAACATCAGTAAGATACATTGGTAGTGTGTACATCATTCGGTTCTTTCAAATCTGTTCTAGCAGAGCAGGCACATAGAAGAGTCAGCATAGTGTTCAATGACAATGACACTCCAAAGATCCAAGTGAAAATGCCTGTGGAAGAATGGGTTTCCATCAGAGTAAATTAAAGAGCATTAAAAGAAAGAATGGTGAAGGCAATCCACAAGGCTGCTGAGAAGGAGAAACATTCCGTGGAAATCTTGTAAGGTACCATAAAATTAAATGATCCATTCTTCAGAGCACTTGAAAAGCAAAGTTTTCAGGAAGAACAAATGTGGAGTTCAAAGTTAGAAAGAATAGGAAAAACTAATGAACAGCTCTAATTATAACTTTTCCTCAATAGTATTCTAAAGGAAAAATTGAGGTATAGGTTTGGTGAAATATAAGCCAATGTCAATTAACCTCCACATAACTTTGCTCACCTCTACTAATACGACAGTCTTTTCAAATGGGCCACAACCATCCTGTTGCTGGTAATTAGGTTCAGAGTTTGTGTCACAATTGTAATGGATTATTGATTGCCTCTTAAAGAACTTCATAGCTCCTCAGGCTTAGAATCCATTAATGAATGCTGGAGCTGATAAAGCTGAGTTTAATTACATCCTGTATGTCTTGTTAGACATTAAACTTGCATTTTTTTATTATTTTTTTTCCTCAGTTGAAATTTTATTTTAAGCCTTCACAAAATAAATGCCTGTCTTAGCTGCACTTTATTCTTCAGAAGCCATGGGCATTGATGAAAATTTAATGTGGGAAAAAATTAGCACATTCTTATTTATGATGTAATATTTTATGCAGCAGTAAAGCTGTTTTTGTTCCTGACTGGGTATTTTGCAAGGAGATGTGTAACCTGATCAGGTATTCTCCATCATGAGGAGACTTCTTCCTTGTTCCTCAGCTCCCTGCTACAGTTCCATGCCCCATCATTTGTCTGCCTGAGAGGACATTGCATATCCTCCCCTCCTTAGAAGAGGCAGATGTGTGAATGGCACAGTGGCCAGGCTGACCACAGACTTTTGAGCTTGTATAGAAATGAAGACGCAAACCTTTCACCCCACGTTACTATTATCCAGGTTAGGAGTTCCTTGTTTGAAGAAATTCTGAAGGTTCTTTTAAAGCGTCAGTGGGCTTGATGTGAAGCCCCAAGCAGTATAAGAAACGCATTAGCAAAATAAAATACCACCGCACCGTATCATTATTCATGATGATATGCTGATAAGGGAAATAGTTTCTACTGGGAGCTCCACTCTCCCTAGTTTTCAAAACCCAGATCAAGTCTCTTCCTCCGTTGAACATTCTTGGACTACACAAAAATTTTTCTCTCCCCTGAACTAAAAAGTCTATTTTCTTTTTTTTTTTTTCTTTTTATTCTTCATCTGGAAATAAACAGTGCATTATGACAGTTCCTGGGGTCAGGGGTGACCTCTACTTCTAACTTCCCATTGGGGCTGATCGCATTATTCCTGTGCAGGAGTTTGCACCTTACCGGAAGCCTAGGGAGGCACTGACCACATAAAATTCTCTTTGAGGAGCAAGGCAGGGGATGGGAATATCAACAGAGAAATATGTTTAAAACACAGGGGAACCAGTAAGAGGCCCCACAATCTCTGACGGCTTCACCAGTAATATTGTAATGGCTGACTTTTGACTGTTTCAGAAAGCAACTTTCCTTGTAGAATATTTCCCAGGCCAAAAGCAAAAACAAAAACAAAACAAAAAACTGAGAAAATCTAATCAAAGTTTGAGCATAAAAGAAAGCAGTAGCTTAATCAACAGTATTAGCATATCTGAAGAAAGAGCACATCTATACAAATGGGGGACGGTCTGCATGGAATACTAAAAAAAGTATTCATTCAGGCCTGTGGAGATGCAGTGACCTCCACCAGTCGGCCCTTACAGAGTCATTTTAAGGTCAAGAGGGGCATTCTTTAAGACTGCCATCATTTCTTAAGCATGGCAAAGCAAAGGGAAGATAGAGGTCATGTGTTTCAAATTTTTCAGAGAGGAAATAAATAGTATGTGTCACTATAAAGAACATGAGAAAAAGATCAGGAATATACAAAACTATCTGAATAAACTGTGATCATAAGTCATCATTCTATCTGAAGTTCAATAATTGAAAAATTGCAAAATTTGTTACCAACATGGAAAACAAACAAACGAACAAACCTTATCATTACAGAAGAATAAAACTAATACTGTATGCAGTTCTACTAATACACAGAAGCATGTGTGGACAGACCTCCCCTAGCATATCTAAACACTATAATCAACCCCGTACTCTCCTAGGATTTTGCTTTAAGGGTCAAAAGCAACTTTGATAATGTAATTTCACTTCCTACAGTGGGTGTGACTCCAGGTGCAGCATTATTTAAGGGGGTTCTTCCCCTAACTAACTCTTCTTTGGACTTCATGAAATATAACTTCCTCAGGGTGCCTAACCAGGCCCCAGTCATTATACTTGTCACTGCCCTTCCCTTGTAACATTCAGTGCACATAAAATTACAGGCTTACAGTCCTGTCTCCACCACACTGTAATTTCTATGAAGTCAGGGTCTTTTTATAGGATGACCAACAGTCCTGGTTTGTTGAGGCTGGATGGGTGGAGTAGGGGGTTGCTGGATGCGGGAATTTCAGTGCTAAAACTGGGAAAGACAGAAACTAAAACAGGACAACAATTTGATCATTCTGTTATACACTGCTGTTTTCGGGACACCTACTTCAATGTCTACAAACTTTTTTCAAAATATGTACAGGAAAAAATGTGAGAAAAAGCACAATAGATAATTGTTTGCACACTATAACTCTAAAATACATAATCCCAGATTAAAAGGGAACATAAGAGTAGTTATTCTGGTTCCATGATAGAGTGATAGTTTTGTTTTATTGAGGGATTTTTACATTAAAAATTATGTTTATTATAATTTTTAAGTTGATGTGATGCCGATTTTTTTGGACTCCAAATCATATTCCACTTTCCTTCTGAAACCTTTCCAGAACCTGCTGGAAAGAAATAATTTTTCCTCTCTAAATTCATTCACAATTGTTGCTCACAACACTCATTTATCATATACCATTTTAGTGATTTGAAGTTCTTTCTACCCCCTCTCTTGTGTCCTAACTGCTTATCTCGAATAGACTCTGTTCCTGGAAGAGAAGCATATGTTTGAGGGCCTCCCCCAGTGCCTTATAACCTCTCTGTCAAACTGCCCCCTCCCAGCCCCTTCCAGCCCTGCCTGGGGAACCTTACACTCCATAATCCAGCAAGCTGCAGTTTGCAGCTGATCCTGCCATCCTATGAAACTCAGACCCTCTCTGGAGTACAGAGAAATTCTCGTGGAAATGGCTGGGCCATTCCTTCTCCATAATCCCCTCCTTTAAAAGTCTTTATTGGCCCCAGCACAGCCATTGTGAACAGAGTCTCTGTAAATCAGTCAGCCTGAGTTGTGCGGCATGGAGGTTGAACACCAACCCCGCTGCAGTTCACTTATGTTTCTGTTGTGCCCAGAAGCAAGAAGCAGTTTGCTTTTTTAGGTGGGGAGGGGAAGAGGCAGGATGTAGCCCAGAGACAGAGCAGCAGGTGTTTTTAGAGGCGAGATGAAATCTGGTTGGAGAAATACACTACCACGTTTAAGTGGATGCCAATTTTAAGACTTAGACTAACAAAGTTCTGCAAGTTAAACCTGAGGCTTCAGAAGATGGAACTGAAGTCTCAGAGACCTTTGAAAACGTCTGTTTTTTATGACCACATACAAAATTTAGAGAGAAGAGTTATTGGCCACAAAAGGACATTGCTTATAACTGCTACACCAAAGTGTCTGTGCCATGGGTGGGCAGAGCTCTACAAGCAGGGCTGACAGATTTAAATCAGAGAGGAAGACAATCTTGCCTCTAAAAATGTGCATCTGTCAAATCACAGGGAAGGAAGGCCAAGGCAGAGAAACTACAGCTCTTGAATCTGAAGTCAGAAGAGAATGGAAGAGTGCTATGGAGAGAGAAGATCTCTAAGAAACTCTGCATTATGCCTGTTCTGAAGCCAAGGGGAAAAAAATCTCTCTTCCAGAGTAGACGAGCCAGCACTGAGTTCACATCTATTTATTGCGAATAAATGAAGGAGCCAAAAAAATCATATTCAAAATGCTTTCTAACTGTCGTACTGGAACCAAGACAGAGCAAGTGTGGTGGCTTTTCATGGAGGGAAAGTCATGGGAGGTTGCTCAGAGGCTGTAAAACTTTTGAAGAATAAGTAGGATTTTTCTAAGTGGAGAAGGAGCTCGGATTCCTGGTTTATGAAGAGAAGAAGCCATAGGAGGGTCTTGGTGCTCCGGCCGGGTGTCAGGCTTGAGCCTCTGAGGTGGGAGAGCCGAGTTCAGGACACTGGTCCACCAGAGACCTCCCAACGCTACGTAATATCAAACAGCGAAAGCTCTCCCAGAGATCTCCATCTCAACACTAAGATCCAGCTCCACTCAATGACCAGCAAGCTACACTGCTGGACACCCTATGCCAAACAACTAGCAAGACAGGAACACAACCCCATCCATTAGCACAGAGGCTGCCTAAAATCATAATAAGGTCACAGACACCCCAAAACACACCACTGGACATGGTCCTGCCCACCAGAAAGACAAGATCCAGCCTCATCCACCAGAACACAGGCACCAGACCCCTCCACCAGGAAGCCTACACAACCCACTGAACCAACCTTAACCACTGGGGGCAGACACCAAAAACAATGAGAACTACGAACCTGCAGCCTGAGAAAAGGAGACCCCAAACACAGTAAGTTAAGCAAAATGAGAAGACAGAGAAACACACAGCAGATGAAGTAACAAGGTGAAAACCCACCAGACCAAACAAATGAAGAGGAAATAGGCAGTCTACCTGAAAAAGAATTCAGAGTAATGATAGTAAAGATGATCCAAAATCTTGGAAATAGAATGGAGAAAACACAAGAAACATTTAAAAAGGACCTAGAAGAACTAAAGAGCAAACAAACAATGATGAACAACACAATAAATGAAATTTAAAATTCTCTAGAAGGAATCAATAGTAGAATAACTGAGGCAGAAGAACGGATAAGTGACCTGGAAGATAAAATAGTGGAAATAACTACTGCAGAGCAGACTAAAGAAAAAAGAATGAAAAGAACTGAGGACAGTCTTAGAGACCTCTGGGACAACACTAAATGCACCAACATTTGAATTATAGGGGTCGCAGAAGAAGGAGAGAGAAAGAAAGGGACTGAGACAATATTTGAAGAACTTATAGTTGAAAACTTCCCCAATATGGGAAAGGAAACAGTTAACCAAGTCCAGGAAGCACAGAGAGTCCCATACAGGATAAATCCAAGGAGAAACATGCCAAGTCACATATTAATCAAACTATCAAAAATTAAATACAAAGAAAAAATATTAAAAGCAGCTAGGGAAAAATAACAAATAACATACAAGGGAATCCCCATAAGGTTAACAGTTGATCTTTCAGCAGAAACTCTGCAAGCCAGAAGGCAGTGGCAGGACATATTTAAAGTGATGAAAGGGAAAAACCTACAACCAAGATTACTCTACCCAGCAAGCATCTCATTCAGATTTGAAAGAGAAATTAAAACCTTTACAGACAAGCAAAAGCTAACAGAATTCAGCACCACCAAAGCAGCTTTACAACAAATGCTAAAGGAACTTCTCCAGGCAGGAAACACAAAAGAAGGAAAAGAGCTACAATAACAAACCCAAAACAATTAAGGAAATGGTAATAGAAACATACATATTGATAACTACCTTAAATGTAAATGGATTAAATGCTCCAACCAAAAGACATAGACTGGCTGAATGGATACAAAAGCAAGACCTGTACATATGTTGTCTACAAGAGACCCACTTCAGACTTAGGGACACATACACACTGAAAGTGAGGGGATGGAAAAAACATATTCCATGCAAATAGAAATCAAAAGAAAGTTGGAGTAGCAATTCTCATGTCAGAAAAAATAGACTTTAAAATAAGAATATTAAAAGAGACAAAGAAGGACACTACATAATGATCAAGGGATCAATCCAAGAAGAAGATATAACAATTATAAATATTTATGCACCCAACATAGGAGCACCTCAATATGGAAGGCAAATGCTAACAGCCATAAATGGGGAAATCGGCAGTAACACAGACATAGTAGGGGACTTTAACACCCCACTTTCACCAATGGACAGATCATCCAAAACGAAAATAAATAAGGAAACACAAGCTTTAAATGATACATTAAACAATATGGACTTAACTGATATTTATAGGACATTCCATCCAAAAACAACAGAATACACTTTCTTCTCAAGTGCTCATGGAACATGCTCCAGGATAGATCATATCTTGGGTCACAAATCAAGCCTTGGTAAATTTAAGAAAACTGAAATTGTATCAAGTAACTTTTCTGAGCACAACGCTGTGAGACTAGATATCAATTACAGGAAAAATATCTGTAAAAAATATAAACACATGCAGGCTAAACAATACAGTACTTAATAACCAAGTGATCACTGAAGAAATCAAAGAGGAAATCAAAAATACCTAGAAACAAATGACAATGAAAACATGACGACTCAAAACCTATGGGGTGCAGCAAAAGCAGTCTAAGAGGGAAGTTTATAGCAATACAATCCTACCTCAAGAAACAAGAAACATCTCAAATAAACAACCTCACCTTACACCTAAAGCAATTAGAGAAAGAAGGACAAAAAAACCCCAAAGTTAGCAGAAGGAAAGAAATCATGATGATCAGATCAGAAATAAATGAAAAAGAAATGAAGGAAACAGTAGCAGAGATCAATAAAACTAAAAGCTGGTTCTTTGGGAAGATAAACAAAATTGATAAACCATTAGCCAGACTCATCAAGAAAAAAAGGCAAAAGACTCAAATCAATAGAATTAGAAATGAAAAAGGAGAAGTAACAACTGACACTGCAGAAATACAAAGGATCATGAGAGATTACTACAAGCAACTCTATGCCAATAAAATGGACAACCTGGAAGAAATGGACAAATTCTTAGAGAAGCACAACCTTCCGAGACTGAACCAGGAAGAAATAGAAAATATAAACCGACCAATCACAAGCACTGAAATTCAGACTGTGATTAAAAATCTTCCAACAAACAAAAGCCCAGGACCAGAGGGCTTCACAGACAAATTCTGTCAAACATTTAGAGAAGAGCTAACACCTATCCTTCTCAAGCTCTTCCAAAATATAGCAGAGGGAGGAACACTCCCAAACTCATTCTACAAGGCCACCATCACCCTGATACCAAAACCAGACAAAGATGTCACAAAGAAAGAAAACTACAGGCCAATATCACTGATGAACATAGATGCAAAAATCCTCAACAAAATACTAGCAAACAGAATCCAACAGCACATTAAAAGGATCATACACCATGATGAGGTGGGGTTTATCCCAGGAATGCAAGTATTCTTCAATATATGTAAATCAATCAATGTGATACACCATATTAACAAACTGAAGGAGAAAAACCGTATGATCATCACAGTAGATGCAGAAAAAGCTTTTGACAAAATTCAATACCCATTTATGATAAAAACTCTCCAGAGAGTAGGCAAAGAGGGAACTTACCTCAACATAATAAAGGCCATATATGACAAACCCACAGTCAACATCACGCTCAGTGGTGAAAAACTGAAACCATTTCCTCTAAGATCAGAAACAAGACAAGGTTGTCCACTCTCACCACTATTATTCAACATAGTTCTGGAAGTTTTAGTCACAGCAATCACAGAAGAAGAAGAACTAAAAGGAGTCCAAATTGGAAAAGAAGTAAAGCTGTCACTGTTTGCAGATGACATGATACTATACATAGAGAATCCTAAAGATGCTACCAGAAAACTACTAGAACTAATCAATGAATTTGGTAAAGTAGCAGGATACAAAATTAATGCACAGAAATCTCTTGCATTCCTATACACTAATGATGAAAAATCTGAAAGAGAAATCAAGGAAACAATTCCATTTACGGTTGCAACAAAAAGAATAAAATACCTAGGAATAAACCTACCTAAGGAGACAAAAGACCTGTATGCAGAAAACTGTAAGACACTGATGAAAGAAATTAAAGATGATACAAACAGATGGAGAGATATACCATGTTCTTGGATTGGAAGAATCAACATTGTGAAAATGACTCTACTGCCCAAAGCAATCTACAGATTCAATGCAATCCCTATCTAACTACCAGCGGCATTTTTCACAGAACTAGAATAAAAAATTTCACAATTTGTATGGAAACACAAAAGACCCCAAATAGCCAAAGCAATCTTGAGAAAGAAAAACGGAGCTGGAGGAATCAGGCTTCTGGACTTCAGACTATAATACAAAGCTACAATAATCAAGACAGTATGGCACTGGCACAAAAAGAGAAATAAAGATCAATGGAACAGGATAGAAAGCCCAGAGATAAACCCACGCACATATGGTCACCTTATCTTTGATGAAGGAGGCAAGAATATACAATGGAGAAAAGACAGCCTCTTCAATAAGTGGTGCTGGGAAAACTGGACAGCTACATGTAAAAGAATGAAATTAGAACACTCCCTAACACCATACACAAAGATAAACTCAAAATGGATTAAAGACCTAAATATAAGGCCAGACACTATCAAACTCTTAGAGGAAAACATAGGCAGAACACTCTATGACATAAATCACAGCAAGATTCTTTTTGACCCACCTCCTAGAGAAATGGAAATAAAAACAAAAATAAACAAATGGGACCTAATGAAACTTCAAAGCTTTTGCACAGCATAGGAAACCATAAATAAGACGACAAGACAACCCTCAGAATGGGAGAAAATATTTGCAAACAAAGCAACGGACAAAGGATTAATCTCCAAAATATACAAGCAGCTCATGCAGCTCAATATCAAAAAAAACAAACAACCCAATCCAAAAATGAGCAGAAGACCTAAATAGACATTTCTCCAAAGAAGATATACACATTGCCAACAAACACATGGAAGGATGCTCAACGTCACTAATCGTTAGAGAAATGCAAATCAAAACTACAGTGAGGATCACCTCACACCAGTCAGAATGACTATCATCAAAAAGTCTACAAATAATAGATGCTGGAGAGGGTGTGGAGAAAAGGGAACCCTCTTGCACTGTTGGTGGGAATGTAAATGGATACAGCCACTATGGAGAACAGTATGGAGGTTCCTTAAAAACCTAAAAATAGAATTACCATATGACCCAGCAATTCCACTACTGGGCATATACCCTGAGAAAACCATAATTCAGAAAGAGTCATGTACCACAATGTTCATTGCAGCTCTATTTAGAATAGCCAAGATATGGAAGCAACCTAAGTGTCCATCGACAGATGAATGGATAAAGAAGATGTGGCACATATATACAATGGAATATTATTCAGCCATAAAAAGAAATAAAATTGAGTTATTTGTAGTGAGGTGGATGGACCTAGAATCTGTCATACAGAGTGAAGTAAGTCAGAAAGAGAAAAACAAATACTGTATGCTAACACATATATATGGAATCTAAAGAAAAAAAAATGGTTCTGATGAACCTAGGGGCAGGACAGGAATAAAGACGCAGACGTGGAGAATGGACTTGAGGACACAGGGAGGGGAAAGGGTAAGCTGGGACGAAGTGAGAGAGTGGTAAGGACATATATACACTACCAAATATAAAATAGATAACTAGTGGGAAGCAGCTGTATAGCACAGGGAGATCAGCTCGGTGCTCTGTGACCACCTAGAGGGGTGGGATAGGGAAGCTGGGAGGGAGACGCAAGAGGGAGGGGATATGGGGATATATGTTTATGTATAGCTGATTCACTTCCTTATAAAGCAGAAACTAACACACCATTGTAAAGCAATTATATTCTAATAAAGGTGTTAAAAAAATAAAATGTTTTGTAGAAGGGCCTTTTGCCCTCAAACCTAAGCTAACTTTTCTTCTTTCATTACTCCTCTTTCCTCCTTCATTCCTAAATGAGTTCTCCTGGCTTTGTGTGAGTACTCAGGGAGGAACAAAAGGCCCATTTGTCATGCTGGAGACTGAGAACACATCAGGTCTAATGGGATTCCAGCCTGGGCAACTCCATCGTTTGTTCTGACATCTAATCACTTTATCCTGATGTTCTGTGCAACTCTTCTAATCTACATGACCCCTACACTGCTTCTTCACAACATTGTGTAATTAATACCTTTAAACAAATCTTTCTTCACTACCGTGCCCTAGTAATTTCCTAAAAAGCTTCTGCCTTATTCCTCAATCTTGGCTGAATTAATACACTCTGAAAGCAAAGTCATATGCAAAGGACAGGAACAATTACTCATAGCATACTCAAGAATGAGAGAGAACAGGGACTTCTCTGGTGGCGCAGTAGTTAAAATCCGCCTGCCAATGCAGGGGACACGGGTTCGAGCCCTGGTCCGGGAAGATCCCACATGCCACCGAACAACTAAGCCCATGCAGCACAACTACTGAGCCCGCGTGCCCAGAGGCCGTGCTCCGCAACAAGAGAAGCCACTGCAATGAGAAGCCCGCGCACCGCAACCAAGGGTAGCCCCCACTCTCCGCAACGAGAGAAAGCCTGCGTGCAGCAACAAAGACCCAATGCAGCCCAAAAAATTAATTAATTAATTAATTAATTAATTTTTTAAAATACTAACTTTAAAAAAAAAAGAGAGAACAGACAGGAGGGAACCCTAACCTATCATGTTATTGGATATGATTCATAATATCACAGCACGAATGCACTGCTACAAAAAACCATGAACTCAAATGAGTTATAAAACTGCATTTCTAATGCAGTTTGGCTTTTCCCAATTGGATTTTGCTTTATATATAGAATGGAGGTATTTTGCTTTTTTATTTTGATTTTATCCGTTAGGGCAAATACAAAGAGGGATGCATTCTGTATGATACTATAATGGTGGATATATGTCATCATAAATTTGTCTAAACCCACAGAATGTATGACACCGAAAGTAAACTATGGACTCTGGGTGATTATGATGTGTCCATGTAGGTTCATCAGTTGTAACCAATGTACCATTGTGGGGCTGGATGTTGACAGTAGGGGAAGCTTTGTGTATGTGGGGTCAGGGGACTTACAGGAAATCTCTGTACCTTCCACTCAATTTTGCCTGGAACCTAAACCTTTAAAAAATAAAGTCTATTAAAACAAAAAGGGAAAAAAAGGCAGGCGGAGGGGCGTGCAGCGGTGAGAGTGAGGCCTATCAGGAATGTTCTCTGCACTCCCTGGAATGCCCTCTGCTGCTTTCGGCCTGTCTGAATCCTCCCTGTCGCTCAATACCCATCCCAAGTTCCACCACACTCAGGGAGCTTCCCCATGGTTCTTGCTTGCAAGGCTCTGTTTTGCTCCTGCTTGTGGATTCACTGTACTCTGATTACCTTGTGTGAGGCAAAAAGAAGTCCAAGAAAGAACACCCCTGACTGAGAATCTCATGGGGAGAACTGGGTCCTATCCATCTTTAGAAATAACTGGGTTGAGACTTGGAGTAAATCACTTAGCCACTAACTGGTTCCTTCTCCTGAGAAAGGAAAAGACCAGATTAGATCAAAGTTTTGCTGACTTGTTTTAGTTGTCCCTCAAGAAACACTGGTCTTTTTAAAGCAGGAACTTCTCAGAACTTTCATATGTTAAAATGAAAGATTAATCTAGAGCAGTTTAGAGTATGTGACATTTCCTAAACTTCTTGGACAATGAAGCATCTTACATGATTGAGGTCCTACAGAAAACTCTCTGGAAAATACTGAACCCTATTTCTAGGGTGTCTCATAACCTTGATAGAGGGATCAGCTACTTTTGTGTTGTCATTTAATTCATGTTTTATTGGGTTTTTTTTACTATAAACCATGCAGCAATATATTTTATCATGAATGGGTTTTTTAAATTATTTCTTCAACCTCTCCATATACAAGCAAAAAATAAGTATACTGTTCAACATATTGGAACTTGCAAACCTGATTATTGCCTAGAGAAGGAGAAATTATCCCTAAGCCATGTTAAGCCAGGAGGCCAATTCATCTGCTGACCTCCAGGAATGTGGGCATGAAAATGATAGACTGTGCCACATCTGAGCCTTCCTTCACCACCATTCTGTAACCCTTCTTCAGGCCCAGATCAGCAGCACATTTCTTGCCAACAATCATTAAATAGCCAAGAAAACTTTTGTCATCACCTTCTGCTACAGAAATTTAAGAAATATGTTTCTTAGGTATCACCAGAAAATGTGTTGGTGCCTGAGAGGAAATATCATGCAAAGCAAGATACTAGTCACCCTCAAAAATGACTTCGCCTGGAATGTCCTTGCAGGTAATCTCCCCAAACATCATACTGTCATCAGGCTGGACAACCTGAGCCTTGAGAACTCATTTACCATCACAGCCACCCTCCCATGTGATAGCTCTGGGAGAAGCCTCATGTCTTACTTTATAATTTGTTTCATGTAGTTGTGTCTTGTCTTTCCAGTTGGATCATGAGCCATTTAAGGTCCAGATTTATATCATGTATGTCTTTGTGGTTCCACACATAGGAAAACAAGAATGCAGTAAATACTTGTTGAAACTGCTCTTGCTTCTCATTTCTGTGAATCTTTATTATTGCCACTATTCAGCTACCTCTCCCATAAATGACAAGTCCATTTCCCATCTTCACCTGTGTAGATTATCTAATATCCACTTCAAATGGTCCTTCTTTACTAGGTCTTCTCCGTTCTTCCAATCTAGACTCTAAAGCTTCGATTGCACCTTCACTGTGACATCTGTCATATCTCATTTCACCTCTCAATATCTGTCCAGTTTTCTTGTTTTCAGCTAAACTGTACACTCCTTGGGGATAGCAATATATCTTACTCATCTGTATTCTCATGTGCTACTCGTCCAGTGTTTGTTGCATTGAATTGATTACATGAGTCTGTGCCAGCTTCTGCTGCATAACAAACCACCCCAAAACTCAGCGGTTAACACAGCCCCCATTTCTCCTCAGCTGGAGAGGTTCTTCTAGCGTCTGCCAGGCTCACTCGTGCAAGCGCAGTCACCTGCTGGTCAGGTAGGCAACTCCACCTGTAGGGTTGGCAGGCTGTTGGCTGAGATAATGTGGGCAACACATCTCTCATTTTCCATGAAGGTAACCAGGTCTTGTTCATACGACAGCTGTCAGGCTAGGCTTCTGAGACAATGAATGGAAGTACACCAGGGCCCTTGAGGCCTAGACTTGGAATTGACATAAGGTCACTTCTGCCACATTCTGTTGCCCAAAGAAAGTCACAAGCCAGCCTAGATTCAAGGGGTGGGGAAATGAACTCTACCTCAGTGGGACAAGCTGCAAAGTCACGTTACCAAAGCTCTGCACAAAGGGGTGGATGCGGAGTTCCGGCCGCTCTGCCATCTACCACAGAGTCTCTCCTTTCTGCAAGTCCAAAACTATTGAAAACACTCACTTGCCTAACTCAGCCACCAGCCCTCATGTTCTCCTCTTTCACAGGGCATCGAGTCACACACATTTACCAAAGAGAGAGTTATTGCTGAAAGTATTCACCATGCATGGAAATGTGAGGGCATGTGAAATGGGAAGAATCATTAGTTCTCTAGAATCAAATGCATAAAATGTCTAATTCACCTCTCTTTGTTTCATTCATTTGCAGATGACTTAGCATTGGGGAGTCATAAACTATTAAAACCAGGAATAAACTTAGGGTCATCTAGTCCAGGGGTTGCACACTTTAATGCCTCCAGGGACCAAATAGGTAAGGTTAATGAGTAAAACTGAATTTAAGCCAAGATGGGTTGGGAGACTGTGAGAGACTCACGGGCAACTGTCTCAAATGAAGGCATTAAAAATCTCGCTTTAACAAAAAGAAAGAAAAACTGTTCAGAATAAATAAAATACACGTGTAGACAGAATTCAGACCCCAGGCCTCCATGTTGTCATATCTGATACTAGACCAACTCTCACTTTACAGATGAGAAAGCCAAGGCCCAGAGAGGTCAAAATGTTTTCCCAAGGAGGCCCAGCTGGTCAGCCAAAGAAGTGTGACTAGACTCCCTGCGAGTCTCCTGTGAATTGGCTCTGGCATCAACACTGCCTAGAGTATAATTTTTAAAGTTTTCTTCCTGATGGGAAAGCTAGATTCAATCTCTTCACAAAATAGCTGCCTCCTGGGCTTTGTCAGAATAGAAAAAGCTCTACTGGAAAATGGTTGTCTCATGGGAGTGACTGCCTGGGTCAGTTTATGAAAGGAATGACAATTTGATTTGTGGCACTCACCCGTGGGAGCCCGGCTGTGTCTGCTGTCTCCTCTTTGCAGGCAGGAGGCCCAGGGACACTGAGGTAAAGCACGGAGGCAGCCGCGCTGATGGATGCAACCAGCCTGGGCACAGGCTGTGCTTCCATACAGCCCAGAAGACATATCTGACTTGGCCTCCTGGCCCAGCAGAAGATACTGCCTGGCAGAAGTGGAAATGGCAGTACAAGACAAGAAAGGAGAGAAATCCAGTACGATTCAGGTCACTCACAGCTACATATTGATGTTTTACCTTTCCCTTTATATTCCATTTTTAAAGTGTCCTGGTTTTTTCATCCTTGGCCCAGACGGATAAAGTGTTTTTTTTCAGGGAAGAGAAGAAGATGAAGCCAGTGAGAGAAGAGTGAGGAAGGATTTGTAAATCAAAGGAAAATGTTACAACAGAAAAATCAAGTATCTTAATCTGTTCGGTCTGTTATAACAGAGAGCTATGGACTGCATGGCTTATATAACAATATAAACGTGTTTCTCACAGTTCTGGAGGCCGGAAGTCCAAGATCAGGGTGTCAGTGTGATCAGATTCTGGTGAGGAACCTCTTCTGGGTTGCAGGCCATTTTATCACTATGTCCTCACATAGAGGAAGGGGAGAGGGAGCTCTCTAGGGTCTCTTTCATAAGGGCACTAACTCCATTCTTGAGGGATCCACCTTCACAACCTAATTACCTCCCAAAGGCCTCACCTCCAAACACCCTCATGTTGGGGATTAGGTCTCAACATATGAATTGTGGGGAGACACAAACATTTAGTCTATAGCGCCAAGTATATGCAGGAGTGCAAACTACAATTTGGCCTGGCTCTACAATGAGTCAGTGGCCTTCCTGTGACCCTCTCAGGGAGACCCCTCTAAGCATCTGTCCTTGACGGTCACAGCAGGGATGCCCTTGGTCTAGATCTAGAAGTCCTCTCAAAGCTGGCATCTCTGCTCTTGATCCTGGAGTATTCTGAATAGATGAAGCTGATAGATAAGAAATTGCTTGATTCCAAATCTTTTTCTTGCACAAAAAAACATGAACCAAAAAGATTTGACTAAAACACATGGAGATGGTAATTAAAACATTGGACACTGGGTATGTAAAAATCAAAAAAGAAATAGGAACATATGAGCCACTTAGAAATGGATTTTAAAAGCCAAATTATATTGTCACCCAGACAGGCAGTCAATTCCTTTTAGTCCAGAGTACAATCGGGACGGAACTGCCATGCCTGTTCCTTCTAAAGACCTTTACGGTCTATTTTCAGGAATGAATGGAAGTGCTTGCTTGAGTAGTCTGCGGTCTATCCGAACTAATAGAGAAAAATTTTAAAGGCAAACAATTTCAGGACAAGTATCGCCCCTGGGTATTTTCAGAAATATATACACCCAGATAGTATCAGTTCCAAATACTACACTTTGGTTGCACAGCACCCATCTACATCCACACTGCTTTTAACTGTGACATTTCAGTACACATCAAATGAAAAACAGGAATGTGCTGTCCAGGTGGTCAGGAGGCCTAGGCTCTGCTAAGAATTGAACCTGTGATCTCCTTAGCCTCATGTTTCCTCATATGTAAAATGAAAGATCTGAGCATAAATTTATGAAATTTCTTTTAGCTTGATAGATCCATTTTCACTGATTTTGACATAGTGGTTATTCATTCACGCATTCATTTATTTACTTTTTTATTCATTCAACAGATTTTATTGAGCTCTATCTACTTCACGTGTAACTAAGCATTGTGCTGGTAACTAAGTGTAAAGAAGTGAGCAATGAAAACAAAGTCCCTGTCCTCATGGAGCTTCCACTCGGGACAGTGAGACAGATGATACAAAACCAAATATGGTTTGTAATATCAGACTTGTTTGAGGGAAGATCACCAGGATAAGGGACAGAACCCAGGATACGTGTTAGAGAGTAAATGAAGCTGAGATGATTGGGAAGACTAGAGCAACATGAGGTCAAAAGTCCTGGGTACAGCTCCCAGCTGGGCTATAAACTAGGTATGTGACATTAGCCAAATCTCTTTCCCTCTGTGTCCATTTCCTATTGCTGCCAGAACAAACTGCCATAAATTTAGCAGCTTAATACAGTATAAACCTATTACTTACATTTAGGTCAGGAATCCAATACGGGTCTCGTTGGGTTAAAATCAAAATGTAGGCAGCGCTGTGTTTCTTTCTGGAGGCTCTAGGAGAGAATTCATTTTTTGCTCATTCAGGTTGGTGGCAAAATTTAGTTCCTTGCAGTTGTGGAACCAAGGCTCCAGCTGCCCTGCTGTCTGTAAGGGAAGGGTCACTTCCAGCTCCTACGGGACTTACATTCTTTGGCTGGAGGTCCCTCTCCTACATCTTCAAAGCCAACAACCACTGGTAGAGTCCTTCTCACACTGCATCTCTCTGATCTACTCTTTTGCCTTCCTCTTGTATTTGTAGGGACTCATGATTAGATTGGCCCACCAGGATAATCCAGGATAATCTCTCAAGGTCGTCAACCTTAATCACATCTGCAAAGTCCCTCTGCCATGCAGGGTAGCATTTTCACAGATTCTGAGGATTAGGACATGTGCATCTCTGAGGAGCCATTATTTTGCCAACCATAATGCCCCAGTTCCCTTTTCGGTAAATGAAGGCACTGATGAGAACCGTATTTTGGTGAAACTAGAATTCATGTTTCCTTCCCATAACAACTCATGAAAAAGTCTGAAGAGGGTGCTCATCTAGGACCATTGATGGAGAGTAAGTTTTGCTGTTGTGGCTGTAACCACTGGGCAGTCTCAAAGATGGAGCGGGGAGCATGCTCAGGGTTGATTCGTGAAACTAGTTTTTGAGGCTGCCCTGTGTTCCATGACTGCTTGTGACCCTTCTGAACCTACTAAAATAGAATCACCTGTTAGAACCAGATTTTACTAGCAAGCGTGCAAGTCAATGTGATGGACTGTTTAAAGGTGTAGCTACAAGGAAAATATGGGCAAAGCTTCCCCAGAGATTCCTCTGAGTGTGTATCCCAGGTGTGGTGACCTGGTATCATGTCATTTCCTGAAATGTGAGGCCATCACAGGCTTCACTGTGCCCAGGAAAACACACATACCTGGAAGAGTGGAATTCCCATTTGGTCAAGCCATGGTTAGTGGCTTTACAACTCAGTTCTTACATATTCTAAGAATTCTAACTCTGCTGGAAAGATGCGGATATTTTCTACTATTGTCTCTTTGTCTTTATAAACTGAGAGAAAAATCAGACTGGGGAGGGTGGCAACAACAAGAACTGTAGTACGGAGCCTGGCAACCAAGGTGGGTGGGAAAGGACCTCCATATTTATCTGGACCTTAAATGGGCTTTCCCAAAAGCACTGTTGGGTCCTAATAAAGCAGGGCTAAAATCTCAATGGCTTTCCTTGGTATTTACAATCTGCTTCGGGAGGAAGTGGCTGCGATTAGAACCACAGCCTAGAGGTAGGCTGGTCACCTGGTCCATCCAGGAATTAAAGCCTAGAGCTTGGGCTCCAAAACACCATTTGTATACAAGTCCTTTGAGAGACACATCTATTTCTGGAACCTGCTAGGCGAGTTTGGTAATTAAAAAATTTTTATTTTGCAGGTTATTAGAAAGCATGCAGAGTCTGGAGACAGAAGATCCTGCCCTAAGTCTTTTAACAACATTACTGTGTGACCCTAAGCAAGTCATTTAACTTTTCAGTTTCTTGATCTCTGAAGTGGGAATTAGTAATATCTATATCACAGCACCATTATAAGGTTCAAATAAAACAAATAAGTACAAGGGCTTTGCAAGAGGTAAACATAAATATTACTTGCTAATATTGTTATGCTTCACAGTTCCTTGAGCAAGGGTAAATTGAGTGTGTGCACTAATTTTGGTTAGCTGTCACAGTTGCAATTGTATATTCATGCCATTGTTGGATTAATGACTGCCTCCTGCCTCCTACCTCTGACATCCTGTAAATTCTCTGAGAGCTGGGACAGAGTCTCTTTCGATCCCTTTTTTTTTTTTTTTTTTTTTTAATTTATGGCTGTGTTGGGTCTTCGTTTCTGTGCGAGGGCTTTCTCTAGTTGCGGCAAGTGGGGGCCACTCTTCATCGCAGTGCGCGGGCCTCTCACTATCATGGCCTCTCTTGGTGCGGAGCACAGGCTCCAGACGCGCAGGCTCAGCAATTGTGGCTCACAGGCCTAGTCGCTCCGCGGCATGTGGGATCCTCCCAGACCAGGGCTCGAACCCGTGTCCCCTGCATTGGCAGGCAGATTCTCAACCACTGCGCCACCAGGGAAGCCCTCGATCACTTTTGAATCTCTTTTGTCTTCATGAGTTTTTGCCCATGTCATGCACTTACTGGGTTCTCAAATATTTAAGAATGAGTTGAGAGAGGTAAGGAAACAGGGAGAGAGGACAATGGAATACAGAAAGAAAGGAAGGGAGAAAGGTGAGATTTTTAGAAAAGGGGACAGGGCAGTGTAAATGCTATTCCCTGAACTGTAGTCTAAGGCTACCTGTAGCCTAATGCTATACTTCCCAAGAGAAAGTTTAAAATAATAATAATGAAAATAATAGCTAATAATTATCGATCGCATAATAACTATTATGTACCAGGTACTATTAATTTTCATAGTTAAATTTTAAAACAGTTGTATGAGGTGGTACTATTATTATCTCCATTTTACAGATGATGAAATTGAGGTTCAGCATGGTTAAGTAACTTGCCCAAAATCACACAGTAAGTGGCAGAAATAGATGAAAGTCACACCCAGATAATCTAAGTCAGAGCCATGCTATTCCATGCTAATTTTTATTTTAATTTTTAGTTCAAAAAGTATTAGGGGAAACCTGCCATGAAGATAAATGACTGAAAGCATAACTGTGTCATGGGAAGGTAAAAGGAGGCCTATGAACTCCCCCTACTAAAAACTGCATCTTACAAAAGGAAACAGGGAGAAGTACAGTATAAGGTCTACAGATAGAAGATATTGTAATATGCTACCAGGCTGCTTTCATATAAGCTCTATAAATAAATTATTTTTCAAATATTTAATTAAAAAAACAGGTGATATTTAAAGACATGGCCAGGTAAAATGACAAATGGCGTACCATTTCATTTTCTCTCAGGCATGCAAGTTTTAGCTGAATAAACATAAAAGAAATCAATCTACATGGTGCAAATGTGGGGAAAAAAAACCCAAGATCTATGTCAGCAATAATAAAAGGCATCTACTGTTCTATAACAGTCAGCTCATTGTAAATGGATACCCAGACCAGAGAGAGAAATTTATGATGGGAAAGCCAAGAACCTCTTCCAGTTAGTTCTAAGCTGTCAACTTCAATTAAGGGCATATCTCTGGAAAAACAGTTTGCAAAAAGATTGCAAGATAAACTGAATAGAGAAACCCTAATAATGATAAACTCTTTGCTTTTGTCCTTCTGTATGTGGTTAGCAGCAATTACAGATGTTAGCATGATTTTCAAATATTAATTATCCTTCAAAAATTCCAGGAAGCAATCTTTATGTTTGATGTCATAGACCATACCTGCATGGAAAATTGGCAGCACAAACTTCTTAAGTAAAAGTTGACTGAGAGATATTTTGGGAAAAATCAGATCACTCCAAAATTAACCTCAGTTTCCTAATCTTAGCGATATAAGTTTAAGGCATTCAGCAAAACAAAGAATTGGAGATTATTAAAATATTGAAGATCATCTAGTCTAGAAGTAAAATGCTAGTGACCTGTGGGCCAGATTTGGTCCAGAGACAGATTTGCTTGACCTGCTTTTTTTTTTTTTTTTTTTGAATTACTAGCTAACATTTAAAAACCGGAAACTCTTACAGTTGAAAAATCTGGATTTCTCTTGAAAATGTGAAAGATCTGCAACATTAGGTTTTTATTCCTGAATGGAAACAATCTGCTGGATTGAGAAGAGGTAATCCCTTCCAGACTGGGAAGCTTTCTAGATTATACCATCCCTACCAGCTCCCATTATCTTGCCCTCATTCTACTTCATTCATTTATACTGTCAGCCTGGTCTCCATGGTCTAATCTTTTCAGTTTACAAATCAAACCTAGAAAGTCTGTGTGATTGGATCAAGATCACAGAAATAGCTACCATGTTAGGACTGGCTCTAGGACCCTAGACTTCTGGAGTTTGAGCTGAGAGTGTTGACATCAGTTTCACCGGTTCTTTGGAATCTAACGAAGATCTATAAACACCCAGAACATTCAATCTGCTGTTCCCTATGGCTCTTACTACTTCTTACCTTATGTTAGAGTTATTTCCATATACTCAATTGGTCCTTTATTCATTTATTCAATTAGTAGTTATTGAACATTGACTGCATGCCAGACATTATACTAGATCCTAGGGAAATAGCACTGGACACAGTTTTGCAATCTGGTGGAGGAGACAGACAAGCCTTAGCTCCTTGACTATCCTGCAAGCCTTAAAATGCAGTTTCCAATCTGATTCACTTTTGAGCTAATACCCAACATGACAGTAAAAACATGTAAGTGTCCACTAAAATATAGAATAAATAAAGGAATTTGTTCTTTGTTTTTCACAACAAACCTAAGAAGGAAGCATGGCAGAGATTATTTCCACTAGCCAACAACTAAATCATGACACTGAGATTAAGTGACTTGGCCATAGCTTCAAGGTGGCAGAGAGAGAGATTTGTCCATTCATCCCTAATTAAAACAAACATCTTTATCGAAAGAGGTTTTACCAGCAAGTAAGCATAGCAGTACTCTGTGAAAAACACTACTTCCTGTTAATATAGTTCACTTTTATTCTAGAATCACGTGGATTCTAGTTCTAGATCAATTGCTGACTAGCTGTGTGATTTTGGATAAATCACTTAGCTTACTGATTCTCAATTTCTTCATTTATAAAATATTAGGTTGGACAAGATGAAATCCAGTACTCTTCATTTGGGTAAAATTCTACAGTCTTTCAGATACAAAGAAAAAGCTTTCTCTGTTTATTGAAGTAATGCTATGGATTTATTCATTTCTTCCTGGATTTATGCTCTTAATAATAATCTCTCTAGAGCTTACTGTGTGCTGGCAGCTTAAATAAACTATAGCTAATGTGGTTTCATAATTGGGCCATGACAAATTTTCACAGATACTCAATGCCGACTCATTTTTAACAGAATAATAATGGTTCCAATGGGTTGATCCCCACTTCACGGGAGCATCATTGGAATAAAAATATCAGTATCTCATTATATTGTTTTAACTATCTTGATTACTTTCTGACTTACAATGAAAATGAAAATCCTAAACTACTAAGTTCTTTTTTAATTAGCCTAGTGTACATAAAGACCAGTTCCTTTCATCTTGCAGCTCTTCAGTGGTTGAAATGTTACCAGATTATTACAATGGCGTCTTTATTAAATTGCTCTAGAAGCACAAGAAACCAGGGTCCTATTTTACTTTAAAGCTACTTAATGTTAATATTTTATATGGAAGTTAGAGAGTTATATAGGCTCTGGAACTCTTAGAATATTATATTTTATTATGCACAGTGAAATGTTTACAGATAGTAAACTAGCTGAAGGTCCTTTAGGTCTTCATTTTGGGAGACTTTTAACTTCCAGGCAATATCTTGAAACAAATCCCACACATACATATCCCATGCTAGTGTCTCACGTACAGTTTTTCTCTTGGTGCTTCATGGGAAGGGCCTATGTAATCCTTAGAGCAAAAGAGCGAATGAAATACGACTCTTCTCAAGTTTAAGGTCAAGTAGTAGATATCTAGGTAGGTACATGGGCAGCTTCTATGAAAGGTACAGTTCAAGATCTCCCAAATTAAATACTCTTTAAATTAGGCCCAAGTTTTTAGTACTGCTGATTTGTTCATGGGAACTTTTCTAAACAAAACTGTATTAAAATTTTTTTCAGTACCATTTTTTATCCATCACCAATCCTTCTGGTTGTCTTCTCATTCCAGAGTCTTAATTCGATCTCCCTAATAAATATCCAATTCCTTTGCCATACATGATATTATCTATGTTCCATGTTGAAAATTAGTCTCTCTACTTCCATGAGGTTCTGCATTTTGAAACTGGGCCAGAGGAATTGCACTCAAAACAAATGTGTCCCTCTTTCATGAATTTTTCCAGTCCCACCACCACTGCCCTAGTTACAACTAGGTAACAACCATAATAGATTAATTGTATGGCAGTGTTATAACTCACCATTTTCCCTTAGCCCACACTCAACCAGAAACAAAGACTCAAATAATTAGCTGACAGAAATTAGAGACAGAAAAGTTTGCAGAGTTTGCTTTTCTATAAAAATAGATAAAACTGGGCTAGAAACAGAGAGGTGAGATTAGAAATATAACTCAGATTGTAGGAGTAGAGAAACCAGTGTACTTGAAGCGAGAGTGAGGAAAAAAAGGTTCTCCCTGGAGAAAGAAAATGGATTGGGAGCTGAGTGATGAACTCCACAGTCCAGCCTGCTGGCCACTGAATATCCAAAGTCTCCATCTTCCCATGAATCCCAGGATCCTCATCCCTTGTCCCCAAACAGAGAGTGGGGAATTAGTGGGAAATTGAACTCATGACCTACCACAATGGGAGAGGACAGAATCCATTAGATATGGCCCCTATAAAGGAGAATACTGGTAAGCACAGCAACATCATTTCATACGCTGTTTCCATAAATAGCCTTCCCATTTCCCAACTTTGAGCTCTTGCTCATGTCTTCTCCACCGATCATAGTTTCCCTCCAAAGACTAGGGTGATCACACATCCCAGTTTTCCCAGGAAAATCCCAATTTATTCCTATTGCATCAGTGTAATCAGTGCAATTATCTCTCTTATTGTCCAACTATGAACAATAAATTGTCACCTTACCAAGGTCCATTATTAGCTTTAAGATTTTCCCCTTTCTTCAAGGTGGAGCATAATTACTACCTCTTACAAGGAGAACTCCCTAATTTCATAAGTTATAATCTCTCCCTTTTCTATGACTTCATAGCTATTTGAAGGGATATGATAATATTCTACCTTTATAAAATAGTAATTTGTGAATATATCCTTCCTCTGCTAGACTTGGTAAAGGCCAGGACAACATTACTTTTTTAGTGTTATCAATGGTGATTGGTACGTAGATAGCTAATATATATTTCTCAAATTGGTTTAAAGTTATATGTAATTTCAAATATCATAATCTTTGAATGTAAAAAAAGGAGAGATAGATTTTCTGTAAAACTAGTATTAAATTATAAAATACGTAGCACAGTGTCAGTCTCACAGTAAGTTTCATAATTGGCAACTGTTTTAATGTCATTATAGTTATAAATTATTATTATAAATGATTATTTTATATTATGTACTGATGAATTAATTGGTTTTTCCTCTGCATCACCATCACACTTTGTCCATACATCTATTACAGCAATTTTCATGTATTATTTAGATATACATCACAGCTCAAGTACAAGTCACACAGGACAAAGATAATATTTTGTAACTTTTTTAGCACAATGCCTGGTTTATAGTAGAGCTGAAATATATATATAACATTGAATTAGATTGCTGTTGCGTATGCAACAAATTCATTAATGTAATGTATGATTGTACATGGGCATTAGGTGATGGAAATCTTCTGAAACTAGATTGTGGTGACGGTTGTATAACTATGAATATACTACAGTTTATTGACTTGTACACTTAAAATGAATGAATTTTATAATATGTAAATTATACCTCAATAAAGCAAATGAATTTACAAAGCAATTAAAAGACAACCTACTAATTATGGAATAGTTATGCAGAAAACCTGGATGCATCTCCAACTTGCCAGTCACCCTTTTGCCCCAGTTGCCCAACCCAAGAGTGTTCTCCTTCCCTCGAACTAGGAAGAAATGCTAGAAAGGTGTGACAGCCATAATACACCTTTGATGATTAAAAAAATGTGGAGCGAGCAATGTGGTGTGGACTGTAGAGGAATAAGGAACCCTGGGTTCTATTACTGTCCATCAGTCAATAGCTGGCTACATAACCAAGGACAAATCACTTTCCCCCGCAGGTGTTCAGTTCTCTTATCTTTAAAATGAAAGCCTAGCAGACCTGGTGTGCCACACTTGCCCATCCACAACACGGGAGAAAGAGTTGGCCCAGGTAGCCAGAGCTGATAGGATGAAGAATGGACACGTAACTCAGGCTGAGCCAATCAGATTCTTCTTCTAGAAATTTGGCTTTGGGCCTCTGGGCCAGTAAATGTGTGAAGTTAAGGGGAAGTCATGTCAACTCCTGCCCTTAGTCCAGTAGTTGGATTGCTGATAATTTGAGGAATGCCAGAGGAAAACAACCCATAGCGAAGGCAAGAAAATGAAGCAAACCTGAAGCAGAGGCAAACAATGTTGAGAAACGGTGGCAAAGGCGGACCTAGTTTCCACCAGCTTCCTGGTTCCCATGAGATCAAGCAATGCTCTGTGTCATATTCGTGGATTCCAGGAAACCTGCTGAATCCTTATAATAATGTCCAATTTTCTTGCTCTAACTTGAGTGGTCTCTGTTCCTAGCAATCAAAAGAATCCTGTCTATGGGCTTCCCTGGTGGTGCAGTGGTTGAGAATCTGCCTGCCAATGCAAGGGACACGGGTTCGAGCCCTGGTCTGGGAAGATCCCACATGCCACGGAGCAATTAGGCCCGTGAGCCACAACAACTGAGCCTGCGCGTCTGGAGCCTGTGCTCCGCAAGAAGAGAGGCCACGATAATGAGAGGCCCACGCACTGCGATGAAGAGTGGCCCCCGCTTGCCGCAACTAGACAAAGCCCTCACACAGAAACGAAGACCCAACACAGCCAAAAATAAATAAATAAATTAATTAATTAAAAAAAAAAAAAAAAAAAGAATCCTGTCTAGAAAAGAAGTCATTGCACAGAATTCTATGGTGTTTCCCAGCTCTTATGCTTTCTTTAGACTTGATGGCACTGCCCAGCATGCTTTTGGCACCCAAGCCCAGCAATGAGACAATGACTTCCTCACAGATGAGTCAGTAATTACCCCATTAAAAACCACTTTCTTTCTCTTCAATAAAATTAGCCTTGAATTGACCAAACCAAAATATGCAAAGCTGAAACTTACATCAGTGTGTGTCAAGATTGAAGTACTATACAAATGAGTTGATTTTTGTTTAAACTCCTCTATTCTTTTCCTCTCTGTAGTTTCTAATCTTTGAAATAGCATAATAGCATGCAAGAGGGGAAGTCAAAACTCTAGTGATTAAAATCCAACTATACCATTCTGTTTCACTCCCACTTCATAAAATGGATTTTTTAAATGGCAGGCAAATGCAAATCACCACATTATCTCATTTTACTGGGCCTAAATGATTTTATGTGCCTTCCAAAGAAGGAGTTAATATGGCCCATAAATAAAACAATCAAAGTTTAAAGCCTCCAGCCTGCTTTCTCACCAGACCACCCACTCTGACTTCACAGCCAGACTGTAGGAAACCAGACATCCTATCTAATCACACAGAACCTATGAAACCATCTTTACCATATCGTTGAGTCGTAAGAATTTAGAATGACCACAGGTCTTTTCTGGATATCATATAAAAACTCTTGGAACACAGCACACTGGACTTAAAGGTGCTACCAGTTGCCTACTTAGCAAAGGTTCATTTATGCTCTGGAGCAGCAGTTCTCAGTCAGGGGTGATTTTGTCCCCCAAAGGCACCTAGCAATGTTTGGGGACATTTTGGTTGTCCCATCCTGGAGGGTGCTGGGTACTACTGTCATCTGCTGGGTAGAGGACAGGGATGATGTGGGGTGTCCTGTGTCTGAAATTTGGTTCAGTTATCAAGACTGATGATCACGTGCACACACAAATACCAAGGGGGTATGAAAAGGTTTATTGCTCACATAATAAGGCTTCCTGGAGAGTGAAGGTGCCCAAGCCAGCCTGAAAATGGCTTGGGTTTTTATTGTGGTTAGGAAGTAATTCTAGGGTAAGGGTTCCTACCCACAGGCCTGGGGTTGCCTGATTTGAACTTCCCTGCTAGAGCCAAGGAAAGGAACATCCTAGCTTTCTTAGGACTATTCAGCTGCGGGGCAAAAAGGCAATGGGAAGTGGCAGGGTTTGAAAGTTGTCAGTGATCATCAAAAATGGAGTCAGTTTCTTTATCACATCCTGCAATACACAGGACAGCCCCCACAAAAAAGTTTTTCCGGGCTTGAATTCCAGTAATGCTGAGGTTTCAAGAGCCCCTGCACTGGAGTTGGGGTGGTCTGACTCAGGCGCTATCTAGGTAGTGGCTGAGCGGATGCTGTGGGTGCCTCCAAGAGGGCCCCCTTCAGCACCCAGGCCCTCACTTTTCCAGCTGCGCAGGCTGCTGACTGCTCACAGCAGAGTTCCTCTGCTGGAACTGCCCTTGGCCAGCAAAGGCAGCTACCTCACCCGTGGTAATGCCCCTCCCCTGGGAGCAGCCTACAACCAGTATCAAGCTGCGGGGCTACAAAGGCCCTGCCCCCTTCCTCGGTTGACTACAACTGCAGGTCTTCCAAGCCCCCAAGCTCCCCATAGGGATCAGCTGAGACCTCTGCTGTGATTGCCTCTCTGTTCAGTTTCTTCTTCTGCCCAATCCTGCCTCCTTCTCCTTCTCTCAGATGTTGTTCCTGCACGGCACTTCCCAGTAAACCCAATGCACACAAATCTCCATCTCAGAATATCTTTCCCCAGGAACTTGACCTTTTTGTAACCAGACCTAGAGTGAGAAATAAAATTTACATTGTGACCAGGAACATATATGCATATACATGTGTTCCCTCTATATAAATAAAATTAATTTTCACAAATCAATACTAATCATTATGATATACTCTGATATTTTCTATTCTAGTCTGTATTATTTTTTTAAGGCTGCCTCTGAGCCAATACATGGATCTCGAAACCTGCCAATCTGTCATGATCCACAGACTGAAAAGTATTTTAGATGTACAACTAGATTAACTTTTTTGGAAGACTATACTTTTTCAAAGGTAACTAATTGTTTTTTCCCCCTTACTCAATTTGATGGGCCAATTCGGATCCAAAGGCCTAATTAGTTCTATGTGTATAGCCACAGAGTAAAAAGCCTCTACCATAAAACCCCTCTGAAAGAAATGGGCCTCATTACTTTCAATCATGTTTTATAAATCCAGCTAAGGCTAACAGACTGTGAGCCCTTGCCAAAACCTACTCCATTTAGTTGTGTCATTATCACATCATTAGAACAACTGGCCGCAATGCTTAAAGAGATAATTTTCTTAAGGAAATCAAACATTCCCCTTACAAACCTGATTTGCATAGTTTTAAGTGACTGCCACTTTCTTTTCTGAAAGAGAACAAAGAAAAACTTTGACAAGGTTACAACAGAGAAAGTTTTACAAGTTTTCTACATGTAGGAAAAGTGATTTAAAAGATGAAGAATTGATATGTGTGCCTCTTACCTTATAAATATCATTTCAAGGGTAGAGAGAAGCTGTATCTCATAAGGATACAGTGCCTCTGGGAGGTGGATTCATGAGAAGCCTGGGAAAGAACCATAGCTAAGTCACCAGAAAAGGACATACACGAAAAAACACTAGTGAAGCCTTAGAAATGGTCCGTTGTCCTCCTTCTACAGAGGGAGAAACTGAGGCACAGGTAGGGTAAGTGATTTACCTAAGGGCAATATCTGATAGGCAGCAAAGCTGGAAGAAGAAACTAGAAACTCTGCTACCTTGTCGCAATGCTCTTTCTGCTACATCATGGAGCTTCTAGCAGTGAGATTTCCTTATCAGAAAGAGCTTATTCTTTGTGATTTCCCAGGAGATTTATTCAAAAATAAGCTCAAAGAAACAGGTGGGGTCGTTTTCCATTCAAAATACACCTACCACCGGTCTTGCTGCCAACATTAGGAATATTTTGACCTCTTAGAATTATCTCTAATAGAGGCAGAAGTTTACTCTATTATTTTCTTTTGATAAATCAGGCAAGTCCCAAATTTATTCTCTCTTCTAGAAATCCAGAAAAACTGCTAAAACCTGTGTGCTTCGTTCTTTGAAACATTAACTGAGTCCTTGGCAGTGAAAAGAACTTAGCGAGATTTTGGCTTAAAGTCTTGGGGAAATCATGCCTTATTTGCTCATTTTGCAGGGGTTTGAGCTAGTGTAGACTCTTCAAGTCAAGATCTTAAGGAAGTTCTTATTCTAAATGAGCCTTATTTTAGAACTGCCCTTTCCAAATTCCTATCTGATTCTTTAACAGGCTTTGTAAGGAAATCCCTTTATCTCTTTTGGATTGCTGGAAATCCTGCTGGTTGGACCCAGAAAAGCAAACAATTTTGGTTAAGTAAATTTCAGATCTTTAGCACATACTAATGTGAATGTTTGCTCTTAGAGCATGTGTAACTATTTTATGAAAAGAATGCTTGCCTAAAATAAACATTTCAAAATGATCAAATGAAACTTTCATTTAGAAAGTACCTTTCTCTAAGGGGTTCAGAAATGCTTTATAAACACTTGCTTGATCATAAATCAAGATTTTTTTTTTTAGCTTGAATCTATCAAAAATACATTTCTTCTGTTGAGTCTAATGTTTGAGTAGTCTCTCTTCAGGGGAAAAATGCCCACGATTTCACTCAAATTTCCCCAGGAACAGTCTGATCATCTGGAAATCTAGAAGGCTGGCCTTTGGCCCTTTTTGTGCTGTTAACCAGCTTGGTGACCTTGAGCAAGTCAGCACCTCACTCCTTGTCTTAAGACCAGGACGTTGGCCTGAAACTTCTGGAAGAAACTTTCTAGTCTGATTGATAGGGACTCACCTAACCCTGAAATATGGGGACACTTTGCACGATAGCATCAGCCTTTGCATCCCTCATTGTTTATGGTCAGTTGTACTAAGGAGATTTGCAATTTATTTGACAAAGATAAACCCCATTCAAAACAAAGCCCAATTTTCCATTTCTCTTTTTAGCATATTTACAGTTTCAATCCAAAATTCTAACTGACATGAAGGGTCCATAGGGAGTAGGAGGTTAAGACAAAGAACTGGGTTCAAATCCTATAGCTCCTCCATTTCCTAATCTGTAAACTGGGAATAACAACACCAACACCATAAAGTTGGTAGGACCTTTAAAGGAAATAAGATACGTCAGGCCCCTTGCACATGGTAAGCACTCAAGAGATGTTAGAGAGTCTTAGGATAGTTAACATGGACACATTTATCCAGCTCATGAGAGGACTAGGAATAATTATTTCCAGATGAGTTTAGGGGGAGAGGAGTGATTAGAAAGAATGTTGAAATTAATCATGTTCATTTTGAGAATAAAGGGAATATATTCATACAACGAGAATCTTCTGGAAGCAAGAGGATTTCATAAAAGAGGAGAAGGATGTATCATGCAGATCAGAATAATGCAGGTTATAACAGGATGAGCTGGGCTTTAACAGGATGCTACTTGATTTGGAGAATGAAATAATGAATCCTCTGTACATTCTCAGTAGATCTACAAGTCACTGAATGTTCTATGAAATGACAAAAAGATCCATGTGCTGCTGAGAATGACTGAGATTTTCTTTAAGTAATATGCAAAAAAAAAGGATGCTGAAAAAATGTAATGTCGAATCACATTGTCACTGAAAATGGAACTGGAAACAATGATTTCTGAACTCTGCTACTTCTTTAACATCATAATTATTAATGTACAGTCTTAGAGATGATACAGATCCCTCATTTATTTATTTGACACTTAAAGACCACCAACCATATGCCAAATTCTGTAGTGGGCACAGGAGAAAAAATATGGTAAGAGTCTCTGTTCTCTAGAATTCTAGAATCATCTATCATTACTCCCAAAAGATATAAGAAAACCCTGTACAATTATTATGTTCCACTGACTAAGCACCTGTGATATCCCCATGTACTGTGCTAAATGTTTTCTTCATTATATCATTTACCCTGACAGATGCACTTCTGCCTCTGCTGGAAAATGACAAGGGATTCTTCAACCCAAAGCCACACTCTCCACTTGTGAACAGATGCTGTAACCAAAATCTGCACCCCTACAACTTCTGCCTAATCTCCCTGGAGCCACACAGTATCAGGCTAATTCTTTTTGTATATGTCAGCTGTTCAATGGATGTCAGCTACCAAGGACCCTCCTATCATCTCCAGATTAAGCATCCCCTTTCCAGATTCACCGTGTTTAACTCCTGTTTGCCACTATATCCATAGTACCTAGGACATTGTCTAGCACCTAAGAGGAATTCAGAAACATTTTTTTCTGAATATAAAATCCTAGCAACATACCTCAGATATCCTACAGTTCATTGATATCCAACCCAGAAGCTAAAAATCAGAATTGAGCACACTCTTCAAGGTATAGTTTGACCATCCAAAGTACAATACAACCCAATGAAACATTATCTTTTTGGCATAAACCTCATCCATTCAGCTTGAGTGTGAAATTAACTCAGACGCTCAGGTCATGCTCACAGAAATATTTTTTGAGGCAGGCCTTGCCCAGCCCCTCATTTGTTTTGTTTTACTCTTTTAAATTCTAAACCCAGGTCTTTACATTTATCCTTGTATATTTTTTATCTTGTTAAATCTGGCCCAATTTGCCTTTCTGACTGGTTTTAATTCAATCTCTCATGTGGTTTCTAACATAATGTCTACTCTCTCCTAATTTCGAGCCTCTCAAAAATCTGATTGGCAAACTTTCTATTTGTTATCTAAATTATTAAAATGTTGAACGAAGCAGAGCCTCACAGAATGCCACTGGTAACCTGGCTCAAAGTTGATGCTGATAATACCATTCAACTTATTAATCCCCTTAAATCACTACCATTTGGCAGACATTTTTCTCAAGGGCATTATGTAAACTTTATCAAATACTTTGCTCAAATTTAGTTACCCCAGAGAGCCAACTCAAACAGTAGTAATTCCAGCCTAAATCTCAGTAGGCTGGGGGGTATTCTGTATTTCAGTTTATCTAATCTATTGTTTATTGCATAAATATAACACCCTGAATCCTTCAGGACTTCAAATTTTGAAGCTAAGCGCAGGTTCTTGAGACGGAAATGCCTTAGTTTTTGGTACTTGAAAGTAATTTCTCTGCTTTTCTGCCATATTTCCCCCTTACTTGGGGCAATGAATGCTTATTAGTAAATAAGAGAAGAGCAATTTGTTTAAGAGAATGGACAATGAAAGGGCCCATTTTAAGGGAACTCTAGTTAAAAACATCAAAATATTATCAAAATATTACCTACCTATATAGGTTTAGAAACCAGTCTCCCGGGCTTCCCTGGTGGCGCAGTGGTTGAGAATCTGCCTGCCAGTGCAGGACACACGGGGTCGAGCCCTGGTCTGGGAAGATCCCGCGTGCCGCGGAGCAACTAGGCCCGTGAGCCACGGTTGCTGAGCCTGCGCATCTGGAGCCTGTGCTCCGCAACAAGAGAGGCTGCGACAGTGAGAGGTCCGCGCACCACGATGAAGAGTGGCCCCCGCTTGCCACAGCTGGAGAAAGCCCTCGCACAGAAACGAAGACCCAGCACAGCCAAAAATAAATAAACAAAGTAAACAATGCATTTAAAAAAAAGAAACCAGTCTCCCTCACAGCTGGTTAACTTTTCTTCCTGAGGCAGGAATCTCAAGGCATGGACTAAATGTACATGATGACTTTCTATCCAACTATGAGGAGAGTAATTGAATAATCATGAGAGGGGCAATTCTTGGTATTGCACACTGATTGAAGATTAACATGGAGATTAAACTTTGCATGAAGTAAACTTCTCAGGAACTTTACCAAAAGGAAGAGTATAGGTTTTTATAAAGAAAAATTTATTATTTTTATTATTTGGCCTTTAGAACAATTGACAAACCTAAACTTTTAGAATATGTTGTCCTTAGCTGTTCAGGCTTTACGATCTGTTAGTATAGAATAATCTATTTTTTCTTGGGGGGAAACCAAACATCTATGACATATGTTTGCTTTAGAAGATGGTTTGGATTCTTCTATAGGTATGACAGATGGCAAGCAAAACTGATAGACATGAGTGTCTCCTGAAGTGAGTACCCCACGCCCCACTTTCCAGTGTCAAGTTTTCAGCTCCACGGAAATGATGCTGTAGTGGTAGCTACAGAGATGGTGGCAGCAGCATAAATTCCTGGCCTCAGAATCTCAGCCTCTAAGATATTTTGAGGAGGAACCAAGATGGAGGAGTAGAAGGACGTGCTCTCACTCCCTCTTGCGAGAACACCAGAATCACAACTAGCTGCTGGACAATCATCGACAGGAAGACACTGGAACTCATCAAAAAAGATGCCCCACATCCAAAGACAAAGGAGAAGCTACAATGAGACGGTAGAAGGGGTGCAATCATAGTAAAATCAAATCCCATAACGGCTGGGTGGGTGACTCACACACTGGAGAACACTTATACCACAGAAGTCCACCCACTAGAGTGAAGGTTCTGAGCCCCACGTCAGGCTTCCCAACCTGGGGGTCCAGCAACAGGAGGAGGAATTCCTAGAGAATCAGACTTTGAAGTCTAGTGGGACTTGACTGCAGGACTTTGACAGGACTGGGAGAAACAGAGACTCCACTCTTGGAGGGCACACACAAAGTAGTGTGTGCATCGGGACCCAGGGGAAGGAGCAGTGACCCCAAGGGAGACTGAACCAGACCTACCTGCTAGTGTTGGAGGGTCTCCTGCAGAGGCAGGGTGGGGGGGGTGTTGTGGCTCACCATGGAGACAAGGACACTGGCAGCAGAAGTTCTGGGAAGTACTCCTTGGTGTGAGCCCTCCCAGAGTCTGTCATTAGCCCCACCAAAGAGCCCAGGTAGGCTCCGGTGTTGGGTTGCCTCAGGCAAAACAACCAACAATGAGGGAACACAGCCCCACCCATCAACAGTCAAGCAGATTAAAGTTTTACTGAGCTCTGCCCACCAGAGCAACAGTCAGCTCTACCCACCACCAGTCCCTCCCATCAGAAAACTTACACAAGCCTGTTAGATAGCCTCATCCACCAGAGGGCAGACAGCAGAAGCAAGAAGAACTACAATCCTGCAGCCTGTGGAACAAAAACCACATTCACAGAAAGATAGACAAGATGAAAAGGCAGAGGGCTATGTACCAGATGAAGGAACAAGATAAAACCCCAGAAAAACAACTAAATGAAGTGGAGATAGGTAACCTTCCAGAAAAAGAATTCAGAATAATGATAGTGAAGATGATCCAGGACCTCGGAAAAACAATGGAGGCAAAGATGGAGAAGATGCAAGAAATGTTTACCAAAGAACTAGAAGAATTAAAGAACAAACAAACAGAGATGAACAATACAATAACTGAAATGAAAACTACACTAGAAGGAATCAACAGCAGAATAACTGAGGCAGAAGAACGGATAAGTGACCTGGAAGACAGAATGGTGGAATTCACTGCTGCGGAAGAGAATAAAGAAAAAGAATGAAAAGAAATGAAGACAGCCTAAGAGACCTCTGGGACAACATTAAACACAACAACATTCGCATTATAGGGGTCCCAGAAGGAGAAGAGAGAGAGAGAAAGGACCCAAGAAAATATTTGAAGAGATTATAGTTGAAAACTTCCCTAACATGGGAAAGGATATAGCCACCCAAGTCCAGGAAGCGCAGAGAGTTGAATACAGGATAAACCCAAGGAGAAACATGCTGAGACACATAGTAATCAAATTGGCAAAAATCAAAGACAAAGAAAAATTATTGAAAGCAGCAAGGAAAAAACGACAAATAACATACAAGGGAACTCCCATAAGGTTAACAGCTGATTTCTCAGCAGAAACTCTACAAGCCAGAAGGGAGTGGCATGATATACTTAAAGTGATGAAAGCGAAGAACCTACAACCAAGATTACTCTACCCGGCAAGGATCTCATTTAGATTTGATGGAGAAATCAAAAGCTTTACAGACAAGCAAAAGCTAAGAGAATTCAGCACCACCAAACCAGCTCTACAACAAATGCTAAAGGAACTTCTCTAAGTGGGAAACACAAGAGAAGAAAAGGATCTACAAAAACAAACCCAAAACGATTAATAAAATGGTCATAGGAACATACATATTGATAATTACCTTAAACGTGAATGGATTAAATGCTCCAACCAAAAGACACAGGCTTGCTGAATGGATACAAAAACAAGACCCATATATATGCTGTCTTCAAGAAACCCAATTCAGACCTAGGGACACATACACACTGAAAGTGAGGGGATGGAAAAAGATATTCCATGCAAATGGAAATCAAAAGAAAGCTGGAGTAGCAATACTCATATCAGATAAAATAGACTTTAAAGTAAAGAATATTACAAGAGAGGAAGAAGGACACTACATAATGATCAACTGATCAATCCAAGAAGAAGATATAACAATTATAAATATATATGCACCCAACATAGGAGCACCTCAATACATAAGCTATAAAAGAGGAAATCGACAGTAACACAATAATAGTGGGGGACTTTAACACCTCACTTACACCAATGGACAGATGATCCAAGATGAAAATAAATAAGGAAACAGAAGTTTTAAATGACACAGTAGACCAGATAGATTTAACTGATATTTATAGGACATTCCATCCAAAAACATCAGATTACACTTTCTTCTCAAGTGCGCATGGAACATTCTCCAGGATAGATCACATCTTGGGACACAAATCAAGCCTCAGTAGATTTAAGAAAAATGAAATCATATCAAGCATCTTTTCCGACCACAGCGCTATGAGATTAGAAATGAATTACAGGGAAAAAAACGTACGAAACACAAACACATAGAGGCTAAACAATACGTTACTAAACAACCAAGAGATCACTGAAGAAATCAAAGAGGAAATCAAAAAATACCTAGAGACAAATGACAATGAAAACACGATGATCCAAAACCTATGGGATGCAGCAAAAGCAGTTCTAAGAGGGAAGTTTATAGCAATACAAGCTTACCTCAAGAAACAAGAAAAATCTCAAGTCAACAATCTGACCTTAAAGGAACTAGAGAAAGAAGAACAAACAAAACCCAAAGTTAGCAGAAGGAAAGAAATCATAAAGATCAGAGGAGAAATAAATGAAATAGAAACAAAGAAAACAATAGCAAAGATCAATAAAACTAAAAGCTGGTTCTTTGAGAAGATAAACAAAATTGATAAACCATTAGCCAGATTCATCAAGTAAAATGGGAGAGGACTCAAATCAATAAAATTAGAAATGAAAAAGGAGAAGTTACAACAGACACCGCAGAAATACAAAGCATCCTAAGAGACTGCTACAAGCAATTCTATGCCAATAAAATGGACAACCTGGAAGAAATGGACAAATTCTTAGAAAGGTATAACCTTCCAAGACTGAACCAGGAAGAAACAGAAAATATGAACAGACCAGTCACGAGTAATGAAATTGAAACTGTGATTAAACATCTTCCAACAAACAAAAGTCCAGGACCAGATGGCTTCACAGGTGAATTCTATCAAACATTTAGAGAAGAGCTAACACCCATCCTTCTCAAACTCTTCCAAAAAATTGCAGAGGAAGGAACACTCCCAAACTCATTCTATGAGGCCACCATCACCCTGATACCAAAACCAAAGATACTACAAAAAAAGAAAATTACAGACCAATATCACTGATGAATATAGATGCAAAAATCCTCAACAAAATACTAGCAAACAAAATCCAACAACACATTAAAAGGATCATACACCATGACCAAGGGGGATTTATCCCAGGGATGCAAGGATTCTTCAATATACACAAATCAATCAATGTGATACACCATATTAACAAATTGAAGAATAAAAACCATATGATCATCTCAATAGATGCAGAAAAAGCTTTTGACAAAATTCAACACCCATTTATGATAAAAACTCTCCAGAAAGTGGGCATACAGGGAAACTACCTCAACATAATAAAGGCCATATACGACAAGCCCACAGCAAACATCATTCTCAATGGTGAAAACCTGAAAACATTTCCTCTGAGATCAGGAATGAGACAAGGATGTCCACTCTCACCACTATTATTCAACATAGTTTTGGAAGTCCTAGCCACGGCAATCAGAGAAGAAAAAGAAAAAAAAGCAATCCAAATCGGAAAAGAAGAAGTAAAACTGTCACTGTCTGCAGATGACATGATACTATACATAGAGAATCCTAAATATGCCACCAGAAAACTACTAGAGGTAATCAATGAATTAGATAAAGTTGCTGGATACAAAATTAATGCACAGAAATCTCTTGCATTCCTATACACTAATGATGAAAAATCTGAAAGAGAAATTATGGAAACACTCCCATTTACCACTGCAACAAAAAGAATAAAATACCTAGGAATAAACCTACCTAGGGAAACAAAAGACCTCTATGCAGAAAACTATAAGACACTGATGAAAGAAATTAAACTTGATACCAACAGATGGAGAGATATACCATGTTCTTGGATTGGAAGAATCAATATTGTGAAAATGACTATACTACCCAAAGCAGTCTACAGATTCAATGCAATCCCTATCAAATTACCAATGGCATTTTTTACGGAACTAGAACAAATCATCTTAAAATTTGTATGGAGATGCAAAAGACCCCGAACAGCCAAAGCAGTCTTGAGGGAAAAAAACGGAGCTGGAGGAATCAGACTGCCTGACGTCAGACTACACTACAAAGCTACATTAATCAAGACAATATGGTACTGGCACAAAAACAGAAACATAGATCAATGGAACAAGATAGAAAGCCCAGAGATAAACCCACACACCTAAGGTCAACTAATCTATGACAAAGGAGGCAAAGATATACAATGGAGAAAAGACAGTCTCTTCAATAAGTGGTGCTGGGAAAACTGGACAGCTACATGTAAAAGAATGAAATTAGAACACTTCCTGACACCATACACAAAAATAAACTCAAAATGGATTAGAGGGCTTCCCTGGTGGCACAGTGGTTGAGAATCTGCCTGCCAATGCAGGGGACACGGGTTCGAGCCCTGGTCTGGGAAGATCCCACATGCCACGGAGCAACTGGGCCCGTGAGCCACAATTACTGAGCCTGCGCGTCTGGAGCCTGTGCTCCGCAACAAGAGAGGCCGCGATAGTGAGAAGCCCGCGCACAGCGATGAAGAGTGGCCCCCGCTTGCCACAACTAGAGAAAGCCCTCGCACAGAAACGAAGACCCAACACAGCCATAAATAAAATAAATAAATAAATTTAAAAAAAAATGGATTAGAGACCTAAATGTAAGACTGGACTTTATAAAACTCTTAGAGGAAAACATAGGAAGAACACTCTTTGACATAAATCACAGCAAGATCTTTTTTGTTCCACCTCCTAGGGTAATGGAAATAAAAAAAAAAATAAACAAATGGGACCTAATGAAACGTAAAAGCTTATGCACAGCAAAGGAAACCATAAACAAGACGAAAAGACAACCCTCAGAATGGGAGAAAATATTTGCAAACGAATCAACGGACAAAGGATTAATCTCCAAAATATATAAACAGCTCATGCAGCTCAATATTAAAGAAACAAACAACCCAATCCAAAAATGGGCAGAAGAGCTAAATAGACATTTCTCCAAAGAAGACATACAGATGGCTAAGAAGCACATGAAAACCTGCTCAACATCACTAATTATTAGAGAAATGCAAATCAAAACTACAATGAGGTATCACCTCACACCAGTTAGAATGGGCATCATCAGAAAATCTACAAACAACAAATGCTGGAGAGGGTGTGGAGAAAAGGGAACCCTCTTGCACTGTTGGTGGGAATGTAAATGGATACAGCCACTATGGAGAACAGTATGGAGGTTCCTTAAAAAACTAAAAATAGAATTACCATATGATCCAGCAATCCCACTATTGGGCATATACCCAGAGAAAACCATAATTCAAAAAGACACATGCACCCCAATGTTCATTGCAGCACTATTTACAGTAGCCAGATCATGGAAGCAACCTAAATGCCCATCGACAGACGAATGGATAAAGAAGTTGTGGTACATATATACAATGGAATATTACTCAGCCATAAAAAGGACCAAAATTGAGTCATTTGTTGAGACGTGGATGGATCTAGAGACTGTCATACAGAGTGAAGTAAGTCAGAAAGAGAAAAACAAATATAGTATATTAACGCATGTATGTGGAACCCAGAAAAATGGTACAGATGAACTGGTTTGCAGGGCAGATGTTGAGGCACAGATATAGAGAACAAACGTATGGACACCAAGGGGGGAAAACTGTGGTGGGGTGGGGATGGTGGTGTGCTGAATTGGGCGATTGTGATTGACATGTATCACTGATGTGTATAAAATTGATGACTAATAAGAACCTGCAGTATAAAAAAACAAACAAACCAAAAAAACAACTAATACTAAACTTTCTTTGGGTTATTTGTAATGAAATATGTTAATATAAATGTTTCAGACATTACATGAAATTTCTAAAAATCTTATATGTTCTGATATAATGTTGTAAGTCATAATTCTAGTTATTACTTTAAAATGTATATCTCAGATAACTAAATTTCCTTGTCAATTGCATTATTATGAACTTTCATCAAATCTTTAACTGTGGTCATTTTTAAGTCTTTTGTCATTTACAGACAGTTCTGGGTGTACTCTGATGCTTTTGCAAAAATGTTCCTATAAAAGGGTTTCATCTTCAAGGAATTCATGGAAAAGACTCTGACAAGTACAGGTTTCTGGTAACTGACTATACTGCTGAACTGAATGAATAAGCATTTTCAGAACGCTAATGGAAAATTGATGAATTCATAAAAGTGCTAACAAAAGACCAAGATGAAAAAAAAATTAATCACATGGGACTGAGTGAACTGATGAGGATGATTATAATTTTTGTGACTTTCTGTTTGAATTAAAAACTAAATAAATAAATAAATAAATAAAAAAGAAGATGGTTTGTTTGCGTTGTTGGAACAAATCACAATGTCCTATTTCTGTTTTTGTCCTTTCACAAGGATTTCCACAGTCCCTATTAAGATATATTTTTTAATAAAGGGAAAATATCCATTCAATGGAAAATTGAAATTCTATCATGTACATTCACCAATGTAAAGATCTTACTCTGGAGGAGCTTAAAATATAATAAGGATCAACATTAAGGTCAATCAAAATTGGTACAATAAATATCTACCACCACATTCTTTAATAGCTAATTTATTTATTTTATCTAACTGGTTATGTTACTGTGATGCTAGCCTTCTCTTTTTTTTTGGACCTTGTAATATGAAATAATGAGTTTCTTGCTATTTTTTAGTGTTGATTGAAAAGTCCCATATCAACGTTTATGTTCTTCCTTAAACAGTCTTTTGTGATTAGATTCTTAGCTGCAGTAAGGCTATCAAGTTTTTCTATATTTGACTCATAGTATATTTTAATGAAAAACAGGGTGCCCAAAATCTCAATAATATGTGATTATTAGAGTGATTTATTAAAAATAATATCTCATGACAACAATGCTTCTGATATAAACTATTTTAAAACCCTCTTATAAGCTCAGTTTTTCCATCGCTCTTTGAATATAATATCACTTATTTTGGCGTACAGAAAGGATGATAAATAGAAAATTAATACATTTTTAACCATAAATATTCATTAGAACTTGTTCCTGGTCAATCTGTGCATCTTTCTTTATTTTAGCTCCTATTGTTTCCTTTCAATTCTTTCTAGTACTTTTGCTAGAAGCCAAATGGCATAGTCATAATTCTGCAGGATTTGTGTTTTCTCACTGGTGAAGCTACTGAATGTGCATAACTTTGAAGGAAAAATATTAAATGATAGACGGAGAGCTCACTGATGACAAATGTCTTACTGATTCTGGATGAAAATTAAAATAAATTATTGCTTTAATAATACTGCTTAAGAACTGCCAGTCTTCTGGAAATATTAACAGAATGACATATAATTGTCACAGTGAGTTTTTTCTCCAGTTGAAGGTATTTAAAGATTGTAGTCCCTTGAGGATAAACTAATTTGAATTCTTCTGAAAGTCTAATACATTTATTTAAAGAAGACATTTAAGTAAAGCAATAAAAAGGGAGTCCTCAATTTATTAACAATTTCTCCATATCACTTATCGTACTGTCATCATTTCCAGATGAAAGACTTATTTTCAATATAGTCTTAATATTTATTATAGACCAAGAAGAAGAGACACAGATTTTATCCTTATTTAGGGAAAAGGTAATAAAACAATTCAAAAAGTATAAAACATTCTCTCTTATGTGGTTCAATAAAAGGAATGGGATATTCTGGCTAATCAAATAAGAGATGTAATATTAAGAAAATTCTGGCTAATCAAATAAGAGATGTAATATTAAGAAACCTGTAGAATCCTAGTAGAGTTTTGATTTTTTAAAGAATTTACTAAATTAAAATTCCTATGGAAGTACAACGGCTGCTTTAGGACATACTTTAAGACTTTACAGTGCCTCAGAAACATTATTATGTCATTAAGATGTAGATAAACTCATTCTTTCACACAACAAATATTGATTGAGTGCTTATTAGGTGGCAGGTTACATGTTAGAATACAAAGACATTTAATCCATGTTCCCTTCTGTAAAGAAGCTTCTAGTCTGAGAGGAGGAGACAGACAAAAATGTATATATCTAGTGATAAGTTAAATATGGTGTTTTAATTTGGATTTCCCCAAAAGCAGACTCTGTTACAAATACACGGCTACATGTAGTTTATTTGGAAGACGATCCTTGGATCACAAATGAGCAGGTTACCATGTGGGCAACTGAGGTTCAATTCCATGGGTCCTTGCGAGGAACCCTGTGCAGCATACCTCAGAATCAACCCAGTGAGGGTTAGATAGACTGAGTTTTCCATTACACACTTCCTCATTGGTTGAAGCTTGTCTTTGGAACTTCTAGGCTGTCAGCTAGAAAACACCCTTAGGCAGAGAAGCAGAAAATGCAGTTTCTTGAGGTGGGAAGCCATTGCCATGCAGGGGAAACTATTCATCACAGATGCAGGTAGGCTCTGAGGTAGCCCAGAGGGTATGGAATGTATAGTACCAGCAGTCTCTGCTGCACATGATGTTGTAGAAGTCTATCATTGTGGAGTAGGGACCCAGAAGGGGAAAATATTAGTCCTATCTGGTGAATCAGGGAAGACTTCAACGACAACAGATCTAAGCTGAGTAGGTGTTCTCTGGGCAAATGTAGCGGAGTGATGTGGAGGGCTGCTACTTACTTGCAAATAAATATAGTGGAACACCAGATTACAGAAAGGCCAGGGAGCATGCAGTCCTACCTATGCAGTAGCCGGGGTCAAATTCACTGCTGAGATAAATACACATGTGCTTTGGCTTAGGTAGATACAGGCACCAGTGGAGCCAGTTTTCAAAGCCAATGTAGATATTTTGAGCTTTTGACCATGTAACAGGCAGTTTCTTGTGAGAATTACAGAAACAATTGCTTTACTTCTCAATCTTGGATTTGATCAGAAGATGTGAGGGTGGAATCAGGAAGCTGGAAGCAGACAGACTAGAGTTTGACTCCCTGGAGTTCTGTAGGTAGAGAGACTAAGTTCCAGAAGAACAGACGAGGGTGGGGTGGGGCCTTGGCCTCATAGAAAATGGGGAACTGGATTAGTTTTCATGTCAGGTACTAGCATGTAGAGTATGAGGTAGAGACCAGAAACACAGTTCTTGAAATTGTGCTCCAAATAGAGACAGAGAAACAAAGCAGGATCCTACTGACTAGAACTGAGACACCAAGTTAGAGCAAGAATAGCAGCAACAGTGATAGCCAGAGCACCTAAGCTATAAAAGTATGATTTCTGTATTTCCTTATAGACTAAGTCAGTAGTTTGGAAACATTTATGAGCATAAGAATCATTTGGCAGGCTTCTTTTAAATATGCAGATTCCCTAAGTTCTAACTGTACCCTGCTTACCTATCACACTTCAGTAAATTTGTAGGGAAATGGAGGAATCAGCATTTTTAACAAGGGTCCCAAGTGACTCAAATGCAGGTGATCTGCGCTCTATGTGATAAAAAACAAAACAAAAAACCCTCTGTATTAAGGTAAGGTTGATTCCAGGATCTGGGAAAGAAGTGAGTTTCAACTCACCCCAACAGTGCGTAAAGCAGAGTGATCAACTCATCCCAGTATACCTAGAACTTCCCCAGTTTTAGCATGGACAGTCCCATGTCCCAGAAAACCAGTCCGGGGACAGTCAGCCACCCTAGCATAAAGGGAAGTTCCACTGAACCAGGTAGCTCATGGAAGACGTACGCATCATCACATCAATTCTGTGCGTCCCTGTAGACTCCATATTACACCAACATTCTATTCCCCACACACAGCTCATGTTACTTCTTTCTTAAGTCAAATCTATAATTTTTGTTGAGGTAAGATCTGATGTTTAAAACCTCATGACGTGCTGGGTTGAGGTGTTGCTCCCAGAGGCTACATACCTACCCCAAATTCCCTTACCCTCATGCTTGGAAATAGAAGAACTCCAGAAAATAAAAGGGAATCAAAGAAAAGCAAATACAAGAGCACACTAGCTTTTGGATGACTAGCTGTAAAAAACACCCTATTATCATGTGCAAGACTGGCTCTGGGGCCAGGTACCTGGGTTGTATCTCTGCTCTACCACTGACACGATATGTGAACTGGGTCAAGTTACCTCTGCTCTAGGCCCCTGTTTCCTCATCTATAATGTGGAAATATTCATCTTAATCATCATAAGAATCATAATAGTGTCTACTTCATAGGATTAAATTAGTCAACACATGTGATGCCCTCAGGACAGTGTCTGCCACAGAGTAATCACTCCATAAATGGAAGTTATTATGATTATTAAAACCCTAAAATTTAATACAACTCCAAGTCATCCAGTTACTTGTATGAATAACCCCAGTCTTTCAGGACCTAAACAAATTAGGTTGTAACATTCAAAGTCATTTTATACAAAGAAACTTCTTTTCCTATCACCTAAAGTACCATGTGGAAAAATTTACCCTGCACTTCAGCCTCTCTCTGGCACTGGTGGAAGGAAGGATGAATCAGCCCCACACAGGATGTTTATTAGGGCCCCAGTAGGGCTGGAGCATCCAGAAAACTCGCAAGCAAAGGGAGGAGGCTTGGAAACACTTCAAAGCCTGCAGACACTCAGATTGCTTCCTGAGACGGGTGGATTAGTATTGGTGGTCTGTCCTTAACCACACACTTCACCTCCATTTGTCTCAGCCCTCTTCACCTTTCCCTCTGACTGTGACCATGAGAATATTGAAATCAATAAGTTCACCCTCCTTGCTCCAAATACTCAAGTGCTTTGAAATGAAAAATGGTTTAGGAGGAAGAAGCCAAGGCAGAGGCAGGGAGGACATAGGTGAAGTTAGAACTGGCAATGACTACAGTCTAAAGGGAAAGGGAGAGAGGACAGTGGACGAGAAGGGAGAAGACTCAGGTCTCACACCCATTTTTTCACTAGTCAGTAGTGGGGACAGGTAATTTTAATTCAACAGACCCTACAATTCCTCCTCTGTAAAATGAAGGCACTGAGCCAGATAAACAGCTATTATGCCTTCTGGTTCTAAAAGTCCTCAACATATTTTGATGCTAAAATGTCAGACGGTTGGTTTTAGCTTTATTCATCTCTCTCATAAGTTCCCCTCTCCTTCTCACCCTGTTACAAGACATTCTTCCAACATCCATTCTCAATTTAAACCAACTTACACGTTTGTCTTCCCTGCTAGACTAGAAGTTCTTCAATGGCAGATATTTTGTTTTAATCTTGTTTTATCCCCAGAACTTAGAACCACGCCTGACATGTAAAGATGTTCAGTAAGCGTTTTGGAACTGAATTACCACACTAACCTCCAAACGTGTATTAGTCAGGATCTCAGCTAGAAACAGATGGCCCACTCACACTGAGTAATTGCGGAGAGTTGACTAAAGGGGCTATTTACAAGGTCTAGGCAGAGTGAGGGTAAGTTCACCATCACCGGGTGGTGAAGCACCCTCGGGTACAAGAGCAAAGAGTTACTACCCCTTCTAGTCCTGAAGGGGTAAGGGAAGAAAGCTGTTCCAGAAGCCCTAAGAAAGTTGCTGAAGCCATAGATATTGAAAGAGGCCTACCTGATAGGAGCTGGGACCCTCTTTAGAACGAAGCAGCCAACCTGCATCCTAGTAGGGAAGGAAATGGGGGTCCCAACCTCACCCTCCCCTGCCCGTCAAGTCCCTCAACCTCCTGCAAGTGCCTCTATTGGCTGAACACAACAGGAAGTTGAGACCATGGTGGAGGATCCATGCTGTTCATCAAGGTGAGCCCCTGGGGCACAGGGTGACAAGGGTGGAGAGCAGATCCTGTGGGGTGAACAGAGAACAACCAGCACACTTGTTCCCTGCATCACCGCCTCCTCCTTTCAAAATGACCCTGAATGACTCTGTTCTTTCAGGTAATTTCTTTTCTCCACAAATATATGGACATTTCTTCATTAAATATGTACATAACTATATACACACAATCCCTGATCTACAATGGTTTGACTTACAATTTTTCAACTTAATGATGGTACGAAAGCCACACACATTCAGTAAAAACCTAATTTCGAATTTTGAATTTTGACTTTTTCCTAGGTTAACATAAATGGTACCATCCTCTCTCATGATGCTGGGCAGCTGCAGTGAGTTGTATCTCTGAGTCAGCCCAGGATAAACAACTGATACACTTACAACCATTCTGTACCCATACAACCATTCTGTTTTTCATTTTCAGCATGGTATTCAATATATTACAGGAGATGCTCAATACTTTATTATAAAATGGGCTTTGTGTTAGATAATTTCACCCAACTGTAGGCTAATGTAAGTGTTCTGAGCACGTGTGAGGTAGGCTAGGCTCAGCTATGATGTTCAGTAGGTTAGGTGTATTAATGCATTTTCAACTTACGATATTTTCAACTTACGATGAGTTTGTCAGGATATAACCCCATCATAAGTTGAGACCTGTAAACATGTTTACACATTGCTTAATAAGGGTTGCTTAGTTTCTAGCATAACTTTTTTTTCGTCACCAATGAGACTATATGCTCCCTAGGGGCAAGAATGATGTCTTCTACTTCTAGAGCTATCTCTAGTGTATTTTTGCTATACATACAACAGGCACTCGATATTTGTAACTTTAATGATCATCTTTAACTAAGTTTTCATATATCAAATTATACAATCAGTTAGCTCTGTCATGTTAGCCAATTTCTAAACCTCTAGGAAGAGCCCAATAAAATATATGGTGTGGCTAATTGCCTACTAACTGTGTTTCTGCTGAGTGATGATCATGGTGGCAAGGTATGAGTCTCCTCCCTTAGAAGACAGGCTTTGCATTTCACTCCATAGTAGTTCCTGGAATTCATTCATTCAACATGCCTTTATTAATATTCACTAGAAGTAAAGTGCTATACAAAGCACTGTGAGAAATCAAAGACCAATCTGACTTATATTCTGTCCCAAGAAACTTAGAGTGTAGCGGGAGAGAGAAAGTACTGATGTAACTGGGTGGAAAAAAGGAAAGGAGAATCCTTTAAAAAAGAGATGAAATGCTAGGAGAGTTCTAAGCAAGAGCAACAGTTTTGATGGAGGAATTCTGTATAGGTTTGAGTTAGGTCTTAAAGAACACAGGCTCTTTGGTCAAGAAGAGATAGGAGAAAGGATACACAATATGCATATGCCTCGGGTGTTTCAGGGGAAAACAATTCTCTTGGTTTTCCTGTAAGTTAAAAGAAAGTGTCTAATGAGTGTGTGACTAGGAAAACAGTATGCTGAAATCAGATAGAGAGGGCCTTGAATGGCAGGCTGAGTCTGAACCGCCTTTCTGTAGGCAGTAGGGAACCACTGAAAGATTTTGAGCAGGTAATGAGAGCTGGAACTTCCAAGATAAATACAATGACAATGCACTGAGTGACAATACACTGAGAACTTTCTGTTCTCAAGCACTGCTCTCAACACTGTGTCCCAGTGGTGTAATCAAGGGTCAGGGTGGAAGGAGCAGTCCACTCCAGGACCGATATTGTTTAGAAAGTGCAACCACATGAGGATAGCAAAAAGCTTCCAGACTTCCAGTTGGTTTCCTTATTCTTCCTAAACTCTCCATGGACAATGCATACCTCTTCTTCTTGCCTGCATCTACGGCAAACCAATATACACATATTAACTCATTTAATCTTCAAAACATCCCTGAGAGGTAGATACCTTTATTATTGCCAGAGAGGCACAGAGAGATAAGTGATCTTCTCAAGCTAACAAAGTTAGTAAATGGCAGAGCCAGGACTTAAATGCTAGCTGTCTGGTTCCTAATAACTACTCCAACTGGCAAGAAGATGATAACTTCTTTGAAATTAGAAGTTATGCCTATTAAACTTAACTCCATGTAAACCCATGATAAACAGGAACTTAAAGTGGTTTTTTTGTGATGATTCCAGGCCTAAAAAAATTGATCCATTTTTCTATATACACATAGGATCCTAAACAGCTCTATCCTGATTTTCAGTTGGTTCTATTTTGAGTCCCAATAGACATAAATCAGGGTGTTTACTAAGAATCCAGGTGTATTTGACAGAAACCAAATAACTACAACTGTCTAATCAGGCATATAGAGGTAAGTTCTATGACAGCAGCTCTACGGGCAGGTCAGGGAGTTACCATTCTCAATGGTTAAGTGAAATCACTTCCTCCATTCTGACTGGACAGGCTATTTGCAACATTTCTTTTCAAGTGGTACAAGCACTGTTATTCAAAATGGTTGCTCTTGATATTAAACCCTTTAACTACTATAAATGCCAAGGGCAGAAGCTCCTTGTCAGACTACTTTCAAGCATGATTAGGTGGGACAAGAGAGTTTCACATTATTAGTTTTTACTCAACACTTACATTTCATTTTGGATAAGAAACCCTTCTGATTTGTGGATTCAGTACTCATAGTTTTGACTGTGTTCTAGGTGTTCATCCAGCCTCCTTCTCTGCACCATGCCTGCTTCCCCCAAACCCTCTTCTCTCCCTCTCAGTTGCCACCATCTCCTCCACCACCACCACACACCGTTGCCTCAGAACCCAGTGGGACTATTGGCACAGCTACACAACCTGGCAAATTATGACAGCCTGAACTTGAATCAAACCCCTACAGGTTAAAATAATAGTAACAGCAACAATAACTACAATTGCTAATACCCATTTAGTGCTTACCACTTCACCTGCACAATTTCATTTAATCCTCAAATAACTCTAAGTAGGAAATATTCCTATCCCCATTTTCTACATGAAAAAAAATTGAAACTCAAAGGGGTTCAGTGAAGTAGTCAACATCATACTGTTCATAAATTGTAGTGTCTAGATTTGCTGGGAGGCCTGTGTGACTTCAGAGTCCTTTCTCTTAGCCCCTCCACTGCACAAAGGGTTTCCCCTGCAGTGGTACAATCAGAAGAAATAAAACAGCAAAGGAAAGATGGAGAGTCTGAAAAAAAAAGGAAGGTTTAAAGCCATTTCTGAAAGAAGCAAGACTCTTAAGATAGTTGTCTCTTTGGGTGGGTATGGCAGGTAGGAAAGGGTCTTTTTTCCTCTTGGGCAGAGTTGAGCATTTGCAAAATTCTGTGAACCCCTACTGGGTCATCCCCATGGCTGTGGCTGGCTGACACTCCTACTATTAAAAAAAAATGATTCTAGGAAACTTAAATCACTTTCCCCAAAATATGAGAATCTCAGATCTCTGACCCTCCCCAATAAGACCTTTAGTCTATTTATCTAGTACATAGAACACTTTTGCCTTGCATCAGCAAAATAAAAACAAAATGAGGGGCTTCCCTGGTGGCGCAGTGGTTGAGAATCTGCCTGCCAATGCAGGGGACACGGGTTCGAGCCCTGGTCTGGGAAGATCCCACATGCCGCGGAGCAACTAGGCCCGTGAGCCACAACTGCTGAGCCTGCGCGTCTGGAGCCCGTGCTCCGCAACAAGAGAGGCCGCGATAGTGAGAGGCCCGCACACCGCGATGAAGAGTGGCCCCCCGCTCGCCGCAACTAGAGAAAGCCCTCGCACAGAAACGAAGACCCAACACAGCCAAAATAAAAATAAATAAATTTAAAAAAACAAAATGAGATTTTATCCACAATATGTTACATGAAACTCTCCAAATTAAACCCATTTTTTAAGGTAATTGAATGGCTTGGTTAAGTTTTTTACTTATTTAAGAGCAATTCCATTCCACCGACTTTGCCAATTAGCATATAAGACATTTACCAGCACACTATAAATGTAAGGGTGCTTCACCTATTCCACTCTTCTCCTAGTCAATATACCTTTTTAATCAGAGAGGAAGAGGAAAAAAAAACAACCCACCAAATACCCCTGCACAGCAATGCCAGACCTGAGCAAAGGATCGCTCACATTTCCAAAATAGTTCAACAACACCGCAGATTGAAAACAGAACTATTGAGAATACAGCTGAACTTGCACATGAAGTCTACTTCTCCTTGATTGCAGAATTCAAGGTTTCTCAGATGTCAATACAGAGTCAAATGCAGTGGATAAAACTTTGCAGATTGCTTGTGCTTGTTCCAGGCTGTGGCACTGGTAAACCTACAGGTTGTATTCTTCGTTGCTCGCATCTGTGGTCTTCAGAGCCGATAAGCTTTTTCCTGCCCCCAGACCATCATCATAACACACCATCCAGATTATTAAATATAGAGCATTATATTATACCTTATAATGGCAAACATGTCCTCAATCCAAAATGAACATACTTCATTTCCCCCTTGGCTTATCTCATTTTAATCTCATAATATATGTGTAGATCCTTCTGGATCCAAATAATGCAGAGTGTCCTGAGATTTTTTTTAACCTCTTCCAGCTCTGCATTCCAGATGCTCAGATGGCCTGGTACAGGAGAGAAAGATAAAGTGGTAGAAGACTTGCTTAATCAGCAAGTGCATTCGTGCAATAAGTTCTCTCCTAAATAAGTAAGATGGCAGATAGGCCTTTTCATGCATAATAATCCTGAACAACTCTTAGACGCTGCTTGGAAAGTTCATTTACGAATGTTGATTTGAAAATGGTTCTTTGACCCTGCCAGGGCTCAGAAGGAGAGTGCTGTGATAAATTAGTGGTGTCTTCCATAGGTGCAGAAAGGCGGGGCAGCGGGAGGCAGTTTAGGGGATGGCATAATATGCTGGATGAGATGATGGTGTAATCAGTCTTGGTCAACTTCTACTGATACTAAGGTTGGGTTTACCATAAGCCATTTTCATTATTTGCCCCTGGGCTCTCTTATGTATTCATTTCTTGTCTAGGACTTGGAGTAATGGATGCAGTTTAAAATATTTGGAAGAATGCTGTGTTAACTCCTATATATCTATCCAACTGGTCCCTTTATCACCATCTTCACTGACATCACTATAGTGCAAGGCACCGTCACTTCTCACTTGGCTTTTGGCAACAACTTTCTAAACAGCCTGCATGAACCAACTCTTCTTAGCCCTACAGTGCCTCTCCTCACTACCAACAAAAGATTCATTTCAAAATATTGACCTGGTCACACCATACTTTGCTGAAAACAATTCAGTGGCTGCCCATGGCTCCCAAAGTCCAGACTCCTTAACAAGATGAACAAGCCCCACATACTCAGCTCCCAAGTCTCCTTTCCAGCTTCATCTTTTACCATGTTCCCCCTAACCCCTTCTGAGCTCCAGCCACATGGGCCTTTCAGTTCCTCAAATGTTCCCCACTGACCCCCACTATGGGCCTTTGCACACACTGCCCCATCCGCCTGTCTTTCTTCCCAGACCACTCCCTCCACATTTGTCAAGTCACTCATCCCAATCATCTTTCCACTGGGAAGACTTTCCTGAAGTGACTCTGTAACCTGATATCCAAACCAGGATACTTTTGAGAGCTAGAGTGCTATCAAAAATTAAGTTGGGGGCTTCCCTGGTGGCGCAGTGGTTGAGAATCTGCCTGCCAATGCAGGGGACACGGGTTCGAGCCCTGGTCTGGGAAGATCCCACATGCCGCGGAGCAACTAGGCCCGTGAGCCACAATTACTGAGCCTGCGCGTCTGGAGCCTGTACTCCGCAACAGGAGAGGCCGCAATAGTGAGAGGCCCGCGCACCGCGATGAAGAGTGGCCCCCGCTCGCCACAACTAGAGAAAGCCCTCGCACAGAAACGAACACCCAACATAGCAATCAATCAATCAATAAATGAATAAATAAATAAATAAATAAGCTTTAAAAAAAAAAATTAAGTTGGATCACTGGCTGGGACCCTCGCATGATATGTGTTCACAGTAGCTCATATGGTATATAGCTCTCTATCTTAAGGGATGAAAAAGTAACGGTGGAGGAGAGCATTAAAAACTATCTTGCTTATTGAAACTCAAATCACCTCCCCCATACCTATTGCTCTAACGATTAAGTACAACTCAAATTGTGGCCACCATGTGTTTAAAAAATCAAAGATATGGCTTTATCTCCCAATTCTACCATAGGAGAGAGTCAGTATGGAAAAGAGAATACATTCACCATGTAGACACTGCGTGGAGAGAAACAAACACATGGTTACTTGGACAGATAGCCCAGTTTCTATTCTCCATTTAGAATTATTTTAATTTCTTTTTCTGCTTGTAAAAATAATATGTGCTTATTATTTTTTAAATTTCCAAACAAAACAGAGAAGCAAAAAGTGGAAAGTTAAAAAAATATCCCACAATCTAACCTTCTTTAATGGAGTCATTGTTGATAATGAGGAATCTAGTCTTCCAACCTTTTCTCTATGTTTGAACAAAACATATGTTGCTATTTTTGAAATGAGATTAGGTCATAAGTAATGTTCTGTAACTTGGTTTTATTTTTTACTAAATATACCATGGTGTCTTCAGAGGAACAGAGAAGCAGCCTCTGACATCTGACAGCTGGACTGGTTCTACAGCTAGAGCCTGATGTTCTTCTGCTAAACGTGAACAATTTCACAGAGCATCAACAATAGACAAGGCCACTCTGTGACCACGATGGATCAAGACAAAAGCCAGACAACCTGTACCAGGTCTGAACATGGACAAAACGTGAACATTGTCCAAGCCACCACAAAAATAACCAGACATTTGCCTTTCCTGACTAATATCAGTGATTGCTGCTTCTTTATCAATTACAGCTTTAGCTTTGCTCTACTCTGTCTTCCTTCCAGAAAAGACTGATTAAGATATACATCCACTGCTTGACAGCAACCAATCCACAGCAAAGCCCTGCTTCCTTAAACCCTCCCCCAAACCACCTGACACAAGGCCAAGTCCCCTATAAGTCCTTTCTAACACCTCTAACTGAGATGCCCCACCATTCTCTGTGGTGTGGTTCTCCCTCCTTGTAACAAGGAATAATCGCAACTTGTTCAACTACATGTGTATTCCAGGTGAGCATTAGCTGGAGGAAATTTGATGTCAATATGCATATATGTATATATTTATTTTCAAAAATCATTTTATGGCATTCTACTGTATGAATTTACCATATTTTATTTAACTGAAGATCTACTGATAGATATTTAGGTGTTTCTAACGGCACTACAATGCATACCTTTCTTTACATATTTGTGTACAATTGCTTAATTATTTCCTTAGGATAAATTACTAAAAATATAATTGCAGAGTCAAAGACCAGGCTCATTTTCATTTCATTTTAAATTAGTTTTTTATAATATAAAGGTAATATATGGTCTTGGCGAAAAAATAAATAAATCAAAAGTTCAGATGAGCATAAAGTTATAAATAAAAGCTCTCTTTCTCTCCACAATCCTCTGGTATCATTCCACAGAGATAACCATGTATATACTTCCATAACTTTTACCCAAATAAAAAAATTGATATAAATATAATTGTGTGTGAATGTGTGTGTGTATAGATATATAGATGGATGGATAGACATTCTTATTTTTTAAAAAGGTTATGTTATGCTTGCATTTAATTTTGATTCCTTTGAAAAATTATCTGCTACAACATTTATACTCTTACCAACAGTGTATGAGCATGTCTATTTTTCAGCATGTAAATTTAAGATGTATAATATTAAGAAGAAATACCTACGGCCAAACTCACTCAGCTTTGCTTTCCTTGTTTTTAAACGTCAGCTAACAATATCTATTTTGCAAGGCTGTTTTGGACATTAAATGAGATGATATATAAAGAGAAACTCCATGCATTGTCTGGCCAACAACATATGTATAAATACATAATAATAATTGATATTATCATCATTTGGTTCATCTGCCACATTTAAGTAGCTCTATGTAGCAGTCCTAGTTCTATTCTTTAATGTTAAGAAAATAAATCTAACGTTTCTAATCGTAAAACCTTGAGTTACTATCTTTAGTAACAGGGGGCTAAGAAATTTAAATGATGTGAGTTAAGCTGGCTATAGTCTCTAGGAAAGAAAAATATCTTCCATACTATCTTGCTAATCAGTCCTCTGGCTACAATTTTCTATTGATCTCTCCCTTGGAGAATTCGAGAATTATTCTAATAGTGAGAACTTTGGCACACCAGCACTTGATAAATGTCTCCAGATTCTATCTTAAAGAGCAATAATGCAATTTGGGTGAAAATAAATAGGCAGCCAAGCAGAGGCTCTGAAGGATGAACGGATAGATTTCATGGGCCCATTTCCCCATTACAGAAAGAGATATTTATTGCCTGCAGCACAGCTGAGGGACTGCATTTGGAAATGCCATAGACAGTGGTCTGTGGCTGAGGTCCTGGGGCTCAGCCCAGGATAAGGCATTTGGCAGGTTCAGGCCCAGAATGGCAGGAAGCCTGCTTTCCAAACAGCAGCTGCAAAGAGAGACAGAGTTTGTTAGAACTGATTCGGCCTCGTTCTCATTGCCCACGGCACCCTCAGCACTCTCCCAGGCACAGTGCCGTCTTTGTAATCCAAGACAGGGAAGCAGGAGAGGAGAAGAGAGGGGAGAAGGACAGTGTAGGAAGAGGGATGAGGGGAAATGAAAGGAAGAAAGGGGTAAAGATTGAGAGGGAGAAATGGGAGAAACCTGGAGAAAAGATTAGAAATCACTCCTTGACAATAAGAACCACGCTCAAGATAATACTAACAAAGGGATCTTTTCCACAAAGGAAACCTGAGGTCTTCCTGCATTCAGGCTTCTAATCTGAATCTATAGATGCATTATTATTGTTATTATTATCATCATAATTATTTCCTTTATTAAAACCCTTGATATCTATTATTACTTTAACTTCAATAATAAAATTTTTAAATAATTTTTCAGAAGAAACAGCACAGAAATATTAAATAACTGTCTTAATATTACTTCAGAAGTTGATGACCAAGGGGATATTAAGAAATAGATTCCCAAGCAGCCATATAGCACAGGGAGATCAGCTTGGTGCTTTGTGGCTGCCGGGAGGGGTGAGATAGGGAGGGTAGGAGGGAGGGAGACGCAAGAGGGAAGAGATATGGGGACATATGTATATGTATAACTGATTCACTTGGTTGTAGAGCAGAAACTAGCACACCATTGTAAAGCAATTATACTCCAATAAAGATGTTGAAAAAAAAAAAGTTAAAGCTTGATGTTAAACAATAAAGAAAATAAAAGGTGTTCATAACAAAAAAAAAAAGAAATAGATTCCCAGAATCCCAACCCAATGCTTCCTCTGCTATACCAGCCTTCTGATTACTTCTCTGTGTTTTCCCATTTTTTTAACAGATTGATCATACCATTACCTAATGTCACCTAATTGAGAGAAACAGTTTGATAAACTAGGTCATGTTCCATAAACACATTGTCTCGGTATGTGTTTGAATTTCACTCATTAGCTTTTTGACTATTAGCAAGGTCCTTATCACTCTGTGCTATAGTTTCCCTATCCATAATGGCAATATCCAAAATGGGGATAACAATAATGTCTACCTAAAAGGGTTATGACAAAAATGAAATAAAATAATGCTCATGAAGTGCTTAGCACAGTGCCTGACACATAGTGAGGACCCAATAAATGTTAGGGTAGGTGGTGGTAGTTGAGTACTAGTGAATTATTATCAGATTATATCAACAGCAGTTCCCACTTACGTAGCAGACACTAAAAAAGTATTCTCATGATCACGGCTAAATTTTTGATGAAAAATGCAACTGAGATTGGGCCTAGAGTAGAGAGTTGTTCTAAGAGAACACACACCAGAGGGCAAACTTTGGTCTTTATTTAGCTAAAGTGTCCAAGTTTCAAAAAATTTGAGGGTGGGAGGTGCCATGAATTCTACACTTTGCCAGGGCAACCTTAGGAGCTACTCAATGCCATGGAGAAAAATCAGCTCGTCATGCTGGCGATTCTTTACCTTGAGGGAGAAATTTATCTTTTCAAGGCTCTGATGAAAGCTATGGAGAAAAATTCACAAACATGCAAAATGTTGCATCCAGTTATAAGAATTAAGCCCCTACTAGATGCCAAGCATGCTTTCACAGATGAAGAAAAGACATAAGATGCATTAGGTGAAAACAGCTTTGCCTTTCTGCATTTAAGATTTGCAGCAAAGCAGAGTTTTGATTCTAGATTCTTCTCCCTGCTGATTTGCTGCTTTGGAGCATTAGCATCTCCTCCAACCTATTTAACTGCTAAGTGTATAAATGGATATTAGGTCAGAAGTGGAGAAACAGAACAGAAGTAAGGGGAGGAGATGTAGCAAATGTGTAGCTATGAATCTAGAACTTTTTATTATGCCTCTCCTTCAACTTTCTCACATGATAGGGGGAAAAAAACCAAAACCAAAACAAAACCCCTGGATGTTTTATAGGAGTAAAGGAAGGTCTCTTCTAGCCCTGTGGTTCACTACTGAGAAAATTCAATCTCCTCCACATTTTCCATAAGGCTCAGGCACTCTTCATAGTTATTAGACAGCAGATTATTATTAGTTCTAACGAAAATACTGAACTACAGTCGTTCTCAGGAATACCTTGCTGCTTAAGCTTAAATGTCACGAGGTATTTGATCATAGACACAAACAGGGAAGGCAAAAGCCTACATACAGCCCAGAAAGAGAAGGGCACAAAGAAATGACAGAGGTGGGCACAAAATAGGTCTGGGGCTGACAGAGACAGATAATACATTCTTTCTGGGAGTGGTGATTTAGCCTTAGAATGTGGCTTGCAAACCTCTAGTCTTCCTTTTGCTTGTTCAGCTAAGGTAGACATTCCCCAGCCTTAGATTATAGTAGTTCCTTATCACTTATTTGATAAAGCTGAGAATTAGAAATTCCCAGCAATGGCTTGGTAGTAGAAGTTTTCACTCTCTTTCACCTGGCCTCCCTATGGAAATAAATTCAGTATTTCTAACAAAGCCTTTCCGAGGATCTATTCAAAATAAAAGTAAAAAAGAAAAGTGTGACTCATTCTATTTTATATATCTTACACATGTAACTGATTCATAGCACCAAAACCTCTTGGTGTTGAAAGGAATTTCTAAAGTCACCTAGATTTAGCCACTTCAGATGTAGCAGAAGAAGAATAGGCAGATTGAGGAAAAGGACAGAATCAGATTTCCTTCCTTCCTCCCTCCCTCTCTCCCTCCCTTCCTACTTTTTTTTTAAAGTAAGGAGGTTTCATTAGCTCAGGCACACTGTATACACTTGAGTAACTAGAATTAAGCTGACAATGTGTTGTTGAGCAGAAAACCAGCTGTAACACAGGCAAGGGTGGTTGATAATCATGTATCAATTACTTCTGTACACATAGATTTAGGATTTCCTAAAGGACTTGAAGGTACTGTGTTTTTCAGTCTCCCTATAAGCCTATTCAGCTCTGAGTTTGCTAACCACTTTTTGTCTTTCCACATACAAGACAAAATCTCATTTAATCCAGACTCTACCCCTAAAATTGTGAATTATGGGGTCTGTGCAACGCAGATTTTAATGTGCACGAATTTCTGTCTGTATGTCCCTAATTTTACCTTCAGCCCATCCTTTCTCCTGAACTCCATAAATTTCCAGTTCTCCACTGTAGCAGTCTTCAAACTGGGATTCTTGTGCCCTCCTGTGCACAGACTTTCCAAAGGTTATGGGGGCAAGAATAGTTTCATGGAAATACATTTTCAGACCTTCAGTTTCCATGTATCCTTTTCCCTAAAACTTACCTGACTGAGAAAGTGCCTCTAGTCAGCATTATGCCAATTTCCTATCCATCTCCCCCACCCCCATTTTCTCTCTTTTACAAAGGAAGGAATAGCTCTCACCTATCTTGATGTTTACTATCATAGGATACATTGGATGGTTTCCAATTCTTTGCTTTCAATACATCTGAAGGAGAATTAAATGAACATATCTATTAACACATCATTAAAAATAAGTTGATGATAGATTATTATGTGACTTTTTCGCAAATATCTTTAAAAGTGTTCATAGCATTGAGTAACATGGCTATTTAAAAAAATAAACAGGGAAGTGACAGAGAATTGATGTTGTATAGTGTCTAATCCTAACAAAAAGTAATTTTTATCCTTAACACAGGAGCTAAGTATAAAAGAAAACTGGCCCCATTTATTTCATCAAAAGATGCATTTCCAGTACAATTCTACTTAGTGTTTGCTGAAATTTGTATTATTTGTTATTTTGATCAGTTGTCAACTAAATGTAACAAATAATTTACTCCAGAAGAAATTTTAAACATTCAAACCTTATGGACATAAGAAATTTTAATTTTTAAAATATTTCAATTTATATGCATTTTTGTGGTAGCTAAGTAGAGTGATCAATAAAAGATTCCAACAGAAAATTGTGTCACTTTAGGATAAAATTCTGTGGGGAAGTAGAATGTAAATATGAGTTCAATGAGAAAAAGGAATAGCGTATAATTTTTTGACTATGTAAGAAAAGCTTGTTCAAGTATATTGTTAAACAGATGATGACCAAATCCCTACAGTTTATAGACCCGGGGATACATTTAAAAGAGAGATGTAACATTTTACTTTAAACTATGAAGTGACAACACACTGGAAATCATATCCTTTTTAACTGTTTGAACACAATGAAAAGTATTAGATGTCAAATTACAAATGTGCTAGAGGGTAGGTTTTCTTTTTTCTGTTTGCTTTTAACATCTTTATTGGAGTATAATTGCTTTACAATGGTGTGTTAGTTTCTGCTTTATAACAAAGTGAATCAGCTATACATATACATATATTCCCATATATCATCCCTCTTGCGTCTCCCTCCCACCCTCCCTATCCCACTCCTCTAGGTAGGTTTTCAAAATGCTTTAGATGGTTCAGAAAAAAAGACATGTGAAATCCTTTGCTCTTAAACGCTGCTCCTGGAAGTGTGACCCGTGGACTCCATCAGCATCACCTGGGACCTTATGAGAACTAGAGACTGCAGGCCGCAACCTCAGACCTGAAGAATCAGAATCATTCTACTAAGATTCCCAAATGATCCACACCCCACTAAAGTTGAAGAACTGCTCTTCAAGATTCCTTCACCTGAGTAGGGTCTCCAAGTTAACCTACTGTCCCCTTAACCTTCAACATTTCCTCCACTTGTTTTCCTGTCCTGGTTAATATAATAGCAGCCGCATTCAGATAACCCTTGCTAGAAACCTTGGGGTCATCCTCGAAGCTTACTCCTTAGTTACTCCACCGCCCCTCACATCCAATCAGTAAAGAAGCCCAATCAAGTTTACTTCCTTCATTAGTCACTGTGAACCAGGCAATAAGGATAGAAAGTTAAATAAGATATATTCTGGGCCTACCTTGAATATCTGTCTTCCAAAACCCTCTCTGGAGGACTGAGTCTAAGGTGACCCCCCTGAACCCGACCTTTTGCTCTTCACACCTTTCTCTAATCTCCTCCCCTCCTTTGGGGGGAAGGGGTCGATCTGTGACTTGCTTCTAACCAATACGCTACAGCAAATAGGTCACCCTGTGATTACTTCACATTCTGTGACTCCTAGCAGGGTCACTCTCGAGTCTCCCTCTGCACTGGTCTTGGAGAAGTGAACCGAGAGGATATAAACTGCATATGGAGAAGGCCGCATGGCCCGGAACTGAGGGCAGCCTCTAGGAGCTAAGGGCAGCCTCTCGCTGACAGCTGACAAAATACTGAGGCTCTCAGAACTACATCTGCAAAAATAAATAAATGCATAAATTCTGCCAATAACCTGAGAGAGCTTAGAAGCAGATTCTTCTCCAGTCAATCCTCCAGAAGAGAATACAACTTGACCAATACAATGATTTGTGAGTGACCCAACTGACAGAGAACCCAGCTAAGCCATTCCTGGACTCAGGAAAGTGAGATAATACACAGAAACTGTGGGATATTGATATGTGTTAGTGTAAGCCACTAAGTCTATGATAATTTGTTATGCACTGTAGAAAGCTATACCTGTTCTGACAGCCTTAGCTGGGCAGGTACAAGAAGACTCTCCTCATTGCGTTTCAGTCCATAGCCTTTCTCCCCTCTTTATCCTGCTTGACATGGCCAGCAGGGTAACTGAAAAACAAACCTCACCACCTCACCGTGTCAAACCCATGCTTTCAACACTCTGAAGACCTAAAAACAAAGGTTTTCAATAAATATGTTAAATGAATATAAAGATAAAAGTCCTAAGAAGTTACTTGTATATGATACAATCCTGTATATAAGCAACAAACCAATCTACTTAAAAAGACACAGCTCAGGCCCTCAAGATACATAAAGTGAGCTGAGGCCGTGGTAGTGGTTATTCTGCTTTAATTTTAGCTTTACAGCTATTCTTTGCATCCTTTGAAAAATTATCTCTAATACCTGAATGTCCTTTTCTTTAGTAACAAAAAGTAGGCGATCCTCCATAAGTGCCTAATTTATGTATTTTAAAACCATGTCCAATTTCCAACCGCAGCCAGAAAGGAAATTTCTGTTTACTGAACACTGGCTCTCCTGCTGTACATTTCACTGGCTCCCCTTGATTTGGGGATCCCACACATGCCCATCAGACACACTTCCTCACATCAAAGTAACTTTCACATTTGCCTCCATTTTGCTTTATTCATTCACAGAGAGCTTTGAGTGTTGCCAAGTTCAAAACGTGTTGCTAAGAGACAAACTTGCTCTGTGGATGAGAAGCAGGAATCAAAGGCAGCTGGCTAATGGATTCATTACTAACTCATTTACCAACTTTGGAAGACACAGGGCTGCTCTGCCTCTTGGTTTCCCCAAATGGTAATTAGAAAAAAATATAAAGATGGATGTTCCGTGCAGGGATATATTCTTATTCATTCCCACTGTGACAACACAACATTGGGCTGTAGTTACTACACCCCACCACCTGTCTTACCTCTGTCCAATCCATGCTGCACACCAGTGCCAAGTTAACTTTCAGAGAGCACATCTCTTATCTTCTAAAGCCCTGCAATGACTCCCCAGTGCTTTAAGGACCCATTCAAACGGTTCAGTGAGAGCCCTTTAGGCCCTGGCTTTATCTTTCTGCTACAATTCTCTGTGTTTACCTTGCATGTTCTTTGTACCTCAGCCACCTGGCTCTCTAGCTAACCCATGCCTTCCTGTCCCAATATTTTTCTGCTGCCATTCTGGCTGGTTTAGAAGGAAGTCCTCTAATATTTCTGCCAGGTGGAATTTCCCCCACCATTCAAAGCCTTGAGATGCTTCTCTTGACAACATGCTCCTAACAGAAGGAATTCTCCCATCCGTTAATTCCTGTGACTTTTCTTTTTTGGGATTCCTGCTGTCTTCACTGTGGTGGTTACAGTGTGTGTAACCATGTCTTTTCCCCACAACTAGTCTATTGAGCTACTTGGTTATATGTACTGGGTCATCCACACTTGTACCCCATATGATAGCTCATAAAAGCAGACACCCAATTTGCTTATTGAATAATAATATTAGTTGAGTGTCTTATACCAGGTTCAGTGCTAAGTATTTTACATAGATGATCTTACTTACTCCTTATAATAACCCACAGAGGTACTGTTGTTGACCCCATTTTGTAAAGTAGGAAACTGAGGTTCTAAAAGGTTATAATCTAGCTCAGGGTCACAGTCACAAAGCTATTAAGTGCCCAAGTCAAGGTATGAAAGAAGTTTGTATGACTATTTCCTCTCTACTGAATGCTGGTGACTTATGGATATTTAGAGGCTTAAAACGAAGCTTTTAAAAACCCTTAAAATTCTCTTGAAAAAATGATACGACATCATTTGTAATCAATTTCATTTTTTTTCCAGGCAATCTCATTCACTGCTACTCAGAGTATATATTGGTATAGCCCCTTTTCAGGGCATTTGGATGTTATTTTCAAATTTTTCAATATGCATTTCATTTGAATATGTTAGGGTTTAACCTGAGAGTACATAATAGGAGAAAAAATTGCAGTAACTTGAACAAGACTCAAATGTAGTTCTCTTTATGTAAAAGAAATACAGAGGGAAGCACCCCAGGGTTACCATGGTGGCTTTAGTTATCAGACACCCAGGCTCCTTCAGTCTTGCTACCCTCCTGTGCCCTTAGCATGTCATCTCATGATCCAAGAGGCTGCTCAAGTCCAGCCAGCATGAGAGATGAAGGGGCAAAGAACAGTTTAGTCTTTCCTTAGTAAAGAGACTTAAAAGAATTATGTAACACTTGAGCTTATATTTCATTGGTTAAAAGTAAGTCACATAGCCATACATAGCTGCAAAGGAGGCTGGGAAACGTAGTCTTTTACCTGGCTCACTGTTGCCAGGAGCAAATGTAAAGTTACATTATTAGAGAAGCAGGAAATAATGGATATTGAGAGGCAACTAGCAATCTCTGCCTTGTATCTAACAGTTTCTCCATGTCTAGAAACTAGTTAACATAGGTATCAAAGATATATGCATAAGGATAGTTAGTACAGCACTATTTGAAACATCCAATATAAGAAATAATTCTAAAATCTTTAAGTATTTGAATAAATTAATTATGGTTTGCCAATACAATGTGATAATGCTCTGTGTACACGGTTACAGTACATGGTTAAGTGAAAAAGCAACTTGGAAAAGAGAGAGGAGAGCATAATTAAACTTTTAAATAAATATATATAAATAAAAATGTTCATGTTTTACTTTATATGCTCCTGTATTGTTCTAAACATTTTCATCAATGACTATGTATTACACTTACAATGACTTGTTTTTCAGTTAAAAATTTCATTATCAAAAAAAATAAAAGAGCATCTTTAACCTTAAGATCTTTTACATCCCTTCATACAATTTTCTTTGTTATTTCTCCTGCTTCTATCTGGTTTCTTAACATGGAGAAGCAGCCTTATAAAGCTTCCCCCTCAAGACTATTAGGAGATTGCTTTTTAGCCACTCCAGGAGAGTTACTCCCGAGGTTATCACTAAGACCTCTTCCTTTAGACTGCTCCAGCCCTGTCCCCTTAGGCTATTTCAATGCAGACCCAGGAAACACTGAGATTCACAGTTCTGTAATGAAGTTTCATCATCAGGAAGTTGGGGAAATGCTAAGTTAAAGTAAAATGGATTTCCTTTCTACAGGATTTTAGAACCTTTATTAGTGAAAGATTTCTGTAAATCTATAAGAAAGGAATAATGCAGTAATGTGTAGTTTGTAGAAAGCACTTTACCAAAAAGAAACCATTCTTTTTTAAAAAATAAGTTTTCAGGTCAAGCAATGTTCAACCTTTAGCAAACTCTGTTCCAGAGAAAAACTTAGGTAAAGCACCCAAAACACGCAGGCTCTTTTTTTTTTTTCTTTTTTAAATATATATAGGGGCTTCCCTGGTGGCGCAGTGGTTGAGAGTCTGCCTGCCAATGCAGGGCACACGGGTTCGAGCCCTGGTCTGGGAGGATCCCGTATGCCGCGGAGGGTCTTAATGGTCTGATGCCATCCACCTTTCTATCTCCCAGCACCAGCTCACCATTCCTTTTGCTCCACTTAACAAACTCCTGTAGGTTTTTCAGATTTATTCATCTGTTGTTTTGCCCTTCCCACCCTTTTTGCTAGACAAAATTCTACTCTTCCTTCAAACATCTACTCAAAAGTTAGCTCCTCCAGGAAGCCTTCCTTGCCCATCTTCTTACCTCTCCCACCTGCCACATGACGCATAATTTTCTTTACTTTGACCATAGTAATGCCACTCTGTATGTAATGTCTAATTCACTTATCACTCTCTACCAGTAGAATGCAAAGCCCTCAATAATGAAGGCTTAAGCAAACTGACAGAAACAGAGAGTAGAGTGGTTTTCCAGAAGGCTGGGGAGTGGAAGAAATGAAGAGATGGTGGTCAAAGGTTACAAACTTCCAGGTGTAAGATGAATAAGTTTTGAGAATCGGATGTACAGCATGTTGATTATAGTTAATAATAAGGTATTATACACTTGAAATTACCAAGAGGGTAGATCTTATATGTTCTCAACAAAAAAAGAAATGGCAATTATGTGACATGATGGAGGTGTTGGCTAATACTCTGGTGGTAATCGTTTTGCAATATGTATCAAATCAATACTTTGTATACCTTCAACTTACAATCGATAAAGCTAGAAAAAAAACATGTGAACAGAAAACTTGACATTAATAGATGCATAGTGGCAGTGGAGAAAAAATTAAATTTCTAATAAGAAAAAATAATATTTTTATGTTATAATACAAAAGCTTAAGTATCATTTGCTTCTGTATGTTCAGGGCCTAAAATAGCACCTGGAATATAGGAGACAGTGTTAAACATACTTTTGGATGAATAAGTGGATAAAACTGATAATAAAATAATATCTTTCTTTAGAATAAGTTACAAAAAAGAGAAATTCATTACTATATTCCAGCTAGTAGAAAACTCATTATTTAAAAGAAAAATAAGAAAGTCAAGAGTTCTTTACATGAAGGAGGTTTCATGACTGAAGGCACATATTAAGTAAGGTTTCAGAATTTCAAATAGCTGTCATGAAATAAAAAATCTGAGCTAGTGAGGATGGCAAGTCTTTGAAGTGACACTCTCAGGATGGAATCCTGTCTGAAGTTCTTCCAGTCTCAGGGCACACCTAACCCCTCAGCATATTTAGCCAACTCGAGACTTGGGTGCCTTACTGTGTCCAGTGTCTATCCCAACAACTTTGGGAATCCATGGACTTCCTGTTATTGCTTCCTCACTTGGGATATTCATCAGGAGCTTCTGGGATCCTGAGGCCCTTGAGACCAAAGAAGAGGGGCCAGGTCTCCTGGGAAACCAGCTGGAGGCACCAAAAGACTGGTGGTGAGTTGCAGCTCTTCTGAAGGCCTGGCTGGGAAGCCACAAGCAATCCCGGCCAGCCACCACAGTGCCCTCAATAGCCTGACAGTAGGGCTCATTGGCAGGTCATGCATGTAATTGTCACCTCAAACAAAAAGGAACCAGAGACCTAAGGGAAATAGTAAGATGGAGTTTGTAGGTCAGCCCAGGAATTGGCAGAGGAAACCGGAGTCTGAATTAGTTTATCCTTTGCAGAGATCAAGTCCTCAGAGGGTTCTATGAAAGATGGGTTCCCTGGGAGACTTTGAAAACATGGATCCTGGGGAAATTAGGAATCATGCCTTTCCATGTTGAAAATATGTTTGGATGGTAATAAATATCTTCAGGAAACATGAAAAAAAAATTTGACTTGAATGCTTATTTCTCATAATCATAAGTCCTGCTACATTTTTCACATTAGGATGTAAAACATGCATTGTTTCCATTAATAAAAAGGTCCTGTCAGCAAATGTGTAGGATGTTGTTGTGGACTGAATTGTTTCTCTTAAAAAGATACATATAGTCCAAACCCCCAGTACCTGTGAAGGTAACCTTATTTGGAAATAGGGTCTTTACAGATGTAATCAAATTAAGATGGGGTCACACTTGATAGGGTGGGCTCTAATGCAATATGACTGGCATCCTTACAAAAAGAGAGGAGACACAGAGACACAGAAAGAATGCCATGATAAGATGGAGGCAGATTGGAGCGATGCATTTACAAGTCCAAGAACTTCAAGTGTTACTTACAACACCAGAAAGTAAGATAAAGGCATGGAACAGTCTCCCCTGGAGCCTGTAGAGAGAGTACAGCCCTGCTGATACAATCTTCGGCCCTCCAGAACTGTATGAGAATAAATTTTTATTGTTTAACACCACCAAGTTTGAGGTACTTTGTTACAGCAGCCTAAGAAACTGATACAGATGTTTATTGCTCCATGTAATTCATGTAAACCAGTGGCTCTCAGATTTTTGATCCCAGGTTATACTTCTACAGCATCTGATTGAGTAGATCTGGGGCAAAGTCCAGAAATGTGTGTGATTAATAAATTCCTCTGGTAATTCCAATAATTGTGGATTACAGAGAAAATTTTACAAAACATTGATTTAAACTTCTAAGATGTTTTGTTTTTTCCCTGACTTTTATCAAAAACCAGGCTTTTTCTCCTGTGCTTTTTCACAAGTATTCTGGAGAACAAAAACCAAACACATGTATTTGGTTCTATACTAACTCAAAAAGGTCAACAACGATTTTAATAATAAAGCAATGTTAGCTGAACCGACATACCATGTCCCAAATTGTAGACCAGAGGGAAAAGAGTTAGCCAAATGACCCTCCCATTGAATAGGGGGAATAACGGAAATTCTGACAGACCCTTATCTTGCACCAAAGGGAGCACGTGTTGCAACAATGCAAATAACTTGTGTTGCCAAAAGCCTTCCCCTCTCGTCCTGGTGGCTCATTTCAAATGTTTGAGTGTGTCCTCTCACTCACAGAACACATGCAGCATAGCCAGCACGAGAATGGAGGGCTATTGGGGGCTCATCAGGAATCATGTTGTTGCGACAAAGCCCTGACTTAGAAGCTCAGAGCATGGTTGGCACCAAGTTCACTGCCTGAAACTACTCCAACTGACCAGACTCTGAAGAATTGAGAAGCATATTTAGGTGGAACTGGTTAAAATTCAGGGTTAACAGCATCAGGATGTGGATCTCAGTACTGAGCGGATCAGTTAATGCTGCCACTCAAATCAATAGGCAAACCAGTCTTGATGGGTTAATCACGGGTTTTAGATCCTGTGACTTGTCTTAGGCATGTCTACTTGGTGTGTGATTAGGCCCAAATCATCTAACTTCTCTAAACCTCAGCAGCCCCAACTAGAAAACAAGGATAATTCCTACCTCCCAAGGGCTATTTGGAGATTGAATAAAGCAGTGTATGAAAAATTATCCATCAAATACTAGTTCATATGGGTAAGCAGTCACACAAATTTTCTTTGGCCATGGAATACAACGTCAGCCCTAGGTGCCTGCTTCATAGTGTGAGCTCAAAAACACCTGCTCAACCCACCACCATCACTGGCTGTTCCCGAAAGAGCTTGTGCTGTGGACAGCAGATGTATCAGGTATCATGGTGGGTACCTTGGACAGTAGAAACCCTCTATTGTCATCCATTGTGAACAGACAGGTAGTGGGTCAATTCATAAAAAATATTGGTTAAACTGGGAAATCCTTAAAAATGATGCATGCATACCTTAAATTTATATTGTAACTTAAAATGTATAAAATAGATTCACTCCTAAGCTTTGGATGTAGGACAAGTTTTGTTGTGGTGGTTGACTTTAAAACAGTACCGTGATCAGAGGTCACACCATCTCTCTTGCATAAACAACTCAAACATCATCTGCTAGGATTTCCAGGTTTGCTTTCTATAAAGCAGACTGAGAGGCTTCCCTGGTGGCGCAGTGGTTGAGAGTCTGCCTGCCAATGCAGGGGACACGGGTTCGAGCCCTGGTCTGGGAAGATCCCACATGCCGCGGAGCAACTGGGCCCGTGAGCCACAACTACTGAACCTGCGCGTCTGGAGCCTGTGCTCCGCTACAAGAGAGGCCACGATAGTGAGAGGCCCGCGCACCGTGATGAAGGGTGGCCCCCGCTCGCCGCAGCTGGAGAAAGCCCTCGCACAGAAGTGGAGACCCAACACAGCCAAAAATAAATTAATTAATTGATTAATTAAAAAAAAAAAAAGCAGACTGAGAAAGTAAAGACCTTTGTGAAACCATCTGAGCACAGACTCTTCTGGTTTTTATGATTCCCTCCAACCCCCAAGTTTTTAGAGTTGTCTCATCCACATCTAATTCAACAGCACTTTTAGCAACTCAACCTTACTGCTTCCAAAACATTCACTGAGTGGACAACTCTCTTTCTGCACTTATATTAAATCAGTTGTGAAACATTTAATTGAAATATGTAATTACATAACAAACAGAACTGGCATAAATAGATATGGGCAGCAACACAGCTGACTCTTGGCAAGTATGCAACTGCACTGATGCAAACAGAAGAACCAGGACGAAACAGAGCAGCCCACTAGGTGGGAGCAAGCCACATTCTTCAGGCCTCAGGCAATATGTTTTATAAGGGATAGAAAGCTCTGGTTGATCTCATGGGTAGAAGGAGATGGGTTAAGAGTTTCTGATGCATCCATTTGTCTAATAGAGAAGCACTAGGCTCTCAGCAAAGAGAGACCCTGGGGCCAGCAGAATCGGTATGGACCAAAAGGCGGCGTGTTGTAGGGCTGCAGTTCTGGGATCTGCTATCAGAGGTTAGGCAGAGAGCTCTGGAGCTCTTTGTAAGTTCTACTTTAAGAAACAGTTTATTTCAACAGCTCCTTGAATATTGAGATATTCAGCCCTGCAATGAAGCTTGTGTCCATCCTGACCCAGGGAGAAAGAAAGCCCTGAATCATCCTGAGTATCAGACTGTGAGCACTGGCAGACGGCGAAGCCTCCCTCCCGCCTGACTGCAGCCCCAGCAAGAGTCCCCAAGAGGAAACCCCCTTGCATTAGGCCACAGGGCTCGCTCTCAATGCAGAGCCAGACTAGCTCTCTCAAGACAGCTTCTTCAACAAACAAACATCACCACATCAATCACGAGAGCAGCGGCAACTAACAGCTATACAGCTCTTTCTTATGATCAGTTACAACACTAAGGGCTGTAGATACATTTTCATACAGTAACCCTATACAGTGTCCTCTTATATTTGCCCCCTCTCACAAACAAAAGCACTGAGGATCAGGAGATTAAAAACTTATGAACATACAGCTGGTAAATAGAAGAACTTGGATTTAAACCCAAATCTGACTTAACAATGGGACAAAGGTCTTTAATCACATGACAGAACAAGGAAGAGAGAAGGGGGGTGTTCATGGGTGTGGTGATCTACAGGAGCATGTTGTGACTTTAAGAACAACAGTTGTAGTTATTTACATGGCATCCTTGAAGGCAGGGAGAAGCTTAAACTTCCAAATCAGCAATACGGATGATGCAAAAAGTCTTTAGAGCATCTTGGGCAAGACAGTGGTCAACATCACTCTCCTGGTGAGGAAATCTGGACTAATCTGTTTGGGATGATGGTGATGACATAGTGGGGGATAAAGATATAAGAAGAGAAGGAAGTGTGTGTATGGGGGTGGGGGGATGTTCAATATCAGGCAGAAGAGTAGCCCTTCCAATTTATTAATATTTTCATTGTTCCCTCTGAGAAAATCCCATTACAAAATATTGCCCTAAAACATCCCTTTTGCGGCAGGCCAAACCTCGGTCACTAAGTACCTAATAGCATATGGTACATCTCTCTCACTATGGTCAACAGAAGGGACCCTTATCCCTGGAACCACATCAACCTAAGTTAAATGCTTTGGAAAATACTTGGTCCTTTTTAAAGAAAATTCATACATATATCATGTCACTTTCTTCCTCTAACATCCCAGTGCGATTGGGAGACAAGGTATTAAATTTGAATCTCAACTTTAGCAAAGAAAATATTCACTCAAATTCACACAGCTTCTTATAGATGTTAGAATCAATTGTTTTCCAGAAGTACTCATTTGGTTAGAAATAAGAGAGCACAGCAGAAGAAAAAAAAAAAAAAAACTGACCCCAAATTAATATTTCCTACTGATAATTCTCAAACCAAAAATAAGCTTGAATAGTCAAGAGACGACCAAGTTAATATTTTGAGATGCTTGGTTGAAAGGCACATTATAGAAATTCCAAGTCTAATTTTCCTCATTCATTAAATATGTATCTATTAAACACCTACTACATACCTTCCAAAGTGCTGTGCATTAGGCATACAGTGGTAGATACGAGTGCAAGATCCCTGCCCACGATTTCTTAGCTGTCTGCTCTGCCTTGTTAGGCTTGTACTAAGAGGCCAAATTCTCTAAGGCAGGTCCATAACTGGCCTACAAGGCATCCATTAACCTCCTGAAAGTAAAGATAGAGTTTTGGTTATTCGTGTATTTACTTTTCTAAGGAATGGGTTCACAGCTTTTATTCATTTCCCAAATTCTTAACTTTATAAGTTAACAACCAATAGTAAAAGAACCATGATTGAAACCAAAGAATAAACAAGCAGTTATTATAAGTGAAGGACCACACTTCTCCTCTCCCTGTCTTTTCATCCCACCCCAATCTCTGGTCACGTCTTATCTAACAAATCCCACAGGCACTAGTGTGTAACTGTATGATATTTGCCTTGTAAATCTCTAAAGTACTATATATAAATAATAGTTAATGTTATGGTCATTATTGCTAAATTTGTAAGTTTCTTCTTCCAACATTTCCAAAGAAAGTCAAATATTTAATGACCAGCCACTGTGTTTCAAAAACATTGCCTCACAACACAGGTCACTTCTGAAGTAAGGGAAGAGAGACTTGGCATTCAAGCTACTGCACTGGCCAGTTAAGTTTGATCTGTTCTTCATTTTCTCTTTCTTCCTTTCCATCATGCCTTCCTGGCTATGTTTCCTTTTGAAGGATACAAAGACAGTGAAAAACTTAGGTTTCTAAGGGATTTTTAAATGGTTATTAATTCTGGATATTTTTAAATGATATTAGGGTATCCTGAGGCTAAATGGGACCAAGTGGTTTTTATGAATACAATAAATAAATAAAAATGCATTCCCACAGGGCTAGCAATAAACACCTATGTTCCAAAACCCTTCTAGGAACTAAGGGAAATTAATGTTTTTCATCATAAGAAGCCTGGGCACAGTGTACAGACTGCATCCTGAACTGTACAATGGTTGGCTAGATTTACCCTCCTCCTCCTTCATTTGATATACACTACAGTCAAAAATCCTCTGAAGAATTTAAGCGAGTGCTGTCAGATGATTGCAGGCTTTGAAGACAGACACCTAAAAACAACCACACGCACACACACACACACTCTGCTTTCTACAGCTTACATTTCCAGACTGCTTCACTTATAAAGATGACTTATTTTTCAGAATAACCACACATATTTTGACTAGTTTTGTTTTTTAAAGACAGTTCAGCTATATTCATTGCAGAAGCATTTGGAAACGGTCTATTTGTTTCCTCTATCCCAGCTCAGGCACTATCAGTTCATCTTGTGATTATGATAGAAATAAACACCCCACAGGAATCTTCTGCTTTCAGAGTCAGGTAGGTGTGTAATATCTCTAGGTTTTTCAGGATTTAAAGCAAAGTAAATCTAGAGAAAGTGCTGCTGTAAAATTCAAAGGAAACATGGTTATTCGGCTTTGCAGAACACGAGCAGTTCCCTTCCTCTGACAGCTCTTGTAATAGTGGCTGGAATAGAGGTAAGATCCCAAAAACATGAAAATCACACTCTATATAATCCGCTTACAGGGGAAGCAAATTAAAAGCTATTTTTGCGAGTTTCTGAGCCCAGCACACGGTCTCCTCCACAAATGGAATTTGACACTCAATCCATCCCCACCACCGGCCTGAGGAATGTAAATCTGTCAAGAAGCTTAAAATTAGCTAACGAGTCCACGTGAGCAATGGGCTATCCAGTCCAAATTTAAGATGTATTTGCTTAAGCTTTCTAAACAGAATCTATTTCCTACTTTTTGTTTGTAGTTTTCCTGCAAATCACTTAAGCATTCTAGGTTACTGCATTATCTCAAGAACAGCATAAGTTTCAGCCTCTCTCTCTCTCAGTCATAAGATATTACAATGTCAAGTCTAAGCCATAAACATAAGCCTGTCTGAAAGCAGCTCTGTTGAGATGCTATTTTTGTTGTTGTCGCTGTTACATCCACTCTTGAAGGAGGCAGAGATGATGCTCTAGCCTCCCTCACGATGACCGTCTGCTAGCTCACTGTGCTGGTCATATTGCTACAAACCACACTAACCACTTACAAATACAAAAGGGAGTTGGATTCTTTAAGCCAAGTGGAAATTTAACTGGAGATATTAAAGATTTATTTTATCTTATTGCATTAGGTACTTACTAAAGGGCAAATGTTTCTAAGGGTATAGCTTAATGGTTAAAAGTGTAAGTTTTGCCATCAAATAGAATGCATTCAAACTCACCTCTGTCACTAGTTAGCTGTGTGGCCTTGGGGAGGTTAGTAAACCTTACTGTGCACTGTCTTCTATTTTATATGAGGATAACAATGGTATCTCTCTCATACAGTCACCGTGAGGAATAAAGTATATGATTCTATAACCCCTCCTTCTTGGGCCATCTTTGGAAATTAGACATTCTCCAGCTTCATCACAAACAGCTTTAAGATCTTTCCATATCCTGCTTTTGCCCATAAACAAATGAGATGCAGGGAAGACTTCTTCACATACATCCAGAAAAGCTACCAATCCAAGCATTTCCCTAAACAGAAACAATCCCCTCCTTAAGAGGAATTCTACTTTCAGCTTTACAATGAAATAATATAGGTAAAAGCATCAAGCACAGTGTGTAGACTATGTTAAGTTCTTAGCAAACGTGAACTGAATCTGAAGCTGCCATAGCTTGTCCACTTTTGTTTCCTCAAATTCTTGGTGCAAAATCTTCTGGCTACCGTTCAGAATCAACTGTCTGGCTGTGTACCCCTCAATACCATTCCATGGGGAGATGCTCTTTATCCTGCCTCAGAACTTTCACTGGTCCTATCTTTGCCATATATTGGATTTTCTGTTTCCTGAAGCCTCTACCGGCAGGAATCACAGAAGCAGAGAGAAGGAGGAGCAGAGGTTAGGTGTAGGAAACAAGGAATCTGCTCTGCTGATGGGCAGCGTGACAGCAGAGAGGTGCTGGATTCCTCCAGTGTTCAAACCACATCCAGACCTCTGAGAGGATCCAGTGCATGGCCAATATTCTTGTCTCCTCTCTCCATCCATGAATCAATATGATACACCTCTGGATCCTTAAGGTAGCCTGAGTGTCTCTACTACCAAAAGAACCTACCTCACATGCTTCCCATCACATTGGGCATTTTGTCCTCTTTACTCACACAACTGACTTTCAGGAAGCAACAGTGGGCTGTATCTGCACTTCTTCCTCACAAGGTAGCTGGGAATCGTGCAGTCATCTTCAATTATGAGCCCACACCTGGCTCCAATCAGAGCCCCAGCAGACGATGTCGGGTGGCATACAACCCTCCTTGAAACCCACTACTTCCCTATCATGTCTCCATATGAACACAAGAACTAAGTGGGAAAGAGTCATACAGTCCTTGGTGGAACCCGCGCTTCTGGAAATGTGTTCCCTCTAGTCCCAAGGAACAGTTCCCAGGGAGAATCACCTAAGCTGCCTCGGTCTACAGAGATCCCTGCGCCTTGACGGCATGGCTCGCCTGCCCTGTCCTCGGTGAATTCTTGGGCAGCTGGAAGGGTGGGCTTGACTTCAACTCACCAGTTCTTTGACTTCTTCAGTCATTGACCACAGCTTTCTGACCCTTGAACCATTTGCTGTGTGTTATTCTTAGCACATGCCTGCAAACCCCACAACCCAGCTGCTTGCTGTGATTCAGAGTTCTCCGCTGTGTCCGAGCCTATGCTGCCTCTCGTGGTTCCTCCACCTCTCTCATCTCAACTGAAGAGGATGATGTTCTACTTCACTCCTGCTCTGGATACTCATCAGCTGCAGGAATGGTTCACGTCCTCTTACGCAGGCCTGGCACCTATAATCAGTAGAATCTGAAATGTTCACACCACGGCACTAGGAATCAGAAAAATCCAGGTTTTAGTCCTGGATCCATTCTTATAGGATCTCGGCAATAGTCTCTTGATATGAAGTCACTTCCTAAACTCCACTGATGTATTAGTTCGCTAGGGCTCCTCACAAAGTGCCACAACTTGGGTGGCTTAAAAATGCAAATGTCTTGTCTTATGGTTCTAGAGGCTAGAAGTCCAAGATTAAGGTATCAGCAGGATTGGTTTCTTCTGAGGGTCATAAGGGAAAGATCTGTTCCCGTTGTCTCTCTAGTTTCTGATGGCCTCAGGTGTTCCTTAGCTTGTAGATGACCATCTTCTCCCTGTGTCTCTTCCCTCTATGTGTGTTTGTGTTAAAATTTTCCCTTTTTATACAGACACCAGTCATATTGGATTAGGGACCCATCCTACTCCAATATGACCTCATCTTAATTAATTACATCTGTAGTGACTATTTCTAAATAAGGTCACCTTCTGAGGTACTGTGGCTTAGGGCTTCAGTATGTGAATTGGGTGAGGCTGGGGAAGGGGCAGGGGAGACATAATTCAACCCATACCAACTGGTAATCCCTGTTTTACCTACTTGCAAAGTTGATGTGAGAGAGATTGAATATAAAAGCATTTTGCGAACCGTAAAGTACTACACAAACACAAGGAATTATTAGGACTTAAAATACTTGATGGAGTTTGTTTTTTGAGACTTACAGCACACGGCCATCCTACTGATTATTCTGTATAATAACAACAGTCAAGAAGTGGCCATGCTACACCCATAAAAGTGAATTTATTTTTCTGCAAGTGGTGTTTCCTTCTCATTTATTGATTTGCATAAAATGCCACTTAATGGCTTAAATATTTATAATATGTGGACTCAGTAAGAGCTTAATTTCCACAAAATAAAAAGGTGCATTATCTCTTATTGCAGACAGAGTCCTTTTTTTCCAAGACATTTACATTTCCCTCTCCCCTAGACAGAACTTAGTAAATGGATTAGTAGCACAGAAACAAAATATACTCTTCGCAGGGGAAAACTTGACTGGGAAAAGGGCTTGTACTCTGAAACTGTTTGAATCTTTTAACCCACAAGAGTTTCTCCAATGCCTAAGTAAATAGAGGGACACTTGAAAAATCAAACTAACTGACATGACAGAGATTTATTATTTCCTCTAAGGAGGAAAGAGACAGGAAGCTTTCTGATTGTATCCAGGTGCTTATCCAAGATGTTACTGCTGGGCCCATCTACTGCCCATGGAAGGAACAACAATAATCAACAATTGTTTTCGTAGAGTAGCTACAGAAATCTTTTTACACCTTTGAAAACTGGTTTTTAATTGCATGGCGGATTAGTTCCCTGTGGCTGCTGTAACAAGTTACCACTAGCTTAAGTAACAGAAATGAATTCTTTCACAATTCTGAAGGCTACAAGTCCAAAATCTAACAGGACAACGGTCTCTCTGGGGGCTTTAGACAAGGATCAATTCCTTGCCTCTTCCAGCTCTTGGTGTGTGCCCCAGCTTTCCTGGATTTGTGATAACATCACTCCAATCTCTGCCTCTGTCTTTACATTGCCTTATCCTCTATGTGACTGTTTCTTCTCCTCTTCTGTCTAAAATCTCCCTCTCCTCCCTCTTGTAAGGACACTTGTGACAGCATTCAGGGCCAACAGGAGGAATCTATTGTAATGTCCTCATCTCAAAATCCTTAACTTAATCACACCTGCAAAGACACTTTTTTCCAAATAAGATAACATTCACCGGTTCCAGGGACTTGATGTGGATATATTCTGGTTGGGGAGGGCCCACTTTTCATGTATCACACATGAGTAGAGAAAAGAAGCTTTCAACACAATTTTTTAGATCATTAATTTTCAAGCTTTTTCCAGGAAGCCTTGTGGCCCTGAGATGGAATAGCTGGCAGGGCAGAGGGAGGTGAGCTGTGACCAAATCCTGAGCCCCTCTTTCCTCCATCAGATTGAACAGCTCTACTCTTCTCTTGGAAAACGGTGTCTGGCGAGAAATGTCATTTCAAGAAAGGATTCAGTGGCTTAAAAACAAGATTGAAAACTATTGCTCGAGATTGGTGATTCTGAAAATGCTTTTCTGGCTACACAAAGTTCACATGGAAAAGAATTTTCATAAACAGAACATATATTCCATTGTGGGAGATTCTGAGTCATAGGTCTGAGGAGGAACCTTGGAATCTGTATTTTAAGAAGTACCACAGCGACTTGATTTCATCACCAGCAGTAGGGGTCATACAGCTCCAGGTAAATCAAAGTCCTCATGGACCTATTCTTGATCTATTATTTGAAATTACTGGCAAGAGTGAGAGGGGTCTCTAGTACCCTGTAAGAATAAGAGAGGGCTGGGGAGGCCATTTCTGTGACGTAAACATTTCAGGGCACTATTTCTTAAAGGATTATTGGCACTTGTTGATAAACTTTACAGTTCCCCAAAAGGAAAGATACTGTATGATTCCACTTTTACTCAGTACCTAAAATAGTCCAAATTCATAGAGAGAGAAAGTAGAAACGTGGTTGCCAAGAGCTAGGGAAAGGGAAGAATGGAGAGCTATTGTTGCATAGGTACAGAGTTTCAGTTTTGCAAGATGAAAAGAGCTCTGTGGATGGGTGGTGGTGATGCACAACAATGTGACTGTACTTAAGGCCACCGAACTGTACATTTATAAATGGTTAAGATGGTCAATTTTATGTTATGTGTATGGTATCACAATTTTTAAAAACTTCTTATGAAGCAAGGTCATAGACAATGTTGGTGGTGCACCTAGATCCCATTTGATCCCTGTTTAACGTATTTGTGCACCCTTTTCCTGTATAATTTTGATTCTAAAAAGCAGCACCCACAGCTTATCCTTGGAGAACTTCCCTCAGGCTATTTGCGCCACGCTTTCCTCACAAATGCCCAGGGAGTGAGTGGGCAGCCCTCATCCAAATCACAGGTACTCCCTGGTGAGGACCGCTCTAAGGAGGCACAGTTTATGCCCCAGAGTTCCCAACGTGGTCAGGCTGAACGTAGCCTCTGAAAGATGCTGCGTGAGATCTCACTTTTGCCTGGCTTCCTCCCATACCCTGGGTCCTTGTCATAAAAAATCACTTATGCACATGGACACACACACACACATGCACCTACACACACACATACACACAAAACATTACTCTTCACAATTTGACTGAGTCTAAGAGAACAAATCCATGCACCAAGACCAACCACATGATTCTTCCACCAAGAAGTATAAAGAATTATGCCGTCTTCCAGAATTTGTTGAGATTTTTAAAATGTTCATAAACGCCATCAGGAAGTATGTGAAGACGGCCATAACAGTGATAAAAAATGTTAAGGTACTTCAGGGCAGGAGGAAAGTAATTCAGGCTGGAATAACCAAGAATGGCTGCATGGAGGAAGAGGTTGGGCCTGAGAAGATAAGAAGGATTTGGTTAAGTGAAGATTGGGGGGTGGCAGCTCAGAGAGTAGAAAATCATGCCAGAAGTGAAGACAGGAAAATTTTTTTTTAAAAGTGTGTTCTAGGAAGGACCATTAGAGAAAGCATGTTAGATGCTGTGCTTCCCTAAGCTACTTGGCCCAGAGGCATTGCAGAAGAGGGAGTTCGAGACCAGAAAGTAGTAGGTTACTGCAAGATTTAGACTTAAGTTCCTGAGCTGGAAGAGAAAGAGAAGCCAGGGGCCAGAATCGGCAGGCCACAGGGGCTAGATGCACAGGTATATGAAGAGATCAAATTCATAATAGACTTGGAACAAAATGAGGTTCTGAGTATAAAAGGGTAATTTTTAGAAAAGAGAAAAATCATGCTTCTCCTACAAATATAAAACTAAAGTGGGTCAAAAAATTTATTTATGATAAATTAATATAAAATTTATAATAAATAATGAGGGAACAAGTAAGATGTAAAAAAATGAGTTCAAGGGAGAATTCAAAGAACAGACACATATATAGGCAATCAGTAATGCAGAAATAAAATTGCTAGCAGATGCATCTATGCAACTCCACCAGAAAAAAAAATGCATTTGCACTTCAAGAACAAGAATCATTTGCATTACTATTAGTCGTCTACAATTTACAGATCTATAAAATAGTTTGGTCAAAGACAGTAAAAGACAAAGACCCTATAAAATCAAATAATCCAAAAGGCTAAGGTAGTTAATGCCTCATATTCAACTGAAAGGACACCCAGAAATCCTGTGGCCATTTCAAAGCCTTTCAACTTTTCCTGACAGTGATCAAATAAGCTTGAGCTGCCCTGAGTTAAAGTTATCAGGTATCTTTTCTCAGAGCCTTTAATGGGTAACATACATTTAGAATCAACAAGAAGAGAACATAGTAAGAACAATTTCCCAAATGTATTCGCTCATGAGACCCTTATTCATGGAATTCTTTTTAAGATATTATAAAATATCAGTATAGAGCTGCTTAGGGAACCTGCACATGAGCACCTTAAGCTCCTGGAGCTAAAGGAAGGAAAGGGTGGAGGACATCATTCCCCTAGCCTGAGGATCTTGCTGGTTTTCAGAGTTATTCCTCATTCCTGTGTGAGCAAATAGCTCCAACAGCTTTCTTGTAACTTGTCCTTAACTTTTCTCACATTCCCACCTTCCTAGCCCACCACATGGTACACAGCACACGCTCAAAGTAGCACATGAAGGGCTGAAAGGATTAGATTGGAGACGCTGGGGAGAAACTATTCTTGTCCCTTCCTCCACTCCACCCCACTTTTATATTATCTGTTATTTGTGTCTAGTGTGCCTTGGGCTTGATTACAGACCAAGACATTTCTCCAAAGAAAGGAATTATGGCTAGGATACACCTGCCACACTTATGTCTGTCAACTTAGCTGTCTATTTAGAGCCCACAAGAGCACTCACTGAAGAATGAACAACTGTTCTCATCAGCAGTGAGCTGTTTGGAGACAAGGATATCTTCTTCCACCCTGGCTGAAAAAATAAAGCAAAGGCACCAAGCCACTGGAAGTACCTTTTTTCTGGGGCAAATAGAACTCCTGGTCATTCTGTGGACCAGTGGACAAAGCTTGGCATTTGAAACCAGAAGACATGAATTCAAGTCCTAACCTCTTCATTCATTAATTGTATAACTTGAGGTCAGTATTTCCCTTCTCTGAGCTTCTACTTTTTTATCTCTAAAACAAGTATAAAAATAACACTGAGTTCAGAGGGTTACTGTGAGCATTAAACTATTCATTGAGATAACATATATGAAGCACCTACTGTGTATCCGGCATATAATAACTACTCAATAAACATCCTCCAAACTTATTTCATTTACTTAAATATGATGAAACATTGTTATTTAGACAGCAGACATATGGTGTGCCACCCTTGATGGTACACAGATGGTTTTACCTAGTATGTATATTTATTTTTATACATAATGTAAGAAACAATACTTCCCCTTTAAACCCATAGTTTCACAGATATTTTGTTTAGGACAAAATTAAAGCATTTAAGTTTTAAAAATCCATTAAAAGGAAAATATCCAGTTGATAGTATTACAGATAGAGCACAGATATAGAACAATTGTAAAGGTGATGCACGAATGACAAAATTTTGGGAAACATTGAGATTATATGTGCTAAGTGGCCCAAAGAGGTTCTAGAAGCAAAAGATGGAAGCTTCTGGAAGAACACTTCACTCTGGAAGAACTTTCTAAGATACCTGAACAAAAATGGACTGGACCAGATAGGTATTCCACTGTTGGAGACACTGCAGCAGAGATTAGCAGAACTGTTTGCAGAAATGGCGTAGCGGGGATTCAGATGTCAGATGGATGATTAGAACACATGCCCATTAAGGTCCTTTTGAACCACATGAAGCTATGCTTCTATGATTAGAAGGACTTCTGCTGTGGAAGCCTACATATCACAAGCAAAAATACTTAATAAGAGACTCCTGGGAAAAGGTCTCAGGAGTCCTGAGAAATTTCCTGACGAAGTTTCTATGGCCTGTCTCCATCTCTTTTTGCATGCCAATTTCCATCACATTTCACAGGCTCTGCACTTTCTATTCACTGAATGCTTCCTTTGAGAATAAAGTCCAGATCCTCTGCTGCAGTGATTTCCTTTGGGTGTGAACTATGAGAAGGCACAGGGTAATTAAAGCCCACGCTCGCAAGCCTGTCTGACTGACTGATGTGTACTCCCCTCTGATTGGGGTCTGATTTGAATAAGAATGCCAGCCGGCAGAGCCCAGAGAGAGCAGAGGTGGAAGGAAGCCTCTTTCAATTCTAACAAGGATATGTCAGACCAGGGCTGGGTTGGCATCTTCAGCCACACTCTTCCACCTTCCTCCCCTAAGACCCACGTGCACTCAACCTGAAGACCTGCTCTACCATTCCGGGGAGAGCCTCTGAAGAAAAAAATCCAACCTCCTGGCCCACCTACCTGGTTGTTCCCCATTGAACACGTTGCATAGATTGTCGCAGTATGCAGCTGCCCAAGTGGCATGCTTTCCAAGGAGCTTGGAAAGCCCCTCAAATACTCCCTTTTGACTGAAATCCCTTTAACAGCTAACCATGTCTTTATAAAGCAACTGCCTCCAGAGAAAGGAAACACCATGATTGAAATTCAGGCTAAGATGGAAATGACCAAATTGATCCTAGACCAGAGAATTTTACATTAGGAATATGACTGCTACTGCTGCTACTACTAATAGTATGTGCCAGGTACTATCCTAAGAAATGCTTCCTTTGCACTGACCCTTTTGCACCACTACCTGTGAGGTAGGGGCTTTCCTTATTCCCATTTTAAAAATGAGGAACTTCAGAATTGGGGAAGGTGAGGGCTTGTCCAAGTTCACACACCTGGAGATCCTTAACCTGACCATCTGCCTCCAAACCTATCATTTTAAACTAAATTATTCAGACCAGCCCCTTCCTTTTTAAAAATGAGAAATTGAGACATAAAAATGTAGAATTAACGTGTCCACCATCATGCAGCCAGTAAGTGGCAGAGCTGGAACCCAAGTCTAAGGATTTCAGAAAAATCCAAATTCCAGACTCTTTCTAAGAAGCAAGGGAAATGTGGTGACAGGCAGAGATGTCAAGAATTCGGGGTGCCTATGGGCTTCCCTGGTGGCTCAGTGGTTGAGAGTCTGCCTGCAAATGCAGGGGACACGGGTTCGAGCCCTGGTCTGGGAAGATCCCACATGCCACGTAGCAACTGGGCCCGTGAGCCACAATTACTGAGCCTGCGCATCTGGAGCCTGTGCTCCACAATAAGAGAGGCCACGATAGTGAGAGGCCCGTGCACCGCGATGAAGAGTGGCCCCCGCTTGCCGCAAATAGAGAAAGCCCTCGCACAGAAACGAAGACCCAACACAGCCATAAATAAATAAATAAATAGCATTCCCTTTAAAAAAAAAAAAAAAAAACCAAAACCCAATGTAAATTTATTAAAAAAAAAAAGAATTCTGGGTGCCTGAAATTTAGGAAGACAGAAAAGGGTAACACTGAGAACAGTCAGCACATACTGTATCTCCTTCACAGTTTTGCCTTGGTGTCAGTGCAGTGTCCTAGAGCTGAACCTTTTGAGCCTTTACTATGTTATGTGCCAACACCTTTCTAAGAGGAAGCATTGTGTTTTGATACCAACAGAGGCACAGGATAGAATTCCAGCCATGCCACATTAGCCATGTGGCCTTAGATAAAGTACTTACCCTGCTTGACTGCAGGAGAAGCAGAGGCTGGGAGAGGGGAGGCCACTTGCCCAAAGTCACACGGCCAGGCACTGGTAGAACAGAAGTTCAAATCTAGGTTTTCTATTACAACAACTGGTAAAACAGAATAGAATAAGCAACTATAGTTACGGTTGTCGTTGTTTTGTGCTTTTGTTATTGTTTGCTCGTTTTTAATCCGAGAAACAGGAGAGGAAAAATGAAACAGGGTGCTGGCCTTCTAGGTGCTGTATCCTGGCTGTGATATCCCTGCTAAATGGAAGAGCCCTGTGGCCCGTTAGCACTGAGCCTGCTTCCCTGGCTCTCCCCAGGCACCTGGGGCCGCTCTCCCCAACAGGCCAGCTCTAAGTAAGGAGCAGCCTCTCTGACTTCCCGTGGGAAAGGGTGCCCCGGTGACCCGGAACAGACAAAAGGGTCTCTTGGAGAATGGAGCAATTAGCTGCCCAGGATGAAATGCTGTCATCAGTGACCTGGTAAGTGAAGGCCAAAGAGCCCTGCCCCCATGCTGATACTACAGCAGTCATGAGGGAGGCTGGGCCCAGAGGAGGTCTTTACCACTTGGAAGCTGACAAACCCAGCAGCTGCTGTTACCCAAGATGCCAGGTCCATCAGCTCTGCTATAAGAAGAAATCCACGTGTTCCCAGGTCTTGCTGGCATTTACAGGGAGTGGATTTGCCGTAAGTAACCAGCTGGCTTGGAGAGATAACACGTCTCAGGGCCTGGGGCAGGTCTCGGTCCCTGTGACTCACTACTTCATGCCAGGTTTCCACGTGATGGATTGTAGCCATTAATTAGACACCTGGGCGATGTTTATGGCCCATGACCTCAATCCCTGTTAGGTTTCATGTTTGTTTGTTTGTTTGTTTTTAATAAATCAAACCCTTCTGAAACCATCTGCAAATGGAGAAGAAACAACTAAATGAGAGGCAGGTAACTAAATGGCAGAGATCTGTCTCTGAAATCTTACAAATCTGGGTTTAAATCCCTAGTACCTCTCAGTTTCTGTTGCCCCTGGGCCACTTCTCAACCTCTCTAAGCCTTGGTTTCCTTATATGTAAAATGAGAATAATAATATTTCTTATTTGTATTAGAATTGCTTTTGAGACTACACAATAAATGTTAACTATTAGCATACTGTAATGGGATTCCCTATTCTCTTGTCTGCATCCCTGTGAGTAAATCAGTTATGTAAGAAGAGAAACCACAACCTCTCTGCTCACCACTTGACTTAGGCTGAGTTGTCCTAAAAGTCGTCCCCTAGACAGGTATTTGAGAGCAAGTGGTCCATTTGAAGCTGATCCCGTGAAGCATGGGTAGGGAAGTAGGAAAATAAGGCAAGAATGGAGGATGGAGCCAATAGTGAGGACGTGTGTTATGTAGCCAGGACCTTCCATGGGCAGCTGAAGCTCCATCCTATTAGAAACCTCTGGGAAACCATGCTTCCATGTCCCATGTGGGGGTGGGAATCAGGGGTGCTTATCCATCAACCACCTTTGGAAGAAGGTAAGGGCTGAGGAGATGAGGAAGCTGGGCTGTTTATCCACTAACTCCTGGCACCACTGAGTGAGGGCTGTTCCCAGAGGCATTAACTCCCTGGCACTGCCACCTGCTCTGGGCGCCGGGTAGAAAACCCTGGGGCAGAGAGTTGTGGAGCTTGCATAAGACACCATCAGCACGTACTGCAACAGTGGATGCCAGCAGGGAAGTGGGCAGGGCACTGGCAGTGTCTGCTACACCTCTATTACCTGGCCTTTGGTACAATGCCTGACACATGGGTGGTGCCCGATACATACTGAATGAATGAATAGGAGAAAGAGACACAGATATTGCTAACTATAACACAAGACAGTAACTGATCTGAATCATAAAAGAGGCAATTAAATTAGCAAGGGAGGGTAAAAGGAGATAACATTTATTTTTATCCAGGAGTTATTATCAAGGTTTTAAAGAAGACATAGCAATTGAGTGGGGGTGTTTAAGGATATGTTATGGGCTGAATTGTATCCCCCAAGAAATTCACATGGTGAAGTCCTAATGCCTAGTACCTCAGAGTGTGACTGTATTTACTGACAGGGTCTTTAAAGAGGTGATTAACTTAAAATGAGGCTGTAAGAACGGGCTCTAATCTATTATGACTGAAGTCCTTAGAAGAAGAGGAAATTAAAACACAGACAGTTACAGAAGATAAGACCACGTGAAGACACAGGGAAAAGACAGCCATCTACAAGCCAAGGAGAGAGGCCCGGAACAGATTCTTCCCTCATGGACTTCAGAAGGAACCAATCCTGCTGGCAGTTTGATCTCAGACTTCTAGCTTCCAAAACTGTGAGAAAAAATACTTCTGTTGTTTATGCCACCCGGTCTATGGTACTTTGTTACAGAAAACTATAGAAAACTATACAGGATAGGTAGCTCTGAGCTTCTGCAAGTTTGCATCTCCAGCCTAGCAGACTGCTTACACAGTGTAGGGGCTTAAAAACTTTATTCTGTGATGAATTTGGCTGTGTGGCAAGTGGAGGAAAGGCATTCTAATAGAGACAAGTGCAAGAATAATGACATGGGGACCAGAAAGTGTGGCAGCTACTAGAAACAGCAAGTTCAGTTTGGCTGGAGCCTGAGTGCTAGTGGTGTACAGTGTGGCATAGTGTTGGGATGCTAGATTGCATTCAGAATGAATTAATACCGTGATAAGGGGTGTGGACCTTATTAAATGGTGTTGTAGCAGTGATCCCCTGCAACAATCACAGCTTCCTATATCCCTGTTTTGATTCTGGGCTTGACCAGTTGGACATTAGCAAGTGTGGTGCAAGCAAAGTCTTAAGAAGCACTGGGACATTGGGGTTTGCCCTCTCTTACTGCTCTTAGGAACCCTGAGATCACATGTGAAGAGGCCAAAGCTAACCTACTGGAGGATGAGAGACAGGTGCACTTCATACAAGCTGTGCCAGATAAGACTCCTAGACCCACCAGCCTACTCACCTCCAGATTTATGAATGAGCCCATCCTAGACATTCCAGCCCAACAGAGCCAACCCAGACCAGAAAAACAACCCACCGAATTGCTACAAGTAATAAATATTTATTGTTTGAGTCCACCAACTTTTGGAATGGCTTGCAGTGAAAGCTACCTGATATAATTGGGAAGTCATTGAAGGTTTTTGGAGGTGGGAAGGGGGTATAACCGAGGCTTTAAGATTAATCTGGAAATAGTGTGCATGATTTAGAAGGCAGTTGTTTTTACCTGTTCTCTAACAGGAACAAGTAAATCAATCCTTTGCTCTGCCTTCTCTGAACTTCTCTAGCGCTGAGACCAAGATGGGCCACAGACTGGAAACCTTGTTTATATTATAGATGTGCCATCTAGAGCTACTGTTCACAGCTACTGTGAGATCTGCTTTTTTGGATCTAAATTTCTCAAGGAAGGAGCAAATGTTGGAGGTGGAATTCCAAGGTAACAGAGCAATGGAACTATTATCAAATGCCAGAACAAGAGGGAGCAAAACAAAATAACAAGGGGGAGCAAAACAAAATAATCTAAAATTCATAGCAGCTGAACTATAGGGGAAAAGAGCTGGAGTTTAGGTCAGGCTAAAGGAATGGCTCTCACAACTTTAAAAGGCACAGTCCATGTCTGAACTGATTGTGGCTGGCTGCTTATAAGTGCTTGGCCCTGACTCTTTCACCCTTGGAGACAGCCAGCGTCACTTAGCATAACTGGAATGTGATGAAGATTTCTGGGATTATTTTGAATTCAAAGCTCTGATAAAAGCCTAGGTGAGAAAGGAGGTAAAAATCATTGCCTGATATTAGCCATGATACTCCTCTCCAACTTTTCTAAGAATTTAATCCACTGTGTCATGCAAACAAATTCTACATAGAGGCAGGGTTCCATAACAGTGGCCTTCAATTTTGAAGACCACCATATTTCCAATCAATCAGAATAAGCCTCCCAGCAACTTTGTGCTGCAACTCTGGACTATGTTTTTCTGGAATTCACAAGTAAACCAACCAAAGTCATGGAAACAATGTGACTCTCCAGAGGGTCAAAGCAAGCCAGAAGCAGAACCTAAATTAGAAACCATATCTCCAAATGTCCAGCCTATGACTTTATCCACAAAACCAGCTCTGCCCCCACTTAGCGATTCATAATTCCCCCAAAGATGAGGATGAGGATGATTTATGAAACTAGAGACACTGCATGCTTTGTTTTCCACTAAATTCCAGTGTACTCTTTAGCATGGCAAAGCACATGAGACTTCAGCTGCGATACAGAGCAGAGAGAGGGTGAAAAATTTGGGTCTGGCTCTGCTAAATTTGTTTCACCCTAAAAAAATATCATAATCCACCTTAATTATGATAAAGAACCCAGAAATGATTCTCTGCCTACCCCAAACCCCCTCCACGCACACATTTTTGAACTTCAAAGGAAGCTGATCCTGTGATTACTGGTAAGCAGTATCTCTGACGCATATGTTGAGAGCGTGAGTTTTTGTGTCTCTATGGAACCAATTATCTGCAGGGCTGGAAAATTAAGAAGTTGAATTGTGTTTCCGTGGATGCACGTTCAGATGCTAGACATTAGTGCAGAGTTGAGAGCTATAATAATCCTCTCCAGATAAATCCTCATCAAAACACAGGACGTTAACAATCTGTTGTCTTCACTTGCTCAGGATGTAGGGCTTCAGGTTTGGGTGGGTATTATGTACAAGGCCTATAGTTAGTGATCTTTTCATGAATTTTCTCTCACAGAGTTTCACACGTGTCTCACACAGACTGTTAAGGGCACATTTCCTTTAAGTGGGGACTAACTGGTGTCTGAACTTGGCCAGCTGCTCGCGTATAGATAACTGATTTCATATTCAGTTTTGAGTGAGATTGATGGGTTTTTGAATCTATGACAAGCAAGCCCCAATTGTAGCATAGTGGATGGATAACAGTATAGTCTTAGGAGAAGGGAAACAACAACAGCCCCAAGTTTTAGTATTAATAATAACATTAAATATTATTGCTAATGTTATAACTAGTAATAGCAGATAATATTTATTAAGCTCTTAGTAGACCCTATGTCCAAATACCAGCTCCATCACTTGCTGTTGGTTTGACCTAGAAAAGTTACTGTATTAGTTTCCAGAGCTGCTGTAACAAAATACCAAAACTGGGTGGCTTAAATAGAAATTTAGTGTCTGCAGTCCTAGAGGCTAGAAGTCTGAAATCCAGGTGTCTTCAGGGCCATGATCCCCCTGCTGCTCTAGGTGAGAATCCTTTCTGCCCTCTCCTAGATGCTAGTGTTTGCTGGTAATCCTTGGGATTCTGTGGTTTATAGATGCATCACTCCAGTCATGTGGGCATCTTCTTTCTGTGTTTGTTGATATCTGTGTCCAAATTTCCCCTTTTTATAAGGACGCTAGTCATATTGGATTAGGGCCCACCCTAATGACCTCATTTTAACTTGATTACCTCTGCAAAGACCCTATTTCCAAATAAGGTCACATTTTGAGACACTAATAGTTAGGACCTTAACATATCTTTGGTGGAGGTGGAAGGGGACATATTTTAACCCATAACAGTTACCAAACCTCCCTCTTACCCTCACTTCCCCTTTACAGAATGAGGATACAAGGAGTACTGACCTCACAGGGCTGCTGAGAGGATGAAATAAGATAATGTACGTAAAGTGTTTAGCATAATGCCTGGCATATAGCAGGAAGGCAGGAAATGCTAGCTATTATTATCGTGAAAGTGGGGATATAGATCATTAAAGCTCAGTTTGTTTTGCTTTGCTTTACAGAGGAGAAGCCTATGCTGATAATATTTTCCTCCAACTCTTAAGGGCATAATGATTTTTCATAACGGTATGAGTTGATTTTTACATCTTGTATTTTACCAAAGAACTGTGTGTTTGAAAAAGTCTACTTTTTATTTGAATATTGCCATCTATTCATACTATGATAAAATCACTTTGAATAAATACCTTACTCCCAGCAAGTAAATAAACCTGAAAGGTTAAAACCCTAATCAATTTTAAAAAGGTTAGTAAATCTTCTAGATTATCGCTAACATATGAGAAATAAAGGTTCTAAAATGTAAAATCAAGGACTTCCATCCCCCTAACAATGCTTATACAGGTAAAATATATTGCAGATATTGGGAGATGACCTCACAACACTGAAAAGAGCATGACTTTTAGATTCAAGTATATCTGGGCTTAGCTTGTAATGCTACTGCTTATGGCTCTGGGACCAAGGGGAAGTTACTGAACATTTTTCATTCTCGGTTTAGTCATCCATGAAATGAGGATAATAATGCTCCTTCAAAAGTAAGACAGCCTAAGCATTGACGGATAAAGGGTAAACAAAATGTGGTATATATGTATAATGGAATATTATTCAGTCTTTAAAAAGAAGGACATTCTGACACATGCTACAGCATGGATAAGACTTAAGGAGGTTGTGTTAAGTGAGATAAGCCAGTCACAAAAAGACAAACACTGTATGATTCCACTTATATTATTCTATATGAATAATCAAATTCATAAAGATAGGAAGTAGAATGGTGGTTGCCAGGGGCTGGAGGAGAAGGGGTTGGGGAGTTATTATTTAATAGGAACAGAGTTTCAGTTTTTCAAGATGAAAAGAGTTCTGGAGATGGATGGTGGTGATGACTACACAAAAATGTGAATATACTTAATGCCACTGAGTGGTACACTAAAAAAATGGTTAAGATGGTAATTTTTATGCTATGTGTATTTTACTATAATCTTTAAAATAAGTTTTAAAAATAAATTTTCAAAAGTTAAAAAAAAGTTAGAAGGCCTAAGTAAAGCCCCTAATTAGTATCTGGCATATAGCTGGTAGCAATAGACACACCCCGTCATTAATACTCTCCTTCCTCCCCATCAACAATCCTTGCAAAAAGAACTGGGGTGTGCACATAGCAAGGGATTCAGGGTAAAAGACTGCAGATAATCCACTAACATTTGATTTTGAAATGAAGCTAATTAAGTAGGTAGATGACATTGGTCAGGTGATAAGAAAACTAGTCCAAGTGCTGCTATTATCTAGTTCTGTGATTGTGAGCAAGTCACTTAGCTTCTTTGAATCTATTTTCTCATCTGTCAAATAAGAGGGGGTTGAACTAGATGATCAATATTACATTCCAGTCCTTAGAAGCTTTCATTACATAAATAAAGCCAAGACATGGTACTTAAGAACAAAGGGTCCATAGCTTAGTATGCTAATGTGTCCTCTTTATGCAAAAAATAGGAGAGGGGAAACAAGTATCTTTTATAATGCTAGCAGGGTAAATTGGCCAAAGGGAGGGAAATTGATTTAAAAACAGGATGAAATGAGCAATTAATAGCAAAATGTTATACTATTCCAATGTTACTGTATTTAAAAGAATATAGCTTTGCAAGATGAAAAAGTTCTAGAAATCTTTACACAACATACATATAATAAACACCACTGTATTGTGCACTTAAAAATGGTAAAGATGGTAAATTTTTTTGTTATGTGTTTTTTACCACAGTAATAAAAAATAAAAAGAATATAGGCACACGATTTTCTTTCTTTGACCTCACTTCTCACAAACAATACCAATGGCGTGCAAATTTTTTTAGTTAGCAAATTCATTCTTCAAAGGAAGTTTTATGGGAAAATGATTGTAAAAAAAATGAAACTGAAAATGGAGTACTAGATGGAGGGGGACTAAACCTCCCAGTCTGGGTCTTTCCTCCTTGTTCTCTGGGCCTACCCCTGAGCCCTCCAAAGACTCCTCGGTCTCCAGCAGGCAAGTTTGGAAATCAATGCTGTGTACTCTATAGAGAAATGTAGATGCCTTCTCAGTGCACTCAATTGGGAATTAATCAGTAATGGTAGAACCTTACCAGTCTAAGCCCTACAATCCACCTAACCATTTATTGTAAGTAATGTTTAAGTGGACCTTAGAGGAGGTATTTCACCTGTTTCATGAAGAGAGTTTATGGATATAATAGAGGGGGAAAGAAAGCATCAGTGTCTGATGCCTTCACTAATCCCAGAGTTTAACACATACTCAATAAAGATATGTATAAATGATTACATTCCAGAAGGGACCCAAGCTCTTGGAAAGACATAGCAGGAAAAGAAGTATTTCATTCATTCAGAATGAATGATTTCCTTATCATCAACTATATTCCAGGCAATTCTAAGCACTAGGGATGAAAACATGAATCACACACAGTTTCTACTGTAAAGGAGCTCAGTGTCTGGAATGAGAGACATGTTTCAGCAGGTCATTCTAAAAAACTGTGGGAAGTGCAAGGAGAATTCTGCACAGAATATTATGGCAGCGCCAAACCAGCTGAGAGGGAGCCAGGGAAGGTTTACTGAAGGAAAGAAAGGAGAGCTAGCAAGCCAGTGATGGGGTCAAGATTTGGGGACAAGTCTGAAACACGAGCGCATGTGAGAAAAACTTGGTGTGCTGGGACCACAGACATACATATAAAGAGAGAAATGGGAGAGATGAAGCTGAAGAGCTGGGTCGTGGAGAGTTTGTGCATGAGTAGGGCCACCTGTGTTTTCCTTCCCTGGCTTTGCCTGGCCCCTTTCATCCATCCTAGGGAACCTCCAAGTGACACTTCCATGGAACCTTAGAATTCTTTAATCCATAGTTTACTTGTATTCCGGAGTATGCAGGGAGAAACAGGAAAGAAGATGGCTAAAAAGAAAAAGCAAGGAACGTTTCACCTCCTCAGTGGAAGCAACCATTAAAAATCACAACAGGACACTTACCCATAGAAGAAAACAATGAGGTTGCCTGTTGAGAAAAAAACATGAGTCCTTCATAGGCTTCTGAGAGGCAGAAATATTTGACCAAAAGGTACTGTGCTGAAAGGGCCCAGGAGGAATACCTACTTCGTCAGCTCCAAAGGACCAAGCTGCGTACAGATGCTGGGTGTCCTGGGTTGATTTACTTGGCATCCAGCAGGCCTGATCCCCTGAAGCCTCAGCTCAGTGCCTTCAGGTGCTCTCAACTCAAGACTTTCCATTCTTGGGACACTTCACTTCCCAGTTCTATTTAATAAAAACGTTCACTTATGATCCCATTTTCTTACCAAATGTTAGGAAATTCAGGCATCATTTCTCTGTAGGCCAGTGTGAACACCTGAGTAATTTTCCTTTGGCTGGGAGGGGGGTTTCTCTAGAGTTTGAGTCAAAATGCTGACTCTAAGGGAGGGACTTCTTGATATCACTTTTCCTTTCCTATATGAACAGCCACCTGTTCAACATCAAACAAGCACAGAAAATGAAAATGCTGACCTAGGGAAGACTTGAATTCAAATCTGATAGTAAAGACCTCAGAATTTCTCAGAATACTGTTTCTAAGAAAAAAAAAAAAATATGTATGTCTTAAGTTTTAAAATCCTTTAGTTGATAAAAATCAAAGCAGTGTTTTGTTCCATGTGCCAGACTACATGCACTGTTCTCGTGTCAAGGCACACCTCTGGAACCCAACAGTCCCATTTGCTACATGCAGACCACAGGTTACTTAGGATAATAGGGATTTCAGATTCAATGAAAATCAAAAGCAAATATCCTTTTGGAGTTTCCAAATCATTGTTCTAGAATCGGAATTATATTGGTAACCAGGGAGAAGCAAACATTTGTCTTCATTGCTCAAAGTCCTAACATTTTCCTTGTGGATTTGATTTTCAATTTCAGTTTATTAAAGAAGGGAGAAAAACATGTTGAAGGCTTAGACTCTCCTATTTTTCCCCCCTTTTCATTGTCTGAATAGCAAAGTACTACATTATTCAGGACAATAGATTTTGCATATACTGTCAGATAAATCTAAAACATTTTTGTGACTAAGTTTAGATTTTTGTATAACTGACACTTCAGGATAGAGTTTTAAGTGATTTTGGTACCAGTACTCAAGAAAAGTATTCCTACACTTTCAGTAAAACTACAACAAACTGTTTTGGTAAAAATGGAGACATGGTTAAAGTTTGAAAATAAAAGTTTTAAGTCTTACATTGAAAAACAAAAGATGACAGATCCACAATTCTATGAGTTGGTGTAACAAGTTATTTTTTTTAAAGACTTTATTTTTTAGAGCAGTTTTAGGTTCACATCAAAACTGAGCAGGAAGTACAGAGTTCACAGGTACTCCATACCCTGCCACATGCACAGCCTTCCTCACTGATTCCCCACCAGGGTGCCAAATTTGTTACAATCAATGAACCTACACTGACACATGATTATCACCCAAAGTTTACATTAGAATTCGCTCTTGGTGTCATGCATCCTATGGGTTTTGACAAATGTATCCACCATTATAGTGTCATACAGAATATTTTCACTGCACTAAAAATCTTCTGTGCTCTGCCTATTCATCCCTCCCACCCTTCATCCCTCAGACAACTAATGATCTTTTTACTGTCTTATAGTTTCGCCTTCTCCAGGATGTCATATAGTTGGAATCATACAATATGTAGCCTTTTCACATTGACTTCTTTCACTTAGCAATAGGCATCTAAGTTTACTCCACGTCTTTTCATGACTTGATAGCTCATTCCTTTTTAGTGCGAATAGTATTCCATCATCTGGATGTACCACAGTTTATTTATTCATTCATCTATTGAAGGACATCTTGGTTGTCTCCAAATTCAACATTTCATTTTTAATCTCCAATTTTTAAGTGTAGCTATCTGAGATCAATTGCTGTTTTTATTTCCTCATTGAATTTCTGAGGCAACCCAGCCAAACTCTTAACATATGCATGAATTCCCCTCAAAGACAAACCCAAAAGGCTGCCAGATTGACTTTGCTTGCTTCCTCTAAAAAGTAACTTGCCATTTTCGTAAGGCAGACCATTTCATTACAGGATGTCTCTAATTATTATTAAACAGTTCTTCCTAATGCCTGACTTTTCTGCATCTCTCAAAATAGTCCTCGTTCCTTTTCATGTGTATTTCCAAATGTATTTTTTAATAAAAAATCTCAGTATTTTTTCTATTGTTTAAAGGAAAAAACCAGAATTGTTTTATTATTTTTTCATCCACTTTTGCAATTTATTTTCTTAAAATATTAATGACAATCATAGACATAGACAACCAATATGACCCCTCACAGACTTTTTTCTCTCCTAGACAAGCATTGCTAACACTTGAAGTCTGTTCTCACTACATCACTTTGAGTCTCCCACATTATTCTGGCCATCCTCTGGACATGCTCCTTTTTTAAAATATTTTTTCTTCCGACTTGGGCACAATCTTCCATGAGTAATCGCATGAATGTAGTGGAGAGGGAAACAATTTTCTCTCGTGTGGAGTGTGTACTTTCCAATTACTGCAGTTGGAGGCTGCATCAGCTTTTCCACCACACTACTCTGAGACCACATTAAATCTACAGTTAATTAAAACTCGCTCCTTTCCCATCTGCTGTACTGTGCCTCCTCACTTCTTCGTCATATTTTCCATCTTAAATTTCATCCTGTTACATTTAGGCCTGTTGTATTAATCTGTGATGATAACTTTGAAAACTGTATCTACTATCCAAAGTATCAGCTCTCTCACCCTGTTTTATGGTATTTGTGATTTTTATCAATTGCCTTTAATTCATTCATTCACTCATTCATTCATTCAACCAATATGTATTAAGTGTCAATTATGGTGTCAGGCTCTGGGCCGGGCTCTGGGGATACATAGCAGACATAAGTCTCTATTCTTAGGAAACATAAGGTGTAGTGGGAATAACAGATTATAACTGATCATATTAATACACGTGCAATTACAAACTGATATAACTGTCCTGAAATTTTTTAAATGCAATTGTATTAGTGATTAAAACCAAGTAATCTAATGTGGATATAGGCAGGGAAGTGGTAAGGAAAGGCTTCCCTAGAGAAGTGATTGTCAAGCTGAGACCGAAAGGACAAGTAGAGGTTAGTAAGATGAAGGTGTAGGGGTGGGGAAAAGCACTCCAAACAGAGAAAAAGTCCTGGAGGAGAAGGACGCATAGCATGGTTCAGGGATCTAAACCAACGCCAGGGTATCTAGAATACAGAGTGATGGTCGCAGGAGAATCATTATGTAGTGATGCTACAGACATAGGCAAGGCCAGACCCTGTAAAGTCTTTGTAGGCTGGATTGATGATTTGGCTGTACTTTAATAGCCCACAAAGAATCTTTCTGATGCAGACTCCCCTATTATGAATTTTACCCTTATATCCCCAAATTTTCATAGACCTTTCTCCCATTAGTCAAATCCAAACCCTTCAGCTTGCCATACAAGGTCCTCAAAATTTGATTTTCCTTTTCAAACGTGTCTCTGATTAATTCTTTTTTTTTTTTTTTTGATTAATTCTTGATGTGAGCCCTGTGCTCTTGCAGAAACAACCAATCAAGTGGTACATTTTTCCACCTTTCTACTTTCACCTAGACCATGCTACCTCGCCATTCCAGCCTCAGTTATGGTCTTTAAAATAGTTATGTGGTCAAATGCATGGCCACTCAACATCTTTTCAGACAATGACTCTGTCTTCTCAGTGAGACTGTCATTTCTCAGTGGCAGGAAACATTTTTGTTACTTCTTTTTTTGTTGTTTGTTTCTTGTTGTTACTTCTTTTGAATGCTACTTAGCTTCTATACAATTTCTACACACAATAAATAGCTAATTCATGTTTATAGATTGTGTAAGTAGTCAACTCTAGGAGCTCCCTACTGAATAAGATTACTGCTTCTGCCTACACTGTGCTCTGTGTGGTAGGCACAAGAGTAATGCCCGGTGATTATGAGATTCAGTTTCCTTAGAAGAGATGCTATGGAATCTTCTGTGTTAGGAGTCTTTATACAATGGGAAAGCCAGATTAGGGCATGTGTATTTCCTCTTCCCTAATGTTTTAGGGCAGCATTTTCCAAAATGTGTTCCACACTACTTCTGAGTGATATCCAAAAAAGTTAGTTGAAAAGATGTCTCTTGGCCTGATATGTTTCAGAATATCAGGTTATGTATGAATTCAATTTGCAGAACTTCTCAGAGCATTAACCTATTGGTGGGTATTTTGATTGTCCAAGAGACAATAAGTCATTTGTTTAACAAATATTAATAATTTAACATATGCCAGGCAACATGCTAACAGAGGTGTGCTGGCAGATGTTTAAAAGCCAGCTCTCTAAGGAAAAAGAAACCAAACACCCCAACTTGAAGTGTTTGCCAATTTCTTTAATGTATAGATTCCCACATGGCTGATTTCAAGCTATCAATGTGACATCACTGAACTCAGAGTAGGGACCAAATGCACAGAGTCAGCTCTTTCCAGCCAGTTCAAACTGGCTTCAGCAGACTGGGTGTTAACCAATGATGAATAAAATAGCCATGGTATCTACACTTGCAGAACTTACAGTTTAATGGAGGCAACAGAAAATAAACAAGTTAGTAAACCAATATGTAAGGCTGAATTGTAAAGGGGATGGCCAAGGGAAAACACAGAGCCCTGTGAGACAAAGAAGCACTGGAAACTGGGGAGGTGGTCACATGAGTCCTCCCCAAAGAAGGAATGTTCAGAACTAAGTTACTAGAAGAAGCTTGTCAGAAGACAAGGGAGGGGAAAAGCATTCTGGGGGAGAGGAACAGCATGTGCAAAAACATAAACCTGCAAAGAATATGGTTATTTAGAGGACTAAGAAAGCCACTGTGTAGGGAAGAATGACAGGAGACGAAGTTGCAATGGTAAGTAGGCTCTACGTGCATGGCCTTGGACACCCTAGTAGGGAGTTGGATATTAAAAGGCAAAAGAAAGCATTTGAAGATCATTTTTGTTTTGTTTAAGGAGGAACTGAAATATCCTTATCAATTTTACAAGCTCATTTTCACTGCTGTGTGGAAAATGGCCTGAAGCATTTCCCACGCTTAGTTGACAGGGAGCCCTGCTTTGTCTCAGGATCTTCCTCTGGAGTACCCTTAACAGTGCATTTTGGAAAATGTTATACTGGGAGTTTTAAAGACACATGTAATTAGTTAACCTTATTTTTCAACTTCTCAGGAAGCAAGGAACAAATTCTTAAGCATGATTAATGGAAGCTTCTCCTTTGCTGCTCCCTACCAAACCATCTTAAACTTTCTCCAAAGGCTCAGTACAATCTCCACTGTTTATACATATGATAAAAATAAAAACAGCTTAAAAAAAACTATCTGAATTGAAAGACTTAGAGACACTGTGAGATCCAGGCTGTTGATGGTTATGTCCAAAGCCTGGTTGTTTTCAAGAAAACAGATGAAGCTGGTTCTAAAGCAGCACTGTGCAATAGAATGCTCTGAGACAATGGAAAGTTCTGTATTTTCTCTGTGCAGCATTATTGTCACTAGCCACGTGTGTCTCTTGAGCTCTTGAAATGTGGTAATGTGATTGAGGCACTGAATTTTAAATTTTATGTAATTTTAATTCATTTAAATTAAATTTAAATAGCCACACATGACTTTGGCTACCATAATAGATGTTACAGTTCTAGAAGATATTAGTGGTAAAATAAAAAGTGGTGACTTCCCCCTTTTCATGGCTAAATGAAACACCTGCCCCCAAATAAACTTAGTCCCATAGGAGAGTGGTAATACACTGAAGGCATTTCAAAGGTCACTGCAATTTAGTCCTCGAATGCTATTTTCTGCCCCCTGCCCCGTTTTTTCCCTATTCAAAGCCATATATACAAAGGAGAACTTACTAATGTCTCTAAATAATAGATTAGTGTTACTTATTACTTGTGCTTGTGTACTCTTTTTCTTCTAAAAATATCACCACATTTTAGACATTTAAGGCCTCCTCTTTGATGGAAGAAAAAAGTTGGAAGGCAGTAGAGAACAGAATAGTCTTGTGACTTTGTTTTGTCGATATGTAGCTGCAAACAACCAACGCAGCAACTATTACCCGACACTCCTATTTTTCATGTCACCACTCAGAGTTCCTTTAAATCTGCTTTAAGCTCCCCAAGCCCTTTTAAATCGCATCATACCAAGTCGATGGCTCGGAAAAATGGCCGGGAACATACGGTCCATTAGAAATTCCCTACTGGCCTTCTATTACAAAGTGTTTCTCAAAACATTCTGTTATTTTGCGAGATAAATCTTTCTTATTGATTTCAGTCTTTAGCACCCCAATCACAAAGAACTGAGCTTATAAATGGTCGAATGCATGAGGTTTCAATTTGCTGTGTTCAAATGATGCTGCCTGTCATTTTCTAGGTAGGCTTGCTGTCCTTCATTTTCTTCATTTTTATCCTTCCCTCCTTCCTCGTCTGTTCAACAAACTTCTCCTGAGAGTTTCGTATGTGCCTGGTACTGGGGCAGGGTCTGGGGATGGAGCAGTTAAGACAGAGAGGTCTCTACACTCATGGAGCAGTGGAATGCTACCAGACACAGGACAGCATGTGGGGTAGCATGGGGATGTCAACAAACAGGTCTGAGAAACAGATCAACATATTTGACTAAAAAAAGAAAGGGGAAATGAAGATATGAGCTTAGAGAAACAGCACATGGGCCTCGAATTTCAACCAGAAATTTTGTCCTTGTAACAAGGAAAAGAAAAATATTTCCCAGAATCATCTTTAAGGGCCACAGAAAGAATCATTTGAAAATTATTGAAAATAGCATCAAGGTAAATCTTATTCCATCATCAAATAAACCTGTTACCCATGTGTGAATGGTAGAACAGACAAAATCTCTCGCAGGAGGCTTATAGTTTAAGATCGCTATGTGGACCATTAAAGCTTCCCATTGCTGACCAGATAGTCTGAAATCCTTACCCAGGCATTCAAGACTCTCCAAAATTTAGCTCCAACTTCCTTTTCCAAATTTATACCTCTCTGCCCCTCTCAGGAACCTTCAGTTACAGCCAGATGGGTCTATTCACTGTGTCCTGAAATGTTTGGGGGCTCCTTTGTTTTCTTCCCATATTAGCTATTCTTCAAAGCCTAATTTAAGTCTTATCTCCTATATATAGCATTGCCTGATCACCCCAACATCTAAAGTATGCTCTCTTTCCCCTCAGAACTGGTAGGGCAACTTATGAATATGATACTTTTTTGACAGTGACAATCTATTACTTTGCAGATAGCAATTTTATTAGGTATGTCTGTCTAAGTCATAAGAGCAATGTGCCTTATAGTCTGCTTTTCATTAGTAACACATTTGAGTGTACATTTACAGTATATAAAGCATTTTGACAAACCTACCTCATTACATGTAAGCCTCACTATAATCCAATTAGTTTAGTATTATCTTCACCTGTGTATAGAGGTGGACCCAGAGGCCCAGAAAAGGGAGCCAATTCATCTGAAGTTGCACAGTTAATAAGATACAGCTGAGTTTAAAATGAGGACTTCTGACTCTAAGACTAGTGCTGTTTCTAATAACAGTGATTTTTTTAAACCTAGGACCCTTGATAAATATGTGTTTCAGATAGCTTTGATCACATGGTAGGTATTTAGTGGGTATTTATGGAAAGACTGATGGATTTCTGATTAATGAATAAAATAAGGGAGGCCTCTTTCAAAATCAGCTTCATCTGTAAGGCAAGAGAAGTGGGGTGGCGATTCATCTTTTATAGCGCCATCCAGGATAATTTTCGAATTTAAAAAACAACTACAAAAAGAATTGCCTGTGATTATGGCCGTGGTTGCTCTAAATACATCTGAGTTACCTAACCTTCAGATCTGCTTTTTGCTAATGGCCTCAGGCCAAGCCATCCAATCCTTGAGGATGTAACAGCTCCTCCATAAATGGAAACGGATCAGAACAAACTGTTAATACCCAAGCCGATGCAGAAACCACCCAGATGGATAATTTCAATGTTAATGCAAAAATATTTAAAAGAGCTACAGAATCTCACAGAGAGGATTAGCAATACAAAAGAGATAGAAGGCATTTATTTTTGAAAAGTAATTTTTTTTCTGTGTATCACTTGTACATTTTAAATAGAGCTTCTACAGCTTACACATGAATTCTACTTTCTAAGCAAGCTGTATCTTGCATCGTGGGTAAGTGTGCCTCTGGGTTATGCGTGCTTAATCATGATAGCTTCCACGCGCCACACGTGAGCTCTGTGTTACGCACTGTGAGGGAACTTCTTTACTCCTCACAGTAACCCTGAGAGTTCCATGTTATTAGACTCCTTCTACTGAGGAGGTGTGTGGCCTTTCCATACCAAGCACTTCTGACACTAACGGTCTGGAGTTAAGGCAGATCCCACAGGTTATGGGCTCATTCCCACAAGACTGCCCCCACTTCAGGGGCCAATCTTAAGTAGTGGGGCCCCAGGTTACTCACATTCTGTCCCACTTGGCTACAAATGAGAGGTTCTCATAACCCCTACCCTCGAGTTCAGTCATCTGCCAGAGTGGTTCACAGAATCCAGGAAAAGTTTATTTACTACTGCTGACTTATTACGAAGGATATTTTAAAAGATACAAATGAACAGCCAGATGAAGAAGTACATAGAGCAAGGTCTGGAAGGATCCCGAGTGCAGAGCTTCTGTCTCTGTGGAATTGGGGCGCACCACCACCATCCCTGTACGTGAATGTGTTCACCAACATCGAAGCTCTCCAGACCCCATGCTTTGGGGATTTTTATGGAGACTTCATCACATAGGTGTCATCAGTTATTAACTCCATTTACTTCTAGCCCCTCTCACCTCTCTGTAGAATGGGAGGTGAGACTGAAAGTTCCACGCTTCTAATCATGGCTTAGTCCTTCTGGTGACCAGCCCTCAACAGGAGACCACCAAGAGTCACCTCATTACACTAAAAGATGCTCCTATCACCTAGGAAATTCCAAGGGATTTAGAAACTCTCTGTCGGGTACAGGGGGAAGAGATCAAAAAATATATCTTATTATTTCATGAGAGGAAGAACTCCTAAACTGACTATAGATTGGTGAAATGTAGGAGTATATAAGGAATGTAACAGATTATACAATTACAGTATGGTTGAGGAGATAGTTTTTTTTTTTTAACATGGAGAGAATTACTTAGAAAATAATATTTTAGGGAAGATTGATAGACATAATAGCTAAACTGGAGAAAATAATATGAACTCAGTTTGTTTGTTTTTCCTCTAAAAATGACACAACAGTGTCAGCAGCCCTTTGATTCCATCATCTCTTTATGTGGATCTCTAGGGCCCAGATGTTAGTTTCTAATAAGTTTCTCCTAAAAAGAAACCTGGGATTCTGAGAAGGTAACTGATCCCCTGCCTTGGAACTCAGTAATAATATCGGGAGAGCCTGGAACATCCGAATTTTGCTAAAGAATGTTGGTGCTCTTGAGGCCATCAGGACAAATGGCCAGCTTAAAGAGACTCTTACCGACCAAGTTAAGGCAATCTGAGCATCAAAAAGAGAAAAATAATTTTGGTTAAATGGAACAAATTTCAGTCTGTGAAAGGCTGATTCCATCCTGATAACAAATGGGGAAAGTTAACACAAAGTGAACTACAGGGTAGTTCTAATGCAAAAATAAGAGTGGCTATAAATATATATATTTGCTTTTTAATTGGTTATAATAATTAAAAGAGAAACTATATTTAGGTGTGTTGTTTCTTCTATTTATTCTTCTGTACATCTGCTCATAAGGTATAGATATGTACTTGCTATATAAGTAGACAAGGGTAGACATAGGAATTATGAATCAGCCAAGGAATTTTGAAACTAAATCCCTAAATAGGAAAGATTGATTATGGCTACAGGTAATAACCAGGTAGAATGAGGTTCAATCAATGGTCACACTCAATGACCAAATAGAGGGTTCAACTGAGAATTGTGAGATGATTGGTTAGCCAAATGTCCTCAGAGAGTTAGATGGTCCTACTGATTATAATAAAATACTAATGAGGCTTAGATAAGTTGCTAATAACACCTATGGGACAGGGCAATGTATTATTATTGGCAGGATAATCGATGATATGGTGTTGGCCATGCAAAACTTAAAGAACACCTCATTCTGGGGAAAAGACACAAGTTGCAAATATCTAAACCTCTGGGGAAGACACAGGATTAATACCATGCCATTAATATAACAAATAAAGTATAGTTTTATAAAGGACCATGCCAAACAATCAGTGGCTAATTTGGGACAAGAAATCAGCCTCACTCACAGATCAAAAATCACCTTGTATTTGGGTTGTTTTGTTTTGGATTTTCTGGGGGGAACCAGTAAAGACCTTGTAATCTTGGAAACAAGTCAATATAAACTCTACTATAATTTCTAAATTAACTTAAAACAAGTACTGTTGTAACCCTACAAAGGTATATAAGAATATATATAGTAATGACAAGGAAATACATCAGAACATTGATAATTTTGAATAGTTTAAGTGTAATTACAGAAATAAGTTTAGTAACCATTATAATTATAATTGTTTTCTCTACCCTTTAAGGTATTTATAGTGTCCAAAAGTTTCAGTCACACTAAAATTTTAATTGTAATTTGCACTTCCTATGAGAGGTTAATTAATTGCATGTGTAATAAATTTTAAATGATCAATCTGATGTGTCAAGTTTTGTCCATTAGGTATGTACATTTAATAAATTGAGCATTTTACAAAGTATAGATAGAAGTTTATGTTCCTCTCTGTTAAATCAGCCCCCAGGAAATAAAAAAAACTTAGCAGTAGAAACAATCTCAGAGAGGTTAATTTGTCCAGGGTCACACTGCAAACCTAGATCTGTATGAATCTAAAGGCTGTGTTTGTATCTACTGCACCACCAAATCTTTGTAGACATTTTTTGGAGTAGCTTTTCTCATATTATCTAGGGAATTTTTTTTCACCTAACGGTAAATGATTTTGATTTGTACAGACACAACTGTCCAAACAGCCTCCTCATGGGCTGAATTAAAAGTCATTAGAACTATTGATTCGGACCACGTAACTTTTTAATAAAAATGAAAGAATTAGTTGATAATATTTTTAAATAAAAGAACGTCTCAGAGAAATGTAGATTTCTAGCTTCTCTTGAAAAAAATGGCAGATCTGGCAATGATGGGCTCTCATGTGACAAAAATCAATAGGAACATAGTGAGGGCTACACCTGGAAGGGGCACTCATGTCCAATTTGCCACTGGGTGCATACAAGGTGCTATTTCCATAGCAGACTTGATGTACTGCAACCAACTGCACAAAGACCTTCAAGTCTCTGCCGGCATGTAGAATCCATCATCAAAGAGGAATTTTGATATTACCAGGCACAATGTAGAGATGGAACTTATTTCAAGACCTCAAGGACCACGTTTCCCAGTTCTAAGCTGCAGATTCTAGAATGGTGATGTAACCAAGCAATAAGTTCCCCTAACATGGAATTGGATATGCAGATTACACACACACACACACACACACACATGCGTACACACAATTAGACACTGAGCAAATGAGAAAAAGCCAGCAAAGGACCCTGAAAAAGAGCGGCCAAGAAGTCGAATGAAACTAGAAGAGTTCTTCCATCCATTCATCTATCCATTCATTCACTCATTCATTCATTTACAAAGGAGCTCTGCCAGGTACGTGAGAACCTTATAACTCTTTCCTGAATTCATCATTCATTCACCAAGTGGTTTTGAGCACCCACTTTGTTCTAGGCTATGGAATATACACAGGGTAGATAGCAGTAAACAAAATACATAGGATCCCTTCCATCACCTATTGGACCCTAAATGGACAATCATGCAAATAAAACTGTGGTAAATGTTGTAAAGGATGCTATAAAAGTTTATAGCAGGGATTGCCTACCCTAATTTAGGGAATCAAAGCAAATTTCCCTGAGGACAATACATTACCTAATTAAGGCCCATAGGCCATTGACCATCCCTTTCCAAACCCTGGTCTGCTTCACTGTATGTTCACTTGCCAATTGAATAAATGATATTAGTAATTAACATAAACTAAGGATGTATCATGTGCTCAGCTTGTGGTGAGTGCTTTACACAGATCAACTATTTAACCCTTAATTCCATTTTAACATTGATACTCTTATCTCCATTGTGTAGATGAGGAATCAAGCTGAGTCATAGAAGAATTAAGTACTTGCCCAAAGCTGGAAAACTAAAGTCAAAACTCAAATCCAGATCTGCCTTTCTAGAGTTGCCATACCCTTAACCCTTGACTTTTTTAAAAAGGAGACTTACCTTTTTGAAAAAGTTAATCTACCTGGTAAATAGCTGCATACTAAACACACACACTCACACACACACACTCACACTCACACACACACATACCAGAGCAACTTTTCCCAAAAGAATAAATGTCACTATATCTTAACCCACTTTTACAGTAAAGAGTTGATCCAGCAAGAACCAACATATTCCTCCTGTAATACCTTTTATTAAGGACAAATATGAGTTAGGAGATACGGTACAGCATTCAATCTCAGAAAGCAATTTTCAAGGATTGAGTATCTGCACTTTGTGTTGCAAAATAATGAACACATGGACACCCCAGAATGCTTATCCAACATAGTTTGCCATGTTAGCATTTAAAACAGGAGAACATTTGCTGAGAGATATAAAGAAATGTAACTATACAGATGATTTCTTCCCTATTTAGCTCAACATTGATCATTCACTGTTAAGTAAACACTTTAAAGTAAAAAGAGTCAATGGGAATTTGGATCTTTCAGAAGAAATTACATGGCAAAAGCTCACTGTGGGGAGGTGAGAAAAGAGAAAGCAAAGGAGCCTTTAGTAGTGCTGAAGGAAAAGCAAGAAAAGCTGATAACCTTGGTTGAGAAAATTCTTTGAGATTGAGTCATTTCCATATGCAAGGAAGATCACTGTTTATGCAGTTGCATTATGAAATAAGGAGAAAGCTTTTCCCACTTATCCGAGTGCAAGAAAGATCATTCCCTAGATTAACATTAGAAGTGTAAAAATATTTTCTTCCCAGGTTTTCCTCCATCTCCCAGCTCCCATGGCCTATCTTAACACTTTGACACTCACACCTTTGTAAATATTAATTCCTAGGAAAGTTTGTTATGTAGCCTGAATTCCAATCCTTGAACACTCTACAATGCATGGGGAACAACCAAAGCCAGAAATGTGTCAGGGAACCCTGGGACTTGTTTTCCTTTCTCTCCCAAAATGTGACATGTAAGCTTAAGTTTTCTCTACATCTTTCTAAGTTGGAAAATCTGGACCTATTAACATGAGAGAGCATGTACACATTCTTCCTAAATTTAATGAACATTTGAAAGGCTTTACAAAAAGCTGAAGCAGTGCACTAGAACAGTTTTTGTTTGTTTTGGGTTTTTTTAGGGAGGTTGTATATTGAGAGAGTGAAGGAGAAAGAAACATCAAATGTTTTCGAGTGCTATGATGTGGCATGATAAATTAGAGCAATATTTCTGAAGTGTATTTAATTTCAAATTGGCTTAAGTGTTCAAAAGGACAGAGCTTGTGGATAGATGTGTCCTGAATATGAAACATTACTATATTAATGATGTATTAAATCATTTTTATAAAACAAAAAAACACTGCTTCTAGAGTGCATAAAAAAGTGTCCACAGCTCTTCATATATAGCACATGAACGAGAGGGGGTTTTGATAAATTTCAAACACCAGTGAGTTCAAGGAAATACCATCATCTAGCTAAGCCTGTGTCCTCATTTATTTATCCCACAGATATTTATTGAGGGCTTACTAGGGCCAGATAGTCTTCTAGGTCCTGAGGACAGCAGAGAATGAAGCAAAGTCTCTCTTCTCCTAGGGCAGGTGTTCTATTATGGGGAAACATGATAAACAGAGAGCAAATAAACATTTAATAAAATGTCAAGGAGGGACACAGTCTCCGAAAATGAGTAGAGCAACAAAAGAGTAGAGGCTGTGGAGTGGAGGGAGAAGTGGGGTTCAGTGAGGGAAGGGCTTATGAAAATGGTTTGCCATTGCTTTACTTCCGGTCACTAGCCTCAAGAAAGGGAGTGGTGAAACTGTGAAAGAGCTCTGGGTTAGGAGCCAGGAGACACGGACTCCAGTTATGACTTTCTCAACAAGCGTTCATTTTTGTTATGGACACTTATATTCAATACCTTAGTCAAGTGTGGAAAAAGTGAGGAGGCCTGAGAAATTCAGAAACTGGAAAGAGATCCTTTGGCACTGTCAGTTTGAAGACCAAGTCTGTTGCTTTAGTGGAAGGCAGGAAAGAACATGAGCATTGGAAGCAGAAAGACCTAGTTCAATCTCTTCTTAGTGGTGTGACCCCAGGCGAGCTGCTCCATCACTCTAGGTCAGTATCCTCATCCATCAGATAGAGATATACACCTACCTCAGGAAGTTTCCATAAGGATTAACTGGGGGCAAGCATGCAAAGTTAGCTCCATGCTTGGCTCATGGTAAGCACTCAATAAGTGGGATATGTTATTAATTATAATAGATAACAAATAACACAACAATGCCTTCAAAACAGAGCCAACAAGGTCCTTTTGTTTTCTCAAGATGCCCCTTCTTTTTTCCAGGTGAAATAACCTGATTACAGTAAATTGCTTTCTTTAGGCTGGTGAATGGTACTTGTCATGTTATGGACTGATCCACTAAATATTTTCATTTTTTAAAGAACAGAACACATTTGCAGCTATTCAGATAAGCATATGTTAAAAAATCCACTGAAAACTAACGCTAGTCATTCAGTCACTGGGTCTGAATCATTTACAGTTGCAGGGACTGGACTACCCTAGATTTGGACTCACATGCGGACACCAGCCATGGAGAGAGAGAAGCCCTGGGTACTGAGTAGGTACATTTATATGTGTCTGACTGATTGCATCTTAAAAACAAATATAAAAATAAACTTTAACTTTGATTCCTTCATGGATTATTATTACCCAGAGCCCTCTATTAAAGCTGACAGAGATATTTAAGCGTTCACTTGAAATATATTTTTGTTATTTATATACCCTTCTCAGAAACAAAAGAGAAAGAAAAAATATAGAAACAATTTTAAAGCTTTGCAAGAAAACAACATGCAGCAAAGAGAAGATTAGCCATTTGGCAAATGAAGGCAGCTGGGGGAAAGCTTATGCCAGGAATGTAGACAGAATATGACAGAGAGACATGGTGTATTGGGATGTAAGGATCTCCCAAAAGGTATCTCTTACGCTTGATCCATGAAGCGACAGGTGTCCTTGGAAATAGGATCCTGTGTTTGTCTCAGGCCACGTCCTCTGTCATAGTAGGGACAAAGGATTGGAAAAATCACCACCACACTGACAATTCCCATTAACCTCTGGCATGGAATAACATGGTCTTATCTACCGGCAACTGCTGCCCAGTCTGCAACCTGCCTCTTATCTTCATTTGCAGGCCGTGGAATTACCCCAGCCTCTGAAAATGCACCAAGAGCAAATATTGCTGCAACCTGAACCTCTCTGGTGATTAAGAGCCCCCTGAGGCCCAGAGAGGAGGGTTGAGGATAAATGTTTATCTTGATGAGCACAAATCACACCACCTGGGCTTTTTAAGGAAGGGTAGGAATTGTTCCTCTTTGTTAGGAAAACTCACAGGGATTGAATATTGCTCAAGCTAAATGAGGAGGGGCAAGGGAAGGACAGGTAGGTAGAAGTTTGTTGCCATATGCCTTTGGCCACCCTGCTGTCTCAGTCAGAATGTAAGTGTACCTGGGACAGAAATGACATCCTTCTCTCACCTGTAAGAAGGTTCTAAAGAAGGAATGACCAGTACAGGACACTGCCCAATCTGTCACCTACAACAGGCAACCCAAATCAGTGAGGACTGTTTTACTTGGGCAACCATAAATAGCCAATTTCAACCCAGTAGTTCATGTACTCACATCTAACTGATCAGAATAGGCACAAGAGAAGAAATGTGTTTCATATATTTTAGATAAGAGTGTGGTATAATCACCATGAACCCCTTCCCCTATAGGAGATGAAATCCTAAAACACCCTTAAGATTAGTAATTTTAAAAACCATTCCTGGCTAGATTTTGACACACATGACACCATTTTAGAAACCACATGATCTATAAAGGAAAATGTTATCACAAAGTAGCAGATGTGAAGCCTTGAAATGTCAAGTGGATTCAGAGAAAAACTATACTTCTAAATGGCAACAGGTGGTCTTTACTTTTCATACACATTTTAAGAGAGAAGATCACAAAAGAGAACGCATTTTTCCCGTCAACAGTATAATGGATAATCAAGCAGGAGGTGAAAACATAATGTTACAATTCAGAACATTTGAAAGGGTTTAAAAAATGTGTTTTCCATGATACTCAGTGGTTTCAATCCTTTTGTGGGAGGAGGGTGCATAAGCATGCATTGAATCACTTCCAATAATGATTCCTTTCCTCAAGTAGAAAAAAAATAAGTTTTGCAGAGAAGAGTCAACTTGTATTTTACATGCAAAGGAAATGGAGATGGTAGAGAATGAATAACAAAGAAATGCTCAGGTGACAAATCTTGCATGTGTCTTCTCTACAGTGTAACCCAACTCTTTGAGGAAAGCATTGAGTGTAACCATATTTCAATAGATTCACAGGTAATATCCCACCTGGAAGAAAACTAAGCCTTGCATTCGCAAGGGGCTCACTGTGTGTACAGCCAAGGTTATGAGGTTTTGTGCACAAGCAATTGTCTTGCAGCTCTTTGTTGGCTGCATTTTCAGTCACTCAAATCTAGCCACTGTACATAAGCAAAAATTTTCTCAGCACATGGTATGATGACCCAATGTCTTGTATTACAAAATATAAGAACTTCAAGATGGAGAAACTCTACAGAAGAATCTAACCCATATTCCTGCCAAAAATGGCAGTCTTGCTTGGCAGGTATTTTCTAGTGCTTTACTTGCTCTACTTGTAAATATATCAAGCAAGGAGACTTCTGCTGCCTAAGACCTCTCATTGATCAAGAGGTTTCTATTCTTACCTTAAATGTGCATTGGACTATGTTCACCCCTTTAGGCCTTTTTGCTGCCTCCCATTAGCACCTATTTTGTTTCCAATAAAAGTATGTATGGAAAAAGGGAGAAAAATAGGGAAACAGAATTGATTGTCAGAGGCTTTGAAAAGAAAACACACATAGGAGGAGGCAGTTCAAGATGGTGGTATGGGAAGATCCTGAACTCACCTCTTCCTACAGACATGATAAGTCCACAGCTACACATGGAAAAATTCCCTCTGAAAAGAACCTGAGGGCTTCCCTGGTGGCGCAGTGGTTGAGAATCTGCCTGCCAATGCAGGGGATGCGGGTTCGAGCCCTGGTCTGGGAAGATCCCACATGCCGCGGAGCAACTGGGCCCGTGAGCCACAACTACTGAGCCTGCACATCTGGAGCCTGTGCTCCGCAACAAGAGAGGCCGCGATAGTGAGAGGCCCACACACCGCGATGAAGAGTGGCCCCCGCTTGCCGCAACTAGAGGAAGCCCTCGCACAGAAATGAAGACCCAACACAGCCAAAAATAAAAATAAAAAAATAAAAAAATAAAAAAAAAGAAAAGGATTACTATAAAATTCTTTAAAAAAAAAAAAAAAAGAACCTGAGAACTAGCTGAACAACAAAAATTAAAAGTGACGGGTAGGGAATGCAGAGATGGGTAGGGAAGGCAGAGACACAGTTCCACCCAAAAGCTCACCCACTGCACTACAACACGCAAGCAGGAGGGATCTCATAAATACTGAGCATCTCTCTGAGGAGCAAGATGTTTGTGTCTCACATCAGGCACCCCAACCCTTGGGACGTGCACTGGAAAGACAAGCCCCCTAAAAAACTGGCTTTGAAAACCAACAGGACCTACATTCAAAAGAACCAAAAGGCTATAGGGAATGGAGATCCTGCTCTTAAAGGGCTTGTGCACAGACACAGCCCAAAACCCAGCTCAAAAGCACCCACTTGAAAAGAGCCTAGACCATATGTGAAAGAGATTCATTTGCTAACCTTAAAGCATCTTGCAGAGGAGCAGAAGCTTGTTGGAACTCCTTCCAGGGATGGAGGCTCTGGCAGGCACCATTTTTACATTCTCCCTCTACCTTGCTAGCACTAGAGCTGGTGGGTGCCATTTTTACATTCTTACTCTAACCTGCTAGTATGGGCAAGTGAATGCCCTGCCCCCTGTGCCATTCCCCCAGCCCCAACAAAATCAGTGGGCGTTCACAGCCCACATAGGGGACACCCCTTGAGTGCCAGGCTCTTGTGGACAGGAGGATTGTGTTTCTGGGTGCCACAGGTCTGAATAATTGGAGAGACAGTTCAAGAGACAACCAAAATGAGGAGACATGGGAATACATTCCAAACAAAAGAACAAGATAAAACCCCAGAATAAAACCTAAATAAAAAATAGATAGGTAATTTACGTGATAAAGAGTTCAAACTAATGGATACAAAGATGCACAGAGCTAAAGAATACAATTACCAAACTGAAAAATATACTAGAGGGATTCAATAGCAGACCAGATAAAGCAGAAGAAAGAATCAGTGATCTGAAAGAGAGGGCACTGGAACTCACCCAAACAGAGCAGCAAAAAGGAAAAAGAATGAAAGAAAATAAGTAGCTTAAGGGACTTATGGGACAACACCAAGCAGAATAATATATGCACTATAGAGATCCAGAGGGGGATGGCGGGGTGGGCGGGGGGGGATGTGTGGCATGGGGAAGACATATTTGAAGAAATAATGGCTGAAAACTTTCCTAACCTGGGGAAGAAAACAGACATCCAGATTCCTGAACTCCAGAGAGTTCCAAACAAGATGAACCCCAAAAAGATTCACAGTAAGACACATTATAATTAAAATTTCAAAATTAGAGATAAAGAAAGAATCTTTAAGAAGCAACAAGAGAAAAACAAACCCTTGTTATATACCAGGGAACCCCCATAAGACTATCAGATTTTTCACCAGAAACTTTGAAGGCCAAAAGGGAATAGCATGATATATTCAAAGTGCTGAAAGGAAAAACCTTCTAACCAACTATACTCTACCTGGCAATGTTACCATTCAGAATTGAAGGAGAAAGAAAAATTTTTCCAGGCAAACAAAATCTAAAGAAGTTCATCAGCACAAAACCAGCCTTACGAGAAATGTTAAAGGACTTCTTTAAGCTGTAAAGAAAGGTCACTGATCAGTAATAAGAAAACATATGAAAGTAAAACTCTCACTGTAAAGGTAAATATATAGTAAAGGTAGTGGATTAATCATTTATATGGCTAATATGAAGGTAAAAGACAAAAGTAATTAAAATAACTACAACTACAAGAATTAGTTAAGGGATACACAAGACAAAAAAACTTTAAAATGTAATATAACATCAAAAACACAAAACATGGGGTGGCAGGAGTAAAAATTCAGAGTTTTAGAATGCTTTCAAACTTAACTTGTTATCAATTTAAAATACACTGATATATATATATGTATATATATATATATATATATATATATAAAACATACACCTCATGGTAACTACAAAGCAAAAACCTATAATAGATACACAAAAGATAATGAGAAAGGAATCTAAGCATAACAGTACAGAAACTCATCAAATCACGAGAGAAGAAAGCAAGAGAAGAAGAAAGAAAGAGAGAAGGACTACAAACAGCCAGAAAACAATGATAAAAATGGCAATAAGTACATACTTATAAATAATTACTTTAAATATAAATGCATTAAAGTCACCAATCAAAAGGCATAGAGTGGCTAAATGGATAAAAACAAAACCCATGTATATGCTGCCTATAAGAGACTCACCTCAGATGTAAGGACACACACAGACCAAAAGTGAAGGGATGGAAAAAGATATTTCATACCAACCTAAGCCAAAAGAAAGCTGGAGTAGATATACATACATCAGACAAAATAGACTTTAAAACAAGGACTCTAATAAAAGATGAAGATGGGCATTACATAATGATAAATGAATCAATACAACAAGATATAATATTTGTAAATACTTATGCACCCAACACAGGAGCACCTAAATATATAAAGCAAATATTAAAACACCTAAAGGGATAAAATGGCAGCAATGCAATAATGGAAGGGAAATTTTATTCCCTACTTTCATCAATGGATAGATCCTCCAGACAGAAAATCAATGAGGAAACACTGGCCTTAAGTGAAACATTATATCAGATTGATTTAATAGATATATACAGAACATACCATGTAAAAGCAGCAGAATACACATTCTTCTCAAGTGAATATGGAGATTCTCTGGGATAGATCATCTGCTAGGCCACAAAACAAGTCTCAATAAATTTAAGAAGATTGAAATCATATCAAGCATCTTTTCCGACAACAATGGCATGAAACTAGAAATCAATTACAGGAAGAAAACTGGAAAAATCACTAATATGTGGATATTAAAGAGCATACTACTGAACACCAATGTGTCAATGAACAAATCAAAGGAGAAATCAAAAATACCTTGATACAAATGAAAATGGAAATACAACATACCAAAATCTATGAGATGCAATAAAAGCAGTTCTAAGAGTGAAGTTCACAATAATAAATGCCTACCTCAAGAAACTAGAAAAGGCTCAAATAAACAACCTAACTTCACAACTAAAGGAACTGGAAAAAGAAGTCCAAAGTTACTAGAAGGAAGGAAATAACAAATATTAGAGCAGAAATAAATGAAACAGACACTAAAAAGACAGCAGAGAAGATTAATAAAACTAAGAGCCAGTGCTCTGAAGATAAATAAAACTTAGACTTGCTAAGAACAAAAAGAGGGCTCAAATAAAAATCAGAAATGAAAGAAGAGATGTTACACTTGAAACCACAGAAATACAAAGGCTCATGAGAGACTACTATGAACAATTATACGTCATCAAATTGGAAGACCTAGAAGAAATGGATAAATTTCTAGAAACACACAGTCTTTCAAGACTGAATCAAACAAAACTGAAAATCAGAATAGCCTGATTACTTGTAGGAAGGCTGAATCAAAAAACTCCCAACAAACAAAAGTCTAAAACCAGATGACATCACTGGTGAATTATATTACATATTCAAAGAAGATTTAATAGCTATCCTTCTCAAACTCTTCCTAAAGATTGAAGAAGGAATGCTCCCAAACTCATTTTATGAGGCCATCATTACCCTGACACCAAAACCAGACAAGGACACCACAAAAAAGAAAAAAAAAAAAAGAAAGAAAGAAAGAAAGAAAACTATAGGCCAATATCCCTGATGAACATAGATGCAAAAATCCTCAACAAAATATTAGCAAATCAAATTCAATACATTCAGAGGATCATACACCACGATCAAGTGGGATTTATTCCAGGGATGCAAGAGTGGTTCAAAAGCTGCAAACCAGTCAAAATGATTAAACACATTAAAAAAAGAAGGGTAAAAATTATATGACCATTTCAATAAATGTAGAAAAAGCATTTGAAAAAATTCCACAACCACTTATATGATAAAAACTCTCAACAAAGTGGGCATAGTGGGGCTGTATCTCAAAATAATAGAGGCCATATATGACAAACCCACAGCTAACATCATACTCAATAGTGAAAAGTTGAAAACTTTTTCCTTAAGATCAGGAACAAGACAAGGATGCCCACTTTCACCACTTCTATTCAACATAATATTGCAAGTCCTAGCCAGAGCAATTAGGCAGGAAAAGTAAATAAAAGCCATCCAAATTGGAAAGGAAATAGTAAAATTGTCACCTCTGTGGGTGACATGATTTCATATATATAAGACCCTAAAGACTCCAACAAAAGAATTGTTAGAACTAATAAACAGATTCAGTAAAGTTGCAGGGTAAAAATCAATATAGAAAAATCTTTTGTGTTTCTATATACCAAATACTATAAGAAAGAGAAGTTAAGAAAACAATCCCATTTACAATTGCATCAGAAAGAATAAAATACCTAGGAATAAACTTAACCAAGGACGTAAAAGACCTGTACACTTAAAACTATAAGACATTGATGAAAGAAATTGAGGAAGATACAAATAAATGGATTTGCTCATGGATTGAAAGAATTAATATTGTAAAAAGGTCCATATTACTCAAAGCAATATACAGACTCAACAAAATCCTTATCAAAATTCCAGTGACATTTTCACAGATAGAACAAACAATTCTAAAATTTGTATGGGACCACAAAAGATCCCAAATAGCCAAAGCAATCTTGAGAAAGAAGAACAAAGATGGAGGCATCATGCTCCCAGATTTAAAACTATAGTTGACCCTTCAACAACATGGGGTTAGGGGAGCCAACCCTCTGTCCAGTCAAAAATCCATGTATAACTTTACTGTAGGCTCTTTGTTTCTGGATTTCTGCATCTAGGGATTCAACCAATCTTGGACTGTGTAGTACTGTAGTATGTATCTATTGTGAAAAATCCACACATAAGTGGATCCATGCAGTTCAAAGTGGCTTTGTTCAAGGGTCTACTGTATATTAAAAAGCTACAGTAATGAAAACAGTATGGTATTAGCATAAAAACAGACACATAGATCGATGGAACAGAAGAGGGAGTCCAGAAATAAACCCATACATATATGGCCAATTAACTTACGACAAGGGAGGCAAGAATATACAATGGGTAAAGGACAGTCTCTTCAATAAACGGTGTTGGGAAAACTGGACTGCTGTATGCAAAAGAATGAAACCGGGCCACTATATTACACCATACACAAAAATTAACTTAAAATGGATTAAAGACTTGAATGTAAGACCAGAAACCATAATACTCATAGAAAAAATATAGGCAGTAAGCTCCATGACACTTGGTGTCAATGTCACTTGGTGACATTTATGCACCCAACACAGGAGCACCTAAATATATAAAGCAAATATTACAACACCTAAAGGGATAAAATGGCAGCATGCAAGCAAATGTCACTTGGTGACATTTTTTTGGATCTGACTCCAAAAGCAATTGCTACAAAAAGCAAAAATTTAAAAATGGTATTACATCAAACTAAAAAATCTTCTGCATGGTGAAGGAAACTATCAACAAAATAAAAAGAGAACGTGTTAAATGGGAGAAGATATTTGCAAATCATATATCCAATAAACAGTTAATAACCAAAATACATAAAGAACTCATACAGCTCAATAACAAAGAAACAAACAATCCAATTTTAAAAAATGGGCAGAGAACCTGAAAGACATTTTTCCAAATAAGACATAAAGATGGCCAACAGGCACATGAAAAGATGCTCAACATCACTAATCATCAGGGAAATGAAAATCAAAACCAAAATGGCACATCACCTCACACCTGTTAGAGTGTTTATCAACAAAAAGACAAGAAATAATAAGTGTTGATGAGGTGGAGCAAAGGGAAAGCTTGTGCACTGTTGGTGGGAATGTAAATTGGTGCAGCCACTATGGAAAACAGTATGGAGCTTCCTCAAAACATTAAAAATAGAATGACATATGACCCAGCAATTCTACTCTGTGTATATTTCCAAACAAAACAAAAACACTAATTTGAAATGATATACACACCCCTATGTTCACTGCAGCATTATTTACAATAGCCAAGATATGGAAACAACCTAAGTGTCCATCAATGGATGAATGGATAAAGATGTGGTATATATATACAACTGAATACTACCCATCCATAAAAAAGAATGAAATCTTGCCACATGCAACATCATGAATGGACCTTGAGGGTATTATGCTAAGTGAAATAAGTCAGACAGAAAAAGACAAATACCATATGTTTTCACTTATATGTGGAATCTAAAAAACAAAACAAATGAATAAACAAAACAAAACTCATAGATACAGAGAACAGACTGGTGGTTGCCAGAGGGGAGGAGGGTTGAGGGGTGGGTGAAATGGGCAAAGGGGATCGATAGGTACAAACTTTCAGTTGTAAAATAAATAAGTCATGGGGATGTAACGTACAGCATGGTGACTCTAGTCAATAACATTGTATTGAAAATTTGAAAGTTGCTCTCACCACAAGAAAAAAAAGCAAATTCTGTCACCATATAAGTGACAGATGATAACTAACACTTATTGTGGTTATCATTTCACAGTGTATACGAATGTTAAATCATTATGTTGTACACCTGAAACTAATGGAATGTTTTATGTCAATTATGATTCAATAAAAAAGAAAAAAGACAAGAAAAGACGTATAGAGTTGAAGAAATAGTTCCTAATTCTGCTACAGAATTAAGAATGTATAAAATGCTTTATAATCATTAGAGAGTTGATCCCCTGCAGTAGCACATGAATTTCCTACCCAGTGTCTCCAAATTTTTAATGCCTTTTGATGCCTTCTTCACTCCCACATGTAATGTCTCACCCACCCTGGTATATTCTCCAGGTGTTCATACACACAGCTGAGTTAACCCAAGAAAAAAAGAGTCACAGAAATTCTGTAAGAGGAGCATCTATTATATTCGTTTGACAGTTAGGAATTCTTTTTCTGCCAAAAATTCCTAAAGGACTGTATTTATCTTTTGTTATTCATTTTAGCAACCTTCCACAATTTAAAAAAAATATTTTACTACATAACTAAATTCTTTACACAGTTAATTATTAAAATGAATTCAGAGGTTAGGCAAAATAATGCTTATATCTTGATTTTGTTGCATTCTTGCCATGTTTAATTAATGACATTTCAATGATAATAAATAATCTTAAATGATAAAATCACAGAATAGAGTCATATGACACAATGTCATCTAGGGTCCAAAGAGATCACTCAAAATTCTAAGATCTTATTCTTTAATTTTGCAACAACTTTGAATTCAAGCATAAAGAGGCATGTTGGAAGTGACTGTCAGAGAAGCCATTTCTTAAGGAGAATTTATAGTAGCCAAGGTCTCAATTGTTATAATTTATGCCTTTAGAAAGACTCAATCTTTCGAATTTCTCCTTTCCATTTCATATGCTGTCTTTGTTCCATATTCCTTGTGATAATAAGTGTGTGTATTTATGGGAGAATACAAAAACACTTAGAATAATAATAAGTGACAGTGGGCATTTCCTCCAATCTATTAACTACTAGTTTAAGATATTTATGTGATGATTTTTCACCCTAAAAAATCTCTATAAGTTTTATTATTATGCCCATTTTATGAATGAAGAAATTGAGGTTCAAAAGGTTAAGTAACTTCTCCAGCCTCATCCAACCACTAATGGTGGATCCAGAGCCTATATTCCTAACTACCACATTTCACTACGTCCCTCAAAAGAGCAAGCTAAATTGATGTCATCTATTATTCCCTTAATGTTTTTCTCATCCTTTACTCAACATTATGAAGCAACCACTTCGTAGCAACTATCTGAATTGTTTGCATTCAAATGCTGCTGAGGCCAGAAGACAATTCCAAAATTTCTCTCCCTATCTTCATGTTGTTGAATGTTACTTCCCTCCAAATAAGATGATATACCACCTCAAAATGGTGTGCTTGGGAATAAATGGCAATATCTTGTCCAGTTTTGAAAGTAGAAGTTAGGACTACTGATTAAGTTAGGACTACTGATTAAGGATCAAGGTAATATTCCAAAGAATGGCAGGGAAATAAATATCTTGCACTGACATTGACCTTGGAGAGGATTAAAACATCAGCAAAATAAAACAAAAATAAAAAGCATTTCTGACATCAACCGTTGACAATCTCTTTTCTCCCTTTTGTTTAGGCGCCATCCATGAAGTCTACCCCCAAAAGCCTTACACCCACCATTCCTTCCCTCCTCTGAATTTCTGCAGAATTTATGGGCTGTCTTTATTTTTGCTGTCATCTCATGAAACTTGTGTAGTTACTTAGTGATTCCATCATCTTCCCTCCCTGCAAACTCCTCTAGGGATTTCTTGTATATGCTTAACAGATTGCTTATGATCCTGGTATTCTAGAACAAGAAGGAACTCATGGAAAGGATCTGATAGAAACCATTATTTACAGAGAATAATGCCAAGAGAGGTCCAACAGCACATCATAGGTCATACAGCTAGTTAAGGAACAGATTATGCACCAGTATCTGGATGTTTTTATCCCTGATCCTGAGCTCTTAACCCCAAATCAAGTTTCTCAGCTGAAGAGAAGCCTTGCAGAGGAAAGATGATACAGAAATACGTGCCTGCTTCCGTGTGTTCATATCCACGTGTTCAAGCAAATTATATACTAGGGTGTCTGAAAATGAAAAGACTATCAATAGTATTTAAGAATTTAAATAAATAGGAGATTCGCCAAAGAATTGAAATCAGCTGTATAGGATGACAAATTTCAGCCAAGAGTAGACCGCAGAAACCCTAGAACAGTATACATAACATCACATCTATGCAAACTACAAGAATCAGTGATCAAAAAATGATACATGGACATTTAGAAACAAATTTCTTCTTCACTAGGTACTTTTGTGAATTTACTGAGAACAAGTTATCCTAAAATAATCTCATTCCTTTCTTGATAATCTTATTAGTGATAATAATTAAAGCTACCATTTAAGGGGAAGTTCCTACATGTAATGCTGTGTTCTAATTGTTTTAGTAGTTCACCCTTCAATTCTTGAATCCTTACCACCGCACTGAGGGTTAGAAAAGCATTTTCCTAGGTGAAGGGACAGACATAGTTTTTGAACTCAGGTTTCTCTGACTGCAAAAATTTCTCCTTTGACCCCGACATACTTATAGATAGCATGATGAGAAGCTCTAAGCTACTGGATCAGGGGAAGGGTTTAGATACAGTTCATATCCATTTTAGCAAAGTACTTCACAGAGTCTTCCATAATCACAGTTATAAGGGGGATTGGCAATTATTTGAACCAATGAGTGCTGCTTAAGAGATCAATATTGAAATGGAAAGAAGTTTCCAGGAGAGTGCCACAAAGTTCTGTTTGGGGTCCAATCCTCAAATATCTTACTCAATACATGTGATTAAAATGTAGAACATGCATCTCCAAAAAAAAACTTGAGAACAACACAAATCTGGGAAACACAGCAGTATAATGGCCAACAAAATGAAGTTTCAAAACCAGCTTCACAGGCAGCAATGCTGGGCTAAAACCAATCAGGAGAAATTTAACAAGTATGAAAGTAGATTCCTAATATTTAAGTTTAAAAAAAAAGAAAACTAAATAAATGCAAGAAGAGCGAGACCCAGCTTAAGAGTCTTTTAAAAAATTCATGACTTTTATCTTTCCTCTGTCTGAGCTCCCCTTTCAGACAAAAGAGTACATGGGATTCTGTTATGGACTGAATAATTGTGTTTCCCCTAAATTTGCCTGTTGCAATCCTAAACCCTGTTATGATGGTATTAGGAGGTAGGGGCCTTTGGGAGTGATTAGATCATGAGGGTGGAGCCTTATGAATGGGATGAATACCTTTATAAAAGAAAGCCCAGAGAGCTCTCTCACCTCTTTCCACCAGGAACAGAGGGAGAAGGTGGTCATCTGTGAACCAGGAAGTGGGCTCTCAACTAACACTAAATTTGCTAGTACCTTGATGTTGAACTTCCCAGTCTCTCGAACTGTGAGAAATAAATATTTGTATTTAAGCCGCCCAGACTATGGTATTTTGTTATAGCAACCTGAGCTGACTTAGACAGATACCATACTGGCAGATGAACGGGAAGTAGGGGTGTGTGGGGCTAGATTATGGTGCAGAGCCGTCTTAAAAGGAAGAAATTTGGGATCTGGCCATGCAGAGCCCTACTGGAGTGTCCCACAAAGGTGAGTAGGAAGAGCAGAGAAAAATACATGCAAGGCTGTGGGGCATGACAGGGACATGTGGTCTAAGGGCAGTGCTGGCAGATTTGGAACTGCGAGAAGGAAGCAAAACACTGAGGTACTAGAATGACCATGGGGCTTTTCTAAGCCATGACTCACCATAGATAATATGTAAACAAATGAGCAAGGCTGTGTCCCAATAAAAATTTATTTGGACACTGAAATTTGAATTGTGTGTAACTTTCCTGTGTCACAAAATATCATTCTTCTGCTGCTATTTTTTTTCAACAATTAAAAAAGGTAAAAAACACTCTTAGCTCTTGAGTAGCACAAACACAGGCAGCGAGCCTTAGTTTGTCAACTCCACTGGTGGGCTGTAGTTGAATGAAAAAGTGAATGAAAATGATTTATTAGGTGTTTTAGGCAACAGATATAGCTAAGAGCAGAAGCAATGGAAGATGGACTTCAAGAGGAGAAAATAATTCTATGAAAATCCAGATATTTTAGGAAAATTCTGGGGAAAAAATGCTAATCTGTAAAAAATACTAAAAAATCACAACTTTACAGTAGTAACCTGGGCCAAAAATTCACTCCAGGAAATGTGAAACTGCTTCCTTCAAAAGAGAGAAATGTCATCTTCCCATAGCTTATGACATTTGTTAAAGCTGAGGCCAGGACAGATACATGAGAGTTGAATATATACAAAGGACAGAGAAAAGCAGCTTCTCCAAGACAGGACTGGATTCCCAGTTACATTACTTCAGACTGGCAATGCAAAACTTTTCTCCCCAGAAGAAAAGCTTTTAGAAATAAGTACAAATTAAATTTTCTTCTAGAACACTTTGGGTTAACCATAACATTAGTATTTGGTTTTTTTACCCCAACTGATCTGAGTATTTTGATTTCATTTTCCTTGTACTTAGAAGTTGAATGAACTTAGCACCCGAAATGGCAGCTGCCCCCCTGTTGAAAGAGAACTATGAGAGCAAAGTGAAGGGATTTTCTTATTAGATGTGTACTTTACATGGAAAAAATGTGCTCCCAAGTTTTAGTACCATGGAACTGTTCAGAATTGAAGATTGTCCTATGAAGCATGTACTGCAATTAAACACTTAAATGCAATTTCCAACAAATATTACTTTTATGTCAAATATGATGTTTATAAATATGGCATGTGGTTTACTAGTTTCTAAATGAACAATGTTAATACAAATTCTAGGGCAAGAGTGACAGCCTGGTTGTATATAACACTGTACAGTTTGCCATCATCCTCTTTACATTAAAAAATAATGAATCTGTTCTCATTTGCGGGTTCTTAAAAGCAAGCATCACCTGACCACATGACAATATGAAGCCACAGCTCATAAATAGAAAATGCAAAAAGGATTTTCTTACCTTTCTGAACAAGTACAACTGAAAGCTTTCTGGTCCTTTAGGGACCCAAACTTATTAACAAAAGTTTGGAAGTTCAAGGGGAAAAAATATTTTTTTAAACGCTTTAAGGAGAGTGGTAAATTAAGGATTTGTTTCTCCCTTATTTTCCAGAAGCCTATCATTCTATACGCATAATCATTTTTAGGTTGGAAAACCTCAATTTGCTCCTTTTTATGAGTAAGTATCACAACTGCTCCCTTTTTTCCAGAGTAGCTTTAGGAAGTCATGGTCGTTAAGTTTAGCATAGTACTTGTATCAGTTTCCTACAGCTGCTATAACAAAGTGCCACAAACTGGGTGGCTTTAAAGAGCTTAAAAGTATTCTCTCACAGTTCTACGGGCTAGAAGTCCAAAGTCAAGGTGTCAGCAGGGCTGTGCTCTCTCTGAGACTCTGGGTAGAATCCTTTCTTACCTCCTCCTAGCTTGTGGTGGTGAGAGTCAATCCTTGGAATTCCTCGGTTTGCAGGTGCGTCACTCCCATCTCTGCCTCCATCATCACCTGGCATTCTTTTCCCTGGGTCTCTTTCTCCTCCTCTTATAAGGCGTCAATCATATTGGATTAAGGACTCATCGTACTCTAGTTTGACCCCACCTCAACTAATTATATCTAAAATGACCCTATTTCCAAAAAGATTACATTCTGAGGTTCTGGGGGTCAGGATATCTTTTGGTGGGGACATAATTCAACCATCACAGTACTTAAAGAAATCTGACTCCAAAAGGTTTCAGGCTACATGAATGAAGAATACTGAACGTAGGCCAAGACTATATCAACAAGCATTCGTGTTGAACTTCTTCCATGCAACATTAAGCCTACCTACCTCTTCCTGAGCATCTTTTCCATCACAGGCACTATATAACATGTCCATCACACAACACTGTTAACCCTACAACTGCACTGCAGGGAAGATATTTCACCTCAGGTTTATAGATGAGAAAAATGAAGATCTAAGCAGTACAATGACTTGCCCAATGCCAAATCAAGAGAACAAGAGAAGCAAGCAAGGATATTCAAACCCAGGTTTGTCTGATAGGCAAAGCAGTGAGCAAACTTACAGGGCCATGTGGTTTAATAACAATAAAAAAATTATTATTAATTGGCAGTGGAGTGGTATGATTTAGAAGGGTTGTAAATGTTCAGAGAAATCAGTGTGTAGGCTGGAAGTCTTTATAATGTTTTATTCTGAACCTTCTTACAGATTAGAATTACACTTAAAATTACCAATTCTTGAACATTTATTATCTACTAGGCCTTGCAGTAGACACTTGAGATACAAGATTGAACAAGATATACTCTCTTCCTTCAAGATGCTTATTGCCTAGTAGGTGAGAAAGACAAGTAAATGGACAATTAAAATTTGGTATAATCAGATAAAAATGGGTAATATTTATCGAGCATTTATTCCATTCCTGGGTCTATTATGAATGTTTAACATGCATTAATATACTAACCCTCACATGGGCTCTGTGAAGAGGTGTATTTTAAATCTCCATTTTACAGATGAAGAAAGCAAAGGAAGGTTAGCTTAACCCAGAAAGACACTGTCAGAGCATGGTGGAGCTGGGTTTAAACCCACAGAGCCTGGCTCCAGAACCCATATCCTTAATTTGTTAAACTGTACTGTTTTCCCAATAAAATATAGAGGAATAGAAGAAAGTAAAGATGATAAAGAAGCTCAAAGGAGACAAGTATAATTAGGCAGGGAGTGCCTTGCAAGGGCAACAATACATGACTAAAAACCTAGAAGAAAGTGAGATCATAGCCAATTCAAAGACGTGGGGTGAAACGTGTGTATAATAATCTTATCTCGCTCCTGAGATTGTTATAGGTAGTGTATGGGACAAATTAGATAAAGCCTTAGTTCAGTGCCTAACAGTTAGAAAGCACTTGGTACCTATGGGCTTCCTTCACCATCACCAACGTCATCCCCAGGCTGACTATCAAGAGGTATGCTGTTAGAGGGAATCCAGGCATCAGGCGGGGTGGAAGGAGGTGAATTTGATCAGGATTTCCCAAACCAGAATGGTTAACAAAAACACTTCAGGAGACTTTTTTTTTAATACATATTTTAGAGCCCCACGGCAAACTAATAAATCAGTACCTCTGAGCGGTGGAATACAGAATGTGCAATTTGACAAAGGAGACAGGTATAAGATTTGGGAACCACCAAACTCCATAACTTTTATCTTTCCAAGCCTGACATTCTATGATTTCAACCTAACACTTGATCTGGTATCTAAAAATTTGGAAACAGTGATACACGTGGAAAAGAGAGAGGCAAGAATATTCGTAATATTATATTACTCAAAGCCAGAGTAAACAACATTCTGCCGCAGTTATTCTGGCACAGGGTTATTCTGATGCTGTTCAAAACAGAAGTCATCAAATGTAATTTTAAGAAAATCACCCAAAAAACTGTCATATTTATTATGCTGAGTTTCAACCAAGGGCTAATGCTCAGTCCACCCATGAACCCGACCTCACCTCCCACCACATACTTGAATCTCTCACCATTCCTGATTCTCATGCTGTTCTTCAGTCTTGTCCACAGTGAGGGTGCAAAAGGGGGCTCTGGGATAATGTATGTCCAAGCATATCTGTTATGTATAATCCTTAGTAATTACATATAGTATTTTTTATATGTGACAGAGCAGAGCAAAAATTATTAATGGGTGAATATTCCCAGCCTTACCTTCCTCAGTAGTCATCTAGTGAGAATTGTGTCTTTAATAGCTTGGTTCCTGGGATTTTGTGATGGAGACTCTGGGCAATGGCTAGACAGAGATGATTAACGGCTAGATAAAAAAACAACAACAACAACAAAAAAACATGGCAAGTGGTAGAATGAAAAGGGATAAGATATTAAAAACAAGAACCCACTTAAACCAAAAGAAAAAGGTTGGAGTGTTGACAGTGGGGAGAGAAAGAAAATTTCAAGTTTAGCTACTGCTCTGAGAGATATTTGAAAAAACTAGGAAAAGATAATTTTAACGAAAAAAAGATGAGAGTTTCAGACTGTATCTGCCTTGACATTATTCAAGAGATTTCAGAAAAGATTCAAAGTGTCTAAAGTACTTTTGATTTATGGACTGTATTTTTCTTCTAAGGCAACACTGACAAGGACTGGATTACATAGAGTACTAGCTTTTATCAGGGTCACACACATTTCAACATAGCCATTTTGATGAGATCAGATCTAAATAACTTCCTAAAAATTCCAGGAGCCCAGGAACCTGGATGGACTCTCTATTCAAGCCTCAATCTAGATCTTCATAAAGTAACAGCAGAGATCCAACTACCATATCTCCAGAAGAAAGAGGAGGATTTCTACTTAGTTATGTCAGTTCATCTGCCTAAACACACAGATGTCAACTGTACTCCTGTTCAATTTTAAAGTGAATAGAAAACTGGGTTTGTATTAACTCTTTGCTTCTCAAGTGTTAACTTCCCAGTTTAAATGTATTTGCTAAAAATATCCAAACTCAAATTAACTATAGGTAAAAGTAAATATAACAGTAATTTTTCTGAGACCGAAACAGGCCACGTGGATATTTCATAGCTGGCAATGGAGTTGCTATGAGACTAAGACACAGCTGGGTTCAAATCCCGGCTCTATCTTTGGCATGATACAGGCAGAGGGAAAAGAGATGGAATTTGATTATAGTCCATGAGGAATAGAGGTTCCATCCGGGCAACTCCAGAAGTTACTCGAGAGCCAGTGACCCATTAATTGAGCACATGCATTTCTTTCACCAGGACACAGAGAAGGCAAGCTCCTTTGAAATGTATATGATGCTCTGGACAGAGGTTCAAAGCATCAACAGAGAATTTGGCCTGAGGTCATCATAAATCCACACTGAGAAACCTCAGAGAAATAGCTTTCAACATCCTCAAATTAGCAAATGGAGTCTAGGAGTTTTTATTCCTCTCACCTGTCCCAGTGGAAATGTGAAATGCTTTCAGGTCACAGGCTGTTGAATATGCTAAAACTTTCCACTGTGAGTGAAGAACCGACTCCCCCACCAAAATTATATAAAACATGCACATGTCACTCATTTGTCTTCACGTACTGATTACATTAAGTAAACTGAGTCATTCTTACTGCGGTATCCAATTAGGTCTTTACTTGAAGTCTCAAGTTAAAGAACTCCTCTAACTATTGGCAAATATACCTTGACTGGGGGGACTCTAATGGTGAGAGCAGAATGTACAAATCAGAAGCCCAAGAGTAGAATGTAGCCCAAGGGCATGTAAGAGTTCTGTGGAGCTTTTAATCACTTGAATCAGCTACCATCTTGACAATATTTTTAAATGAAATGTTTCACATAAAATTCTGGATCACCAGTTTCTCTTGGCAAAACCAGACCCATATTCTCACAAGATGACAATCTAACATTACTGAATGGCAGCCGCCCACTTTAAACAGGGCATGTGCTCGCCAGTTTGACACAGGCCCACCAGGTCATCTTACTCACTTAGCAGGCCGCCTCTTGGAGACACCTTTGTTCTACAGGTTTGCTGTAGTAAAAGTTCTGATAGCCCCATGAGCCTAACCAGAAAAGCAGCAGCCCCCTCACAGAACTCTCATTTAATACCGTTTATATCTGTCTCAGTATGCTACTTGTTATATTTGTATCTTTCACAGCCCAATGTCTTTCACAGAATAGGTGTCATTCTTTTTAGTTGAATAAATGAATAATTTAAGCTGAAGACAGCTGCTAAAACTTCTCCTCTCTTGCTTTAAACACAATACTTCTTTTAATGGAGCCTGAGGTCACATTAAGCAATTATAAACATCTTTTAGCAATTATAAACATTCTATTGAACTCTGCCCCCTTCTCAGATCTTATTATAAAAATAAAACACTGGGAATGACCTCTTATAATCTATGGGCACAAACTCAGGAACATCCTTCAAGCATCAGAAGAGGATGGTTCTAGTTATACAATTTTAGATCTCTCCAGCTTGCTTTAGGGAATAATCCCAAAAACCTGGTGTTGAGCCATCTCTCAGAATCTATGGTGCCTTTAGTCATAAGTGCATCTGAAACATCTGATTAATCATCAGGAGAAGACACCTAATGTGAAGACCAACACAGCTGTTGCACAACACCATATGTCAATACACCAAACTTTTGGCATAAAATCAGTGGCAGAAACTGCCTAATGTGAAAGAGATGGAGGGAGGCTGGATAAAGAGAAATGGGAAATTAATACAGGAAGAGTCAAGCTAGCTGCTAATGGGTGACATTTTCTCTCCTAGCTGGTACTTTAAGAGAAAGCTCTTTAGGGTTTCCTAAATGATAAGAATGACTAAACTATTAGTTTAACAGGGAATTAGAAATTACAAAGAAGTTTATCTCCATTTGTCTAATGTGGGGTTGTAATGTGCTGGCTTGTTGCTGCTTATGAACTCCAGAACCCACACTGTTAGCTTTGTCAAAAAAACAAAATTCAGCTGAGTAAATTTGAAGATCTAATTTGCTTAATTTCACGATTCATGAATCAGGTAGCATCCCATCTTAACAGACAGAAAGGAGCTCCAAGAAGCTGTACAAAGTGGAAAACTTTTATAGGCAGAAGGAAGCAGGGCAAGGAATCTATTCTAGCAAAAACCAGATTGTTTCAGGCAAGGTCACCTTCCTTTTGGGAAAGTCAGGCGTCTATCAGGCAGATTATCTCACTAGTACTGACCAGGTAATTCCAAGTTGACTGGTTAAAGATCACATTCCTGGGAGAGGCCAAAACTGCAATTAGGTTAGGTATGAAGTCTTGGTTTGCTGACGTGGGTCTTAGCACAAGTGACTCCATTTTGGGCCTGCTGTTTCTTTTTTTTTAACAGTTTCCCCCCTTTTGATCAGGCTCACAGCTTCACTGACAGATGTGATCCAAATTGAAGACATTAGCACCACTCTCAGCTACCACTCTGTGTTCTCCCAATTTTTGCTAATACACCATGTGGTACTCACAGGTCATGACATTTTTGGTAAATCTCTGAGGTATTCGCAAGTCATAACTTTAGGTTCACTCTTTTTTTTTTTTAATTCGTCATTCTCTTTGTTCCTTTTTTGATGTTCCAGTCTTAAGATCATTTGCTTGGTGATTAATACCTGCAAACATTCATTTAAAGATTTTGAGAGAATACAGTGTACCAGGGGAACTACTATGATTATTATAAGCAGGATAATTTCCAATATCTGAGCTGTACTTCAGAGCCACAATCCCTAAGGCCCAAGCCAATCAAAATCAAATAAGTCAGAGAAAGACCCTGTTGAAGGAGTCACCTTTTTAAGGCAAGTGGCTTGCTCAGTGATCTAACGTAAACTGAGTTTCAACTTCCCCAGAAGTGTTAATCCAGGTACAGCAGGTGGTGTTGGCCACAGCACAGACACTTCCTTACTCACCTAAAAGACAGTCAAGGGCTGTCCTATTACCAAGAACGACTTTGGCCAGAGATTCCTAGGATTTTTTTGGGTAGCTATTGTTTTAGCAGTGGATTCCCCAGTACTTTGAAGAGTTAAGGAGAGGTTCCTGATCATAGCCTTATTTACATTTACTCCTAACCAGGGAATTAGAGACCTGCCAAAGCAAATCCTGATTTATGAAAGCATCCTGGTAGGTTCTCCCTAACTCAACGATGTAAACTCAAGGGAGTGGACTAGTGAGATGCCTCGGTCTGTCTGTGAAGAGGTAGGGGCACAGTTAGGTAACCTAAAAGGCATTGCTCTATTACACACCAGCCCTCTAGGCGTTCGCTTTTTAAAGAATGTAATTGGATGCTTTGCAATCTTAGCCCGCTTGTCCACATATTAAAGTTTCTTTCTAAAGACTCCTTTTCCACAAACCTTCTACAACTTTCTTTTTAACATTCAGATTCTGTTCTGTTTTTCCTCTTTCCTACTCTGAAATACCCAGTCTCACATTAGGACAAAATTACTTTCTTTTCCCTCAAAGAAATGCATCTCTGTTTCTCATTCCTTCTCTTACCAAAAACACAATCCTACTTTGCATGCATACTAGAGATGTTGCCCTTTTTCTTTCTAATAGCATTAAACAGTTGTGAATAGTCTGTTACTGACAAATTTATGAATACATTTCATAATTCTTAAAAGTATATTTTCCTCATAGTACATTTCCAATGTGACACAAAACATGTTTACCATTAGACCCAAATATCTTTAGTTCCTCTGCTAAAGGAAGCCAAAAATGTATAAACCTGTTTTTAGTAACGTTTCAGTTTTTTATTTGGAGATAATCTAGATATTCAGTAAATTTGACTTAACTCATCATTTAAATTAACTTGGCAAAACCTCAAGGTTACAAGTAACCAAAAGACTTTGCAACCTGGTGAAAAGTTCACCTAGAAACTCTTACTCCATTTACATCTATTATATCTTTAAACCACTTTTTCTTAACAATCATGTTTCGATTACCTGCAAAAACTTCATTAGACATTATACAAAGGTAATCATCATCCTAAGTTATTTTTCTGGCCAACAAATTTTGTAGGAGATAACATGAACTTAATCAGTAAACCCAGACAGAATGAAAGGATTATATTTAATGCTGATAACTCTAAAGATATGCCTGTTTTAATTAAACCAAAAACCTTAAACTAGCTTTTATTTACTAAAGATTAATCCTATATCATGAGAACTTGAATTTGAGTTATGTTTTTATATTTCCAAGAGCTTTAGGAATCTTTAATTTATATAAGCACTTAATTCTCTTCAAGCCAATCAAATAGAGCTCTTCTTCAAATCAATTATAGTAATTATAGTAATATCAGAGGTAGAAAACACCATATATCTACAACACATATACATAGATACAGATAAACATATAGACAGACACAGACACCTTATAACTTCTATTTAAAAATTTTAGCCATGAATCAGACACAATAATACAAAATTCACTAGTTATAAAAATGGTTGGATCCAAATTACGTTTCTGGCAGTTGGAAAAATTTAAAATTACCTGCTCAGATAGCTAAAGCTTTTTTTTTTTTTAATATTTAAAAAGAGGGTCAAAGATAGAACCTTAAGAACATCTGTATTTAACAGAGGACTGCAGAAAACTCAGCTAGGAAGAAAGACTGAGAAAGCATGATCTTTATTAATTAATTTATTTTTTGGCCACACCACATGGCTTGTGGTATCTTAGTTCCCCAACCCAGGCCTTGGCAGTGAAAGTGCTGAGTCCTAACCACTGGACTGCCAGGGAATTCCCTAAAGCTTTTTATTAATAGTAGTGAAGAAGACACTTAAGATTTTCCATTCCTCTAAGTTTCAAAATAACCTTTCCCCCTTTACTTTTTTCCTTCTGATAAGAATTACCTCCCTGAAGTTTTCATTTCAAGGAGACGGCCTAGATAAGAAGATAAGAGTTCTAGGCGAAGACCAGGTAGAACATTTACATCTCAAAGGCACAGAGAAAGAATGCAGGATCCTCCAATACGGACTTTTGTTCCCTAGGGCCAGAATGTTTACAACACCTACAAGTTGTTTGCCTTTGGAATGTTTTAGTAAATCCTTTCACAAAAGCTTCAGAAGGTTTTTCTTTCCCTCTGGGTACATAGTTTTCTTTTAGCTTAGGGGAGAAGGCTTTAAAAAAAAAAAATTTCTATCAGGCTCTGAATATCAGCTTCAGATTTGGCCAACTTCTGATGCCAGAGCTACTTAAAACAGAACAAAACATAACAAAAAAATCCTTTCAAATATCTTGTTACTTTTTAGCCAAGACAAACAGTAAATAATTAAATAATTTTGGCAATATTGAATAATTCCCCTTCAAGAGGTGTCCCCCAGAAAGGATGCAAAACATATTTTCTTTTCCTCTGTCTACCTGGTATTACAGACAGAGATTCAGGGGAGCAGACTCTGGTAAGAATTCTCACCCTTTACTGACTTCTGCCAGGTTTTCCAGGATACAACATGCAGGCTATGAATAGGGTTTAAAGTAGAGAGTATAGCTATGATATCCACCAGAACTTGGCAAGATTTTTTTAAATTTTAATTTTAGTTTTCCCTTGGCTGTTCAAAAGTATTACTGGTAGCAGTTTACCAGAGTGTCCCTCAGAGGCCCATCAGCTCTTGAAGGGGCCCACAAGGGGGCCCTCCTTTAGGGGGACAAATGGGAGCATTTGAGATGATGTTGAAGACACTTCATAGAGCCTTTGAGGACTTTTCTTCCCAGTGCCCCAGCTGATTACAAGTGAGACATCAGTCCCTGGGCCAGCATTTTGATGATGCTTATGAGGGTGTGATGTAGAAGGCCCAGGTGTTGTTTTGGGTGCCAGGACTTGGAGCTGTTGTAGCTGTAAGGCCAATAGCTTAGCAGATGTTTGCTTGTGGTCTTGTTCCAAAATACTTGCAAAGTGCTCAGCAATGGTCATGAATTCAGTCAAACCAGCAGCCTTCCATCCTATTTTCTGCCCTTTTATTTTTTTATCTCAGGAGATAATTTCTTTACAAACAGGGCCCCTAGAGCAGGTTGAGTGACCTCGTTTATCGAATGAAACCTGGAATGCCTTAGGAAAAGAGCTTCCAGACAGACTTTAAAATCTGCAACAGATTCATCTTTCTTTTGTTTACATGTTTGAATAATAGACCAACCAATGTGGGTAGGGAAGACTTTAGGAACGGCTTTTAAAAGATTGCTTGCTATTTCTCGAGCTTTATTTTTTGGTCCACGAGGGGACCACGTTGAACACTGAGGATCTCCTCCTCAGGGTTATGTCATTATGCTTCGCACTTCCATTTTTTGGCTTCATCAGGTCCTACCAGCATGTGCACAAGCTGACAAAGATCTGACAACCCAGGGTCATACACCCTGATAAAAACCCTAAACTCTTCAGAAAACTTTTGGGAATCCTCCCTAGGTTTAGAAAATTCTTAAACTATGGCCTTTAGTTCCGTGTGTAAAAGAGGAGTGAAAGAGGATCTCCTGAAACTTCAGGTGGTGTTATTTTAAAAGGCCACTGTTTAATAGTCTCTTTGTAGTTGAAAGGCAGTTTAGGTGGAGGATTAGTAGAATATGAGCACCCTGGTAAAGGATAGAGGGGAGCAGTAGGAGTTATGTCAGTTTTATTGCCTTTGTTTTGAAACCGAGCAGGACCCTGTGGGGCTCCTGGGCACGGAAGCCTTTCTGTGTCCCATGTTTCTTGTTTGTAGGGAGCAGAGTCCAGCCTCCATGACCTTCCCTGAGTTCCAAAGGGCAGATTCAAACAGTTGCTAATCAGGGAAGGGAGGGGGCGCAGAGATAAGGGGGGAGGGGGCGCAGAGATAAGGGAGGAGCGGTCAAGAAACAATAGTGCAGCCTCGGGGCAGGGTCCTGGTTCTGCCTCAAGCCATACACAAAACAATATCTTTGAGCTCTTTATAGAACTAAAACTTCCAAGAATGGAAGATGTCAGCATTCTTAATTCCAGAGAAGACCACCTGAGGCCACATTAAAGGAACCAGAGAAGCTCATCAAGAGATTACCTGAGACCAGACTAAAGGAGTGCAGGCCCTGCACACACCCTAATCTTAGCAGCAACCCCACCCTTGAACCATTGCTATAAAAACTTCCCACCAAATCCTCCCAGGTTGGGACCCACAGTTTTCGAGGGCAGGAGCCCGCTGTGTCCCCGTTTGCCTGGCAAAGCATTAAAGCTCTTCTCTTCTACTTTACCCAAAACTCTGTCTCTGAGATTTGATTTAGCACCGGTGCACACAGGCCGAGTTTTCAGCATCAGTTTTAGGTACCTCTTGGGTCTTTAATTTTCCATTAGTCTTTTGCAACAGATTTTTCCTTGAGGCTATTTTGGAATCTTGAAGCCTTTTGGATGTTTCTACACACCAACTAAAATAGGTATCCCATTCTGTTTGTTTAATTCAGGAACCCTTGCTTTCAACTGCACTTCTTAAATGAACAATCTTGTCTAATTGGAACATTCCCCATAATGGCCATTGTAATACTAGATTGTCTTTAGTAAGATTTTGCCATTTCTGTAGATATTTATAGCTTCTGAGACCATAGTTCTTAGACATAAAATAAGCACCTGTGCCAGAGATGGCATGCCCAACTCTTTGGAACTTAAGCATTCATTTTATTATCGTTAATTTATTTATTTAGTTTAGCTAAACCTTTGGGTCTCTTGGAGCCAAACTAATACCTAAAAGGGATGTGCCTTTGGATTGGGAAACTGTGTAATGTTTTGCAGTGTACCTCATTGCACAGAAATTTTCTCAAGATTGGCAGGTCAATGTCAATCTAACCCATTCCATGACCAACTTAACCTAACATGGGTGTGTTAGGGGTAAGCACTCTAACACCTTCTAAATGCTTGACTCGTGTACATTTCTGTGGCTTTCTGGCTTCTGAGATGCCCATTAGCAATAGCCTCTACTTCAGGTGCACATTAACATACCAGCATTATCACTGAGATGTTACTGTGGAATGGCCAATAGAAGGCCCTGTGTACACCAACAGCAGTTCCAATGGAACTGGGGGCTGGGGAAAGAACTGAAACAGCAGATCCCAAAGAAAGGGAACTGCAGGCTGATTCCAGACAAATGAGGAACTCCAGACTAAACTGCCAGCAGTTCCCAATGTGGAATCTAGGGACACAACCAAAGGCTGAGGTTTTCCAATCAAATGGAAAACTGTGGACTGAACCAAAGGCTAGGGTGTTGGGTTCTGCATGGGACCATCTGCTCACTCATGCTGACCTGCCCTGTACTGCAAAGCCAGTTAGATCAGGAGCTTGACACAAAGAGAACAGAGCTCAGAACCAAGAAGAACTTACCCACAGCCCTCAGAAATGGTGAGAAAGACAGAACTCAGAAGAGTTTGCAGTTACTATGCCTCTGTTTCTCATTGTCCCTGAAGCCACTGGAAGTCTTCGACTCCACCATTTTCACCAAGTCTGTTAAAAAACAAAATTCAACGGAGTAAATTTGAAGATCTAATTTGCTTAATTTCATGATTCATGAATCGGGCAGCATCCCATCTTAGCAGATAGAAAGGGGCTCTGAGGAGCTGTACAAAATGGAAAACTTTTATAGGCAGAAGGAGGCAGGGCAAGGAAGCTATTCTAGTGAAGAATGGATTGTTTCAGGCAAGGTCACCTTCCTTTGGGGAAAGGCAGGGGGCTTTCAGGCAGATTACCTCATTAATACTGACCAGATAATTCCAGATTGACTGATTAAAGGTCACACTCCTGGGAGAGGCTGAAACTGCAATTAGGTTGGGTATGAAGTCTTGGTTTGCTGACTTGGGACTTAGCACAGGCAACTCCGTTTTGGGTCTGTTGTTTCTTTTTTTGACATTTCAACTGTGTTTTCTCAGACTCATGGCACAGAAAGATTTCTGCCTACTTTACATGGCAAAATGTGTATATCTGTCCTGTTTCTGTCACCTTTCCTTTCCCTTAAATTTGCACATGGCAAGGAAATCACGCAGATAAAGGGATTAAGATGCAAAACTTAGGTAAGGGGGGAGGCTTCAAAAGGATATGATCTGAGCTGGCTCCTATGATCTATATAAAAATAACATTCATCATGGTAGACTTGCATTTTAAAAAACACATAAAAAATAAATATTTGCTGCATATTTTATCTCCGGGGCCTGACAAAGTAACTGCAGCACTTTGTGTTCCCAAAATTTGACCATGCTAAGTTCTAGAAGCTTTTAAAAGATACCCAAGACATAAAGAGTTCACACCTGCACTTGGAGTTCAACCAATGAAAACATTTAAAGAGAATTTCCAGGGCAATACATGAAGCACAAATGACGAAGCTTAATGCAGACCAGCACACATATATGAAATTTCTTATTTTTAAGCCAGGGTAGTATGTTTTCTTAATTGAAGATAGAAAATTTTTAAAACACTGCATTTCTTCTCTGTGCTAGGCATGTGTACTATCTCATTTAACCTATTCAAACACACAGAGGGTAGGTATCTAAACAATACCTGCTTCTCTAGATGAGGGAGCTGAGGTTTGGAGAGGTAATTAATTTGTCAAGGGTTATCACAATACCAAGAGCTAGGGCCAGAGTCTCATCTGCTCTCTTAAACCCCACTCCAGACCACTTTGGACCACATCACAGCTACCTCCCAGCGCAGAGTTTCTCATTTTAGATGCAGGGTGTTAAAGTCCTCCAAGGTAGAGAGGCTGCATAATAGTGGATATAAAACCTGTTAGTATGACCAGCTCACTCTGGTCTAGACTGACCTTTCTGGTTTGGGGCACCAAAATATTGCATCCTGGGAAATCACTCAGTCTCTGAAAAAGAAAAATTTTGTGCACCAGTAAACCCCTCGGTTGCAGGCAAACTGGGACAGTTGGTCACCCTACCTGTAGTTTTCCCACATATGTAGGGGCAGAGTCAATCCTAACATCTGCTTCTTTAGCATCATTCTCCCATGTCCCCACCACAGCCTACATCTGATCCCCTAGGGCCTAGCTAAAGCTCAGAGCCAAAAATAGCCCCTAAACATAGTAGAAACTCAACATATATTTGCTGAATTTGTGTCCATGTTTGTCCAGCCTCCCAGTTCATGGACCATGGTGTTTTGCCTCTAGTCAATGTTCATCAGTGTTTACTGAATCATATATAGATGAAATCAGTCTGTAAGAAACAGTTATGGCAATCTTAAAGAAATAAAGAAGGTTCCAAGCAAGGGAGAGCTCTGTCTCTACAACTTGATAATGGTAGAGGACTTGGGGGTCAATTGCACATTTATGAATATCACATCTCTCTCCGCTAGAAGATCAATTGGTGGAGCCACATTTCCTCTCCTGGGCAGCAGCCTCTCCAAATCACTGCTCGACTGCCAACACCAACTGGGCTTCCAAAGGAGCAAAGGTCAAGGTAGGTGCCCCAAAGACTGTTCTAGAAAACATTTCTCATGTCTCAGGCAATGTGCTAATAATTAGCCCATTTAATACTTGCAACAACATGACACCATTACTATTATTATTCCCATCCTGTGGATAAGTTGACTAAAGCTTCTAACGGGACTGAATCCAGAAGCCAAGCTCTTAGGCACAAGGACATAGTACGTTCCATGTTATCATACAGTTGATGTATATGCCATGCGTAATAATGTGGTACCTCACTGATTTCTGTTGTCTTTGGGGTGTCCAGATAATAACCAGAATAGTTATTTTCTGGTAACTGACAGATGTTAGGGAGTAAAAGATAATGTAAACAGATCTTTGTATATTTAGGGTGGATTAAGTTTGCTTGTTCTTTCTTCTGATTTTTGAAACTTTGTGCTTGGAATTTGTAGATCTGAACCTGTGCCAAACACTGTAAGCAGTGTTCCTATACCTGCATCTGCAAGTATTTGCAAACTTAAAAATGCTTCCCTCGAAAGGCCCTAAATATGCCCTTCTGAAAAAAAAAAAATCCCATGCAACGTCTTTGTCAAATGTCCCTCCTTTCTTTCCCTTGCCCTCCCTTTTCTCTCCTTTTGTGTGAATTGGATGTTCTTGTACCAATATACCTAATTGAGGGAATCAAGCAAAATGTAAATGTAGATGAAGCCATACTCCTTGAGTATAATATCCTTAACTACTATAATTATAGAGAACATATTGGAATTAGCTGAATCCTACAGGAAATAATTCTTTAAACTTCTCTAATTTAACCTTAGAAATGCATAGAATCAAGAAATTTTAACACTAGAGAGAATCTTAGAAATAATCTAGTTTGGTGGTTTTCTGCCTTTGGTCTACAGAGCCCTGGGAGCCTGATTAGCGAGTGACCAGCCAACAGGGTCCCATCAACATCACGGAACAGTGACAGGTAACAGTCAAATAGGGGCTCCTGCTCATCTTCAATGAGCACCGATGGCATATGTTGTGAGCTGACCCACCCAGCACGTATTGCAACCCCTTTCTAGCTGGCCTCCTGTCCTGCACAGTGCCTAGGTTCAGTCAAGCAACACACAGGTACAAATGAGCTACATGAAAAGGCAGCCATAGGCTGGGCGCTCAGATCTTCTGGCAAGGACAATGGCAGCATCATTAGGCAGAGCTGTGTAGAGTTTCTGGATTCCAGTCTATAGTGTGGTAGGTATCAAGTGATGGGCAAGTGACAATGTGGCTTCCACCAGAATAGGGGCATGGTGGAAAATTCTCTAGCTGCTTTGTTCCTGGATGGGCAATATGCATGCCCAGCTGTCCAGCCTTCCAGAGACTCTGTAGGCTAACTTGTACCTTTTATTAAGCTCTTCCTACCTGAACTGCCTACAGTAGATTTGGTGGTTGCAACCAAAAACCCAGACAAATTTGCTTTTATGTCTTGATGTAGTGTTTCCTTATGATTTTATTTAACCAAAGAATTCTGGGAGGAAGAAAATGTGACAACTACAGATTCTATCAGCTGCCTATCAGCTCTGATTCTATCAGTTCTTTAATATACAAAGAACTTGGGGTTCAGAGAAGTGAAGCTATTAGTGGTAAAGCTGAGTTTAGAATCCAATTCTCATGATAGGCTCACCAAGTGATGTTCCAGAAAGTGACCTTGGCAAACCAGATCCCATTCAATTGCCTAGTCCTTAAGAATCACCTAGGTGGTCTTTGGCCCTTCCTGCTCACTTTTTAAAAAGCTCCAGTTTTACAAATGAAAATATTGTTTCCTTTTACATTTCAAAAGTTTTCAAATGTCCTGCTGTAGACTATCAAATCTTATTATTTTGTGACTGTCTCCATTATTCTAATAAAATGTGATTAGTATTCCTCAGATTTCTCCTTTCCAAAAGTATTAAGATATTTGGGGACAGTTCCTAGAATGTTACATCAATCTTTTTTTTTTTTTAATTAAAAAAAATTTTCCCAAAAGGTGTATCTATGTCAATATGACCAAAATGGTGCAGGTCTTTCAGATTATAGTACTGTATATAGTACTATATCACAGACGGAATCTGAGATTATATACCATATCATAGTATATATATATATAGTGCATGAGTTCTGGTATCTGGGGCATGTTATCTACCCTCGTTAAGATCTCAATTATCCTATCTGAAAAAAACAAGAGTGATAATCATACCTACGCATCTCATGGGATTGTTGTAAGAACTACATGGAATCCATGCAAAAATTGCACCATGCCTAGCACATAATATATGCTTAATAAGAGTTAGCTGCTATATTTTTCTTCTTCTCCTTCTTCTCCTCCTCCCTCTTCTTCTCCTTATTAAAACAAAATCTTAACTATGATAGGGAAAACTCCAGAGAAAATTGCTTCCTGTCTTCCAATCCCAAACTCCTTTCAGATTTCAAAAGGAACTGCCCCAGAGGGCATTTAGTTATTTGTCCCAGCGTCTGCTGGTACCTTTTTTTCTGCCCAGGAATGAGGGGGAAGGGAGCAGGAGCAGCTGGCCGACACGCTCTACATTAGATACCACCCACATCATGCAGGCTGTCACAGTCTGTGGAAACCTCATGCTGGAAGCCCATCTCTCAGAGAACCTTCCATTTTCCCGGCATCATGAAGAAAATGGCTGACATATTCCAGAGTTTGCAAAGTGCTTCGCTGAAGAGTTTGACTTGATCCAAAAGAACACCTTCTGAGGAGGCAGGCTGGACAGATGTCTTTACTCTCTGACTTTTCAGGGTGCACATTTAAGCTGGCAGATGGCACACTGGGAGGTACATGGCTGGTCACTGGCACATTTATATCTTCTGTCTTTAGTCCAGGACTCTTTAGAGATTTATATACAAGTAACACTTGAATAATATATTTGAATAGCCAATTCTAAACCAATTTATAAATCATAGGTTGTACATTTCAAAACCAAACAGACCAGTAATCTAAGTGTGTGAGTCAAGTCTGGTGTAAGGCAATAGGTAGGGTGGTTTCTGAGAGCATCTAAAATTCCCTACCTCCCTGAAAACATTCACCTTCAAGAGTCGTTAATGCGCAGGCTTACTGTCACTCTTACACACTGCTGCTGGGAATAAAAAATGGTACCACCGCTTTGGAAAACAGTTTGGCACTTTTTAAAAAGCAAAAAAAAAAACCAAAAAACCCCACCTACCATATGATGTAGTCATTTCATGCTTGGGTATTTACCCAGGAGAAATAAAAGCATACATCCAGATAAAGACTTGAACACAAATACTCAGAGTAGTGTTATATGTAATAGGCAAAAACTGGAAACAATTTAAATGTCCATCAACAGGTGAATGAATAAACATATTTTGGTATATCCACAATGGAGTTCTACTCAGCAGCAAATAACAAACTATTAAAACACACAACAACATGGAAGGACCTCATAATAATTATGCTGAGTGAAAGAAATTCTAGAAAGTACAAATTAATCTAGAGAAAGCAGGTGAGTTTACTGAACCTAGGGATGGGCAGCAAGGAGGAGGGCACAGAGGGTAGGAAGGAATAGAATACAAGAAAGCACAAAGAACCCTTGGAGGGTGATGAATTTTTTCATTATCTTGATTGTGATGATGGTTTCATGGGTGTATACAGAGGTCAAAATTTGACACTATAAATATGTGCAATTTATTCTATGGCAATTGTATCAGTTTGCTAGGGCTGCTATAACAAAGTATTGATACCACAAACTGAGTGGTTTAAACAACAGAAATGTATTTTTCCATAGTTAGGAAAGCTAGAAGTTCATGATCACGGTGTAGGTAGGGTTGGTTCCTTCTGAGGGCTGCGAGGGGGAATCTGTTTTGTGACTTTCCGCTACCTTCTGGTGGTTTGCTGACAAACACTGGTGTTCCTTGGCTTGTAGAAGCATTACCCTGATCTCTGCCTTTCTTTTCACTTAGTGCTCTCCCCAGGTGCATGTATGTCCAAATTTCCCCATTTTATAAGGACTCAGTCATTTTGGATTAGGGGCCCACCCTACTCCAGCATGACTAATCTTAACTAATTACATCTGCAATGACCTTATTTCCAAATAAAGTCACACTCTGAGGTCCTGGAGGTTAGAACTACAACATATGAATTTGTGGAGACACAATTCAACTCATACTAGCAATTATAGCTAAATAAAACTGTTTAGAAAAAAACAAAAAACCTACCAAACCAGTTAAACTCAAATTCAACCATCAATTTTATGTAAGAGTTGAACTTTTCCCCTTTTTTTCCTAAAATTAAGTCACCTTTTTAAGTGTGAACATGGTACTCATGCTCTCTCTCTCTCTCTCTCTCTCTCTAGTTTAGACTACTCCATGTTGTGGGGTGATTCAGTTCTCTTATCCTTTTTTTTTCTCCCCTCACTTTTAACTCATGAAATTTCTCAGGAACCTTCTTTCTTGGAATGCGCTGAGACATCATGTGGCCTTTACCCGGTGAGAAGACATCATTTCTACATCAAAACCACCCCATTTTTCTCTCATTAGTTCCAAATACTTTAAGTGGTACTGCTTGGCATGAACGTGATCATAAACACAAACATAAACACAAACACTGGCACTAGATGGCATTTTTCTTCATTCAATTATAAGGATGCTATTCAAATGATTCAGAATATGCTTATATTAATTTTTCAGATTATTATTGAAATTCAAACAAATAAAATTTTCTTATAGATATTTTGTTACCTAGCAGACTCCTGAGGGTATATCCACAAAATCCTAGGGCGCCTGAGGATCCCAGTTAAATTTATACTACTGCTAGAGAAAGATTCCTGACCTAAAAATCAAAGAATGAGATTTTAGGTTTAGTGCTCCTATTAACCAGCAGTGTGACCTTGGATAAGGGTTTAAATCCACCCAAACTTCTCAGATGCTCTTGAGGTACATGGAAACGTTAGCATTCTTGAGACTTGAGTTTGCTCATCTGTGAAATGAAAGGGCTGAGCCAGATTATCTCTAAGGTTCTTTTCAGCCCTCAAATCCTATGGTACTTGCTGAACTGAATTGCAATACAGCCTCGTTTCTAACGACAAGCCTAAGTCACCGCTTACATATCGCACATCTCTCTGTGTTTTTTTCTTCTCCCAAAGTCACAAAACTCAAAAACCAAGTCCCTTTTCCAAAAGACTGTGTACAGTGTAAGGTTTGGGCAGTATACAGACTCAAGGGTACAATGTGAGTCAAACTTCAGAGAAATAAGGATTTCATTAGATGATCGGTCTGGTAGGAGAGTAGTTAGTTATCCATGAAAATGGAATACAGGCAATGTTTTACTCAGAAGAGATTGTTAACATGCTCAGAGATATACAGTGTGAACGTCTCTGTTATAAAATGGAGTGCAGTCAAAAATGCAGACAAACTGGACAGAGGAAGGTGTTGGATGAAATGTAGGGAAATTCTGTGAGCTTCCGTGTTTCTGCAGGATGTGTATAAACCATTTGTGTCTACTCTGCCCGACAATCTTTCTCTTATAGCCTGGTAGGCCCCTAGGACTAAAAGTAAATGTGGATATTAAATTTATGGTAATAGGGGCACTGAATTCCAGTGCAGTAGTCTCTAAGCATTTTCTTATGAGGAAATATTCTGAACTTCTTTAAAGTTTTATGGTTACTGAAAGAAAAAGGATGTCAATGAAAGAAGGAGTTCAAGCTGCAATTGGGGCAGCTGACAGTCACCTCTCTGTGCTTTAAGTTCTCTGGGAACTTCGGGAAGGCAATATGGTGAGGGTAATCAGGTTAGCCATCCACCAAGAACAGTTTTAAGAGGAAGTGAGAGGAGAATATAGCCAATATTTTATAATAACTATAAGTGGAGTATAACCTTTAAAAATTGTGAAACACTATCTTGTCCATCTGTAATGTATACTATTATACGTCAACTATACTTCAATTTTAAAGTTTTATAATAATTTAGAAAAGGAGGTAAGAATTGGAAAGCCCTGTCTAGCAGCTGTTCTATGTGTGTTTTGTTCGCTGTAATTATGGCCTCTTCCTTGCTGTATGACCCTGAGTCCGTCATGTCCTCGCTCTCCTACCTTGTCAAACTCGTTATGAGGACTAAGCAAGATGAGAACCAACAGTAAGAGAGATTGCTGTATTTCTAATATGTGTTGCTATATATTTAATACAGATCGCTGTGTGTTGCAAACTTTCCTCTACTCTTAGGCACACACCTCATCTACCTTTGCCAGTTTCCCTTGCTATTCGGTGTAGCTATGTATCTGAGTTCTTGCCAACAGAATGTAGGTGGAGGTGATGTGAGCCATTTCTTAGTCTGGCCCATAAAATTTTCCCGTGTGGTCCTTTCTTCTGTCTTTCTTTCCTCATCCTCTGTGTGAATGGGAAGGAGTCTACAGAAATAGAGGAAGAAGAATCAAAAGATGGAAGCAGCCTATACCCTCAATGACCATGTGGAGGCCACCCAGCCAGGAACACACTCTGTTACACAAGTGTGAAATAAACTTGCCTTATTTAAGCTCCTGGGGTTCTTTATTTGTTCCAGCAGCTAGCATTATATTTACTAATACATTAATATTTAGTGAATGCTTGCTATATGTTAGGCACATGAACATCCCTTTAATCCTCACAAACCGCATGATATAGATGCAGTTACAAAGAGGACTTAAATAACTTGTTCAAATCCATACAGGTTGTGCTGGAATATAAACCTTAGTAACACGAATAAAGAGCTCTAGCTTGTAACTATTATAGTATATTGCCTCTTTCAATATAAGAAACATTACTAAGTGTATTACCTGGCACAGAGTAAGTACTTAATTTATGTTAATTTATGTTAGCTATTATTATACAGGCAAAAAAGAAATCAGAATGGAGAGCAAATAATTGAAAACAAACATATCAACTAAAATCTTTATAACATAGAAGCAAAAAACCTAAATAATCCTTTATTTTTTAGTAAGGCCTGGCTGTCTAAAAATAAATAGTAATGAAAACAGAAAAAATGGAATATGTTAAATTGATGATCCAAGCTATAGTTTATATATCCATAGTTCAATAACCAAAATGGGCATTTCTAAAGAGTATGTTTACTATAACATATGTTTTAGCAAATAATTGATAAAGGCCTTATTTCTCACCAACAGAAGACTGGTGGAATTATACAGCCATAAAGTATTATAGTTTTAAAGACTTTTTAATAATATGAAGAAAATGCTCATGATATAATGTGTTCTAATTATATAGAGACATTAATTTATTAATTGATTGAATTCATCCATTCAAAAAATGTTTACTGAGTACTGATTACATGCTGGGTGCTGGGCTAGGAGACAGCCATCTGGTCTCTGCCTTCAAACAGTATATAGTGTAGCTTCTTAGTGTAGGCTTCGTCAACAGACTGGCACAGTCCCTTTCTAGGGCTTAGTTTTCTTATGTGTAAAATAAGGAGGTTGGCTTAGATGATTGTCAAGGGCTATGTATGCAGCAATTAAATTAAGTGGAAACGGGATTCTTGATCCAGTCAGGCATAAGGACATTATTTGGTGTATGTGCAAGGTTATAACACAACTAAAACTGCAAAAGTACCATAAACCTATCAATGTGAGTTATTTAGAACAATGAATCACCTTGGTTTGATCCAGACTAAGGGGTTTCTGAGATGTGAAACTTTTAGGACTAAAACCTGCAAAGTCCTAGGCAAACCGAGATGGTTGGTCACCTTAGTTTCCTGTCAAATTATTAACTTAAATGCTAAAGTAATTTTAATTAATAATAATCAAATTATTTTGCTAATAACAATTAATACTTAATAATTACAGAAACCTTAATGAATACCTTTTTTGTATTGGAATGATTTCATATGCAGTACAAAACTGAAAGAACAGGAAATATGAATATGTAGTAAAGTCATTCAACTGTCAAAAATTTTTAGAGAAGTACACATTTCGTGTGAGGGTTAACAATGATCACAACAATCACATAATTATGAGTTTTACAGTCATCATCCTCTGAAAGCTTGGTGATGATTACAGTTTTGAAACTATAATCTTAATTCAGAGGCTGTAAAGAACACTCTATTAATATTTCAATTAGGGAGAGACATTTTCTTTATTATTATTATTATTTTTATTGAAGTATAGTTGACTTACAATGTTGTGTTAATTTCTGCTGCACAGAAAAGTGATTCAGTTATACATATACATACATACTTTTTAATATTCTTTTCCATTATGGTTTATCACAGGATATTGAATATAGCTCCCTGTGTTATACAGTAGGACCTTGTTGTTTATCCATTCTAAACATACTAGTTTGCACCTGCTAACCCCAAACTCCCACTCCATTCCTCCCCCCTGCAACCCTTGGCAACCATAAGTCTGTTCTCTATATCTGTGAGTCTGTTTCTGTTTTGTAGATAAGTTCATTTGTGTCACATTTTAGATTCCACATGTACGTGATATCATATGGTATTTGTCTTTCTCTTTCTGACTTACTTCACTTACTATGATAATCTCTTAATCTCCAGGTCCATCCATGTTGCTGCAAATGGCATTATTTCATTATTTTTTATGGCTGAGTAGTATTCCATTGTATATATGTACCACATCGTCTTTATCCATTCATCTGTCAATAGAGATTTAGGTTGTTTCCATGTCTTGGCTATTGTGAATAGTGCTAGTATGAACATAGGAATGCATATAACTTTGAATTATTGTTTTGTCCAGATATATGTCCAGGAGTGGGATTGCTGGATCATATGACAACTCTATTTTTAGTTTTCTGAGGAACCTCCAAACTGTTTTCCATAGTGGCTGTTCCAGCTTACATTCCTGCCAACAGTGTAGGAGGGTTCCCTTTTCTCCACATCCTCTCCAGCATTTGTTATTTGTAGACTTTTTAATGATGGCCATTCTGACTGGTGTGAGGTGATACCTCATTTGATTTGTACTTCTCTAATAATTAGTGATGTTGAACATCTTTTCATGTGCCTATTGGCCATCTCTATGTCTTCTTTGGAAATATGTCTAAGTCTTCTGCCCATTTTTCAATTGGGTTGTTTGTTTTTTTGTTGTTAAGTTGTATGAGATGTTTATATATTTTGGAAATTAAGCCCTTAGAGAGGGATATATTTTCAACTTTTAAAAGTTGTGGCTTAAAATGGCATATTATAATTTTGTTGTTAAAATACAGATGTCCTTTTAAAGATTATTCTAAGATGATCACCTTCTAAAGTTTCACCTTTCTTTCTTCCCTCATTTACCACATAGACCAGTACAATTAGGCTAATACCAATTATAATGTTTCTTCAAAGTGAAGCTGAAGAAGCTCAACGGGATAGTGAGGGAACCCAGAGGGATTTGTAGTGTCTCAACAAGGCCAACTCCAGGGGCAAGAACTCCTCCCTACATCAACAGTAAGACCTGGCTCCCTTGGGAACTCTGGGGCCCTTCTATCCACTTCCATTCTCCTCCAAAGCCTCCAAGGTTTTCCAATATGTAAGAAATAAATCAATATTTACTAATAAATTTAGGACCCCAGAACTGGGTGAGCTCACTAGGAGTAATTCAGATAGATTTGAGGATTCTACAAAAGAAACAAATGAGTTTGGTTTAGTTATCCCTGTCTGTTGACTGAGTGTTTCCTCTTCATTCATCCCAATGACAAGGGGCTTTTAAGTGTCAGTTGATAAAACAATCCTGAAACCACTTTGCAGAGTTACAAAATGGCAGCTCCTAAAATTTGGACCCATAGACCATTTAGGCAATTCATCAAATTTCCAATGACTGAATCAAACTTCAGATTTCTTTATAAATGCTCTGCCTACATTTGTCCTCCTCTGTCCCACAGCAATCTTTCCAACACACAGCAATCCTCATCCTCCTCCACAACCAGGCCCCCCCCTCCCCAACTCTGGCACGTACATTTCTTCCTAATGATAATGCTCCTTCTGTCAGGAGCCAAATATATGCCATGGTCAAGGGGAAACAGGCAGAGCTTCCGTTCTCACCCTTGCCTTGGGGAAGAAGGAAATTAGTTTAAATAAATGATATGGTGATTTAAAAAGAAATGAACAGTGGAGAGACAGAGTCTGTTTCTCTCATTGGAGCTGCTAGTGCTTTTAAAATATTCTGTCACCTGTGTCGGTTCTGTGAAATAATCATCCCACCTGTCTGACCTGATGTCTTGCTTTAGTCCTCACTACCTGGCTAATAATGCCGAGTGCTTCCATGTGTTGAATGCTTACTGTATACCAAGACCTGCACCAAGTATTTTACAGGCTTACTCTTACTTAACCAGCACAACCCTCTGGGATAGATACTGCTATTAACCCTACTTTATAGCCAAGGAAACTAAGGCTTAAAGAGGTAAAGTGACTTACCCCAGAGGGACACAGTTCATAAATTGCAGTGCTGGGATTTAAAGCAGTGTCAGCCTGGTTTCAAAGTTCATACCTTGGAGTCTGACTCAGTTTCTTCTTAGCTGGGCTTAAAAACCATTCTCATGAAGTCTCTTCCAAAACCTGGAGGCTGTTAGATATCTTGCCCCCTAGGAAGAGTAACTCCAAACCACCAAGAATTGCTTCAACTGCTCCCCAGGGCCTACCTCTGTAAAGCCCCACTGTGCAAGGTACAGAATTGTTTCCCCTCCTCTCCCAGAAAAACCTAAAGGAGACTCCCTAAGAAACCTGTGTTCTGTCTTTCCCTGATCATTCAAGTTCTGTGTTTCTACCAGAGGCCCACCTTCCTTCAGACAAACTCCAAGCTACATGTAATCAGCATGAGAAAGGGAGGAAGAGACAAAAGTATGGCTCTTGAGAAAGGTTCTAGACAAGTTGCTTTGAAAGTTTTTAAATCTTCTTTTATAGGTAGCACCCTCCCACTCTAGTTGCAATGGGCCGTTTCCTATAGTTGTCCTTTTACCCTTCACTTACCTTCTTCCCTAAATCCTAATATCTTCTTTCCCTAGAGCCTTCTAAGGCACACTGTGACCCACTGGTATTTATATGATAGTTTCAGGATAATATAGAGTAAATGGACATATGAGAGCATCAAATATTTATCAGACATCTCTGAAAGACACCAAGAAATGCTATAAGAATCAAGATATAAGATTATTGTTGTTAAACTTCTACTATGTTTTCAAGGAATTCAAAAGATGATTCTATAATAATGAATGTATCCGTCCTAATTCCCCAGAAGTTCTAAGCTTGGACATCATGAGGAAATGTCACCACATTCTCTTGCGTGAAGTTGCTTGGCACTGAGCTAATGCTCTAGCTTAAATCAGATCCCCCAATAACAAGAACCAAGGGCTTCTCTGGAGTCTGGCTCTAAGCTGCCCACTTGGAAGATGAAACTCAGGTTCATGAGCAGTTTCCAAAAACCCATTTCCACCTTGCTCTCTGACACCCCCCTCTCCAAACAGACTATATATATTCTCAATCCTCCGCTTATTTGAACACAACTTTCACACCTAACAAATCAGAAAGCTGTAATTACAAAGTTTCAGAAACGTTTTCTGAAAGCCTCCCTAAATAAGAAGCTGCTTCGCCGTTCATTTAAGTGTCATAATACTCTTTCCGCGGCAAGGGCTCAGACCAGTTCCGCGTGCACGTACACCCAGGCATGTATACCCAGGCATGTACACACAGCACAAGGAATCGCCATTCATTTTAGGAGGAAGGGTCAGATTTCATACTGAGACTTGGTTCTCTCGGGTTGAATTTTATCTGCTTCTCAGTCCCTGGAGCCCAAGTTCTACGTTGCACAGAGATCTGGCACCGTTGTGCCTAGTTGGCCTGCTACCGTGGGCTTTCTTTTTTTTTTTTCTGGTGTGTCTTTTGCTAAGAAACGGCAATGTGTTTTGCCTGCCTAACCCAGCCGCAGCCTGTCGTCCCCTAGACAAAAAGCGGCAGCCCGCTGCTGCGTGCAGCGGCCGCGGCGGCGACGCAGGGAGGCCGGGCCACCTGAGACCCGCGGCGCTACGCCTTTGTTGGGCCGGCTACAGATGGTGCCCCAGCACTGGGTTGAGCCGGGGGCGGGCGTGGGGGGCCGGAGGACCGGAGGGGGAGGCCGGGAAGGGGGTCGGACGGGAGGGGAGGAGACCGTGGAGCAGCCAATCGGAGTGCAGCCCATCAGCTGACCGCTTTTGCTTACACCAGGTGCACGCCGGCTGCGGGGAGCACAAAGCCGGGCGCACCGAGGGCGCCGGCAGCAAGCCGGCGAGCTAGGCGAGGCCAGTGCGTCCGCGCCTGCAGCGCCCTCCGGGCGGGGAGAGGGGCCGCCGGCGTCAGCCCGGGCAGCGGCATCCGCGCGGTGGCGTCCCTAGGCGCCCCGGACGCCGTCCTCCGGACCAGGACGCTCGCTGCCCCGCCCTCTGCACCCCACTTCTGCCCTTTTCCCTAATCCTGACTGCCCCTGCCCCGGCCCCCGAGAGCCGGATTGAGCCCAGGCCCGCGCAGCAGCTGTTGCTCGTGTGGCTGCCTCGCCTCCTGTCTTGGTGTTCTGCCGGGAGCCCCCCAAGGAGCCAGTGCCTGTGGGTTGGGAGGGAGGCGCCGCTCAGCCGGTCCTCCTCCTCCTCCTCCTCCTCCTCCTCCTCCTCCTCCTCTTCCTCCTGCTGCCGCCGCCGGTGCCTGGTCCGTGCGCACCCCGACACCCCCGCCAGCCGGGCCTCGGGGTAAGTGCGCTCGCCTGGCCGGGCAGCGGCGGGAGATGTGGGCGGCAGCGAGGGGAAGTCGAGGTAAACTTGGCGGCGTGGCGGGCCCGAGAAGGGTCTGGGGAACCTGGGACAAGATCGCGGGCCTAAGGGGTACGAGGGGGCGCGGCTCATGAAACTGGGGAAAATGACGAAGTCGGGGAAACCAGAATCTAGTGACCTCCTTACTGAAAAAAATCACTGGGGTCGGGGAGAACGATACTTCGGAAGGAAGGCCGAACAGAAGCGAGCAAAAGGCATTGACAGGAGGCGAGCCCGCTAGATTTCAGGGACCGACGCGGGGGAGGGTGATGCCCGGGTATCCGGAGGAAGGAGGGCTGCTGGAATGTGAACTGGGGAAGGCAGCCGGAGCCGGAGAAGAGCGCGAAAGGGGGGCCCGGGGAGTTGGAAAGAGGACTAAGAGAAGGGGAAAGAAGGTGGCAGGCTGTGGTAAGAGAAAAGAGGAAGGATGTTTTGGCGGTGGCCTTGTAGGTAAAGAAAGGGACAAGGGGCGTAATTCACAAAGCATCGAGTGTACTGAAGTCAGGGTATTGGGAAGGATCTGCTCAACTGTCGCGCGGTCGAAGTGGGGAAAAGACCTCATCTTACACGTTTTGAGTCCGGAAGGGGTGGCAGCCTCAGGAGGCTTGCCAAGGATGCTGGAATGTCAGGGAAGCCTCGGTCCGCTCCAGGCACGGAGCCGGTGCTGGGTTCCCCGCGCGGCCGGGGTCGATGGCGAGGAAAAGTTTGCCAGCGAGTGTCCTTTGTGCTGCGTGGAGAGGGGTGTGGGCAGCCGCCGACTCGGCACTTCCCAGGGCCCTGCAGCGACTACCTCCGCGGAGGCGAGTCCCTGCTTGGCAAGCCCAGGTAGAGTGGAAAGATCGAGTAGCTGGAGGGGCGCGGCGCACTCGGGGCCGGTGGGAAAACCCGTCCCAGGACGGTTGTGAGGGAGCCGGCCTGCCTCCTCGCACTGGGAGGTTCGGCGGTGGTACCTGCTCTGGGAGACAGAGGGGGACCTTGACTGCTGGGTTCACCGCTGTAGCCACAGTGCCCGGAACTGAATGAATGAATGACCGGGGTGGGAATGGTTTTGAGGCATTCGAACCACAGAGGAAAAGGCCAAGGGTCCAGGAAAAGAGACCCTTCTCTAAATATCATGCCACCATTAGCATTAGCATTTTCACTCCCAGACCCAGAAAATAAAGAAAAAGTGGAATTCAGTGAGGGGACAGGTATTACTGACTTGAGCTTTTGCTTGTAGGATTTTTTTGAAAGGCAGTATGTTGTTTTGTTTCGCAATTTGCCTTGCCACGATGGTCTAAAGAATTAATATCACTCGAATATACTCATGACTTCATTTGTAAGAGCTAGGACTGGAGGACTGGAAAGTTCAGTAAGGTACTTTGATCAGTGTAACTCTAGAGTAAAAGTGGTGCTGTTGGCTCCAGGGCCATGTGTGTCCCAAAGTCTCTGATTTGCATGCAAATGTGAGCGAATCCTGGCAGATGTCTGGCCTTATCCATTCACATGAAGGAATTTGAAAAGACAAGGAGTCTTTAGTTAACAATAGACCTTAAGAAAATGGAATAAAGGCGCAGTGAGTTTTTCTCTTTGGGAATTCCAAGGCTTGCTGACACCTTTATTCAGGAGCCAAATTCTCTGAGTGCTATTGTATTGAAAGCCTCAAGTACTGCTTGCTCTTTACCTGGCTGTGTGTTTGTGTGCAATTTCAAGCTGGATGTTCTGAACTAGTGAGGAAAATGGTTATATGAAGCAGACAGTAACTTAATTTCACTTCTGGTGGTTTCAAGTAATTTCTGAATTGACCCCTCAACTTTTATTTAGAGTTTCTTCTCTTTTTCTTTTAGTAATCCCACCTCCTGCTCACATTTGCTCTCCATCCTCAGAAATATACAATATAGGAGAAGATAATTGTAGATGACTAACAGGAATCTCTCATTAGAATGTCCATAGTCCAGTCAAAATCATTTTAGTAACAAGCACCAAACTTGTAGAACTGCAGGTGATGAAACCATCACGTTCCTAGTCACCTGAGGGATTTTCGGGTCACAGGACAGAACAATGAATAGCGAGTCAGTCATGCAATAGACCCCAAAACAGGGACATTTCTGCCTTGTCTAAGAGTAGCTAATAGACCACTGCACTGCTCACCTCCTGGCACTGATCAACCGATGAACAAAAGGCGGGCAGTGTGAGCCACACGTGAGTCCCAGGGATTATACCTACTGACAAGCCAGCCCAGTGGCCTCTTCTTTTGTCAGTCTCAAACACTGTTGAAGGGAAAAAGAACCTATTCACTGAACAGCGTTTGCCACTGTATGCTATATATTCACTGAAAGGGACATTAAAATACAAGCAAAAAAAACCAAAACAAGACAACATTGTTTTGAGGACTCAGTGTGGGGGGGGTGGGGGATGGATAACAGATGTTAGTCTGCTGTTTTACATGTTTCCTTAAGTTATTTTCGCTGGTTCAGTAACTTTTTTACACATAAAGCAGTACTTTCCCAGGAGGGGAAAAATGAACTGAGTCAAATTTAAGTAAGAAAATGTTATAGCCAAGATTACATTTTCTGTCTTAGAGCTATCTAGAAGTCAGAAAGTAACAAATCATTATAATAAACTCTTATGTGACTTAAGCCTGGGATTTTGTCTTTATTATGGACTTGAGGGCTACCTGTAAAATGCAGTTGACATTTCTAAACTAGGCAATAAGCCATTTTATTGTAAAGTTATCATCTAGGTATTTTGGAAACAAATGTAAGTTTAAAATGACCAAAGCCTCACATTTTGTGAGAACTTACTTCGGCTGTTACCTGCCTGTGTGAAATCTTTGTTCTGCAAGTCTAATGAAAGGGAAGATTAGGGCTTACTCCTTGGTAAATAAAAGTAATAAAGTACTTATTATTAGAAAAGGATCACTCTGCTAAGTAAAATCTTAGAACGGATCCAACTGCCGACTCTGGTTCTGAACAATAATATAGATAGTTCTGGGCAGTGTCTGGAATTCCCAAAAAGCAGGGAAAAACTCAACCATTGATTTCTCTCTGGTTAGACCCTGCTAAGGCTAGCCTCTTGACCTGAACCGTTAGAACAATTATCACATATTCTAAACCAGTGAACACCCATGGGAACAAACCCAGTAGGTACTAAAGAAAATCTGTCTCTACAGAATTACAATGCTACTTCCCAAGCCAGTTGGGCATGATTATAAATAATTAGAATGGTGGACTTTTTAATGTCACCATAAATAAGCCATGAATAAAGTATGGTAAATTATAGGACCTGGGTGTCACTTTTTACTAGACTTTCATAATGCTTTCTTATAATTTATTTTTAAGCTACAAAATAATAGTTCTTTGAATGATTCGCTTGAGCACTAATGTAAGCTTGCTCAAATATTGTATTTAACTTTTCAGAATTATTATGCTGAACATCTATTTTGGGTTAAGGCAATCTGGAGATAAAGCAAATTCCAATTTAGACTCATAATCATATTTTGGTTTCTGGGAACAATGTAAGTATCTTTAACTCATGAATAGAGCTTTGATTAATATTTTATTCAAGATGAAATTATAATTATATAGATGAAGTCAGAAAAACATGTATTCTCTCTTGTTTTGGCTCAAAGTGCAGAACAGAGACAAAAGTTAAACCCTATATGTAAAATCCAATACTTTAGTGACCAAGGGAACCATTCATTCTACAAGTCTTCTTAAATGAAGTCTGCCTTTTAAATTCTCTTGTTTTACTTATTTTATGGATACATCACTGGATGTAGCATCCAAGTCTCAAAACATAGACAAATGCATAATAAATTGTTTACTGACATTAAAATTACAATACATGATAAAATAATATAGTATATATTTTCAGACTTTATGGCCACCCTATAGAAGTGTTAAGCATATTATTCAATAATTAAAACATATGCCATTTTATGTTAGAGTTTTTTTTAAAGAAACAATATGCAGGCTTATATATTATTATTATTATTTTTACTTTTTGAATATTTCCAAAAGGTCTAACAAAGGTAGGATATTATTAGCAGTTTTATCATTATTTGGTGGGTAACTAAGCTACCTAGTCATAGCCAGGTGATCTTAGATCAGCTTCTTAACCCCACCAACCCTCAGTTTCCTCATTTGTATCATGACAAGGTTGGGAGTATAGGGCTGGAAGGACTAACTACCATAATTAGTGAGATTGCTAAAAGGTTTGTGGAAGCTGTGTCTTCAATACCACAACTAACATAAACATTTAACTTGGATGGAACCATTACACTTAATATACCAAAAGTTATCCTGAGATGCACAGAAACTAGGCTTAAACTTGCATTGATACAGACTGGAGGTCTGTCAGCTCTGATTTGAGGGTACCCTCCAAAGATGCTGCTGCCTTGACTTACAACATTTAGTTTTGAAAACTGAGGAGTGAAAACTGTGTTTACAATGGCTTATTGCCTTCCATTTACACTCTTCATAGCTCAGGGGTTGAAATGTTATTTGAAAGCTCTGATTAATATAAATGTCTTGTAATTTTCTGGCCATCCTAGCTCACATCCATTATACCCCTGGCAGACATGTGGACTCCACAACTGCCCCCTCATTTGTATATGAAACAGACACACTGGTGGCATATTTTGGTTACCATAGTTACATTAACAATATACAAATGACCTGACATACTTCTTCGTGAAAGGTTTTTGTTGCAAATATTATGTTGACCTGGGAGTAAAGGACAACCATCTAAAGTTTGAGGCATACATAGATTAATCTGTTGTCCATTTCTGGAGCCACCATTTCAATCATGGGAGAAGAGCCATCCTACAGTGAGGTCCAGGAAAAGGCAATCGCAAGACTTTGACTAGCAAAGATTTCCAAGGGAGGCATTTCCAACAATGCTTAACCTCTACAGGAGGATGTCTGTTACGTATTCATTTCAAAATATTTGCTCCTCCTATTCATGACTGCCCTTTGTGAGATAATATATCAGCATAGTCATTTTTGATTCATACAAGGAAAAATGGACAGCATCCATCTCAGTAAGACCCAGGAGACAAAAAAATCAATCTGCACTATTAAGCAGTAAGCACAAAGAGAGAATCTTCATTTAGGATAACTAAAAAAGCTTTACAAAGAAAGATTGCTTAATTGGTTTCATGCCTATAATTTTCCCCTCTAGAAAAAAATGTTAGCGTGGCAATAAAGAATATCATTAACCTGCACTGTTATTTCACAATAGTAATAAGTCTTAATTTGCATCTATAATAATCACTGTAATCAAGTACTGTACAGGGAGTCAGGAAGGCACAGGCTCATTTCCCAGCTCTGACACCAATGACTGAATGTGTGACCTTCTGGATGTCCTGCCTCCCTCCTGGTGCTTCACGTCCCTATCCGAGTTGTGTTTTAAAGGATCCAGGAACACTGGTAGATATTTCTAGTATTACCACTGCAAAGAATTTGATTTCTGCCCTATACGTCATGATGAAATGGAGAGCTAAAGGTCTGGGGGACACGGCAAGGTGATTTTTCTGGTTCCTAATCCCACAACTGAGAGATTGTTTTGTTCTTTTAAAAATTTTCTCCCCCTAATGTGACAATTCCCCACCACCTCACTTGGACTCTCTTGAGGGAAAGAATTTTACTTGGGATATAGGAAGCTGCTTGCACACTCAGTAAATATATACTGACCACCAGCCATGTGCCAGGCATCATAAGAGGTACTAAAACCAAAAGAAATTAGCTTGATTTTTCTGCATCTTGTATGCTAAATCCATCATAAGCATTTTAAGTATTTATTGAGTGCCTGGTATGAAAAAGCACTTGGCTAGATCTAGCATGGAGGTTTTCAACTAGGGGTGATTTTGCGCACCCCCCCGCCCCCAGGGGACATTTGGAGACATTTTTGTCAATTATTGTCACAACTGAGGGTGGGGTGTGCTACTGGGTAGAAGCCAGGGATGATGTTAAACATCCTAAAATGCACAGACAGTCCCTCCACAACAGAGAAGTATCTGCTCCACATGTCAGTCAGGCCAAGGTTGAGGAATCCTGCTCTGGTTGATGTAGCTCTGCCCTCAGTGAGTTTAAGTCTAGTACAGGTTACAGGAAGGAGACTGGCAAGTACAATAAAGCATGCTGTGATGGTAACAGTGTGAGCTACAGAATCTGTACAGAAGTAGGAGCCTTCATTCAAAGTTTGGCTGCCAGCAAAAGCTTTAAGAAACATTCTGATTAATTCCCAGAATGGGCTATCACCTGGAACACCAGTGTTCAGCAGGAGACAATTTTAGATCTAACCTCATTGAACATAAGTGAGTTGGATGGTTGTTTGAAAGAGGGTGGACGCCTTAAGTTTGCTGAGAACTCTACACTGGGGATGGAGTTGTTAATTCCTTGTAGAACTCAGAATTCAGAGTGTCTTGAGTCGTTAGGAGAGGAGGCTGGAAACAGAATGAATGTCAGTGGCGAGAAACATAGGGCTGTACAAGCTGCTTAAAGAGAAGATGTAGCTGAGTTGACAAAGTGAATAATGCCTCATGTTTTAGAACCTCAAATTCTGCAGAGTCCTTAAATATGTATCTCATCTGACCTGCCACAGTCTGAAACACCAAGTATTATCATTCCTTCTCCCTTTTTTCAATAACTAAGGTATCAGAGCCATGGAGAGATTCAGTGTGACCTTGGACGAGTCACTTAATATTTCTCTAATGTTTATCTATAAAAGAAGAGGGGTTGCAAGGCTCTTCTTCCTAATGCAAGTTCAGTTTGTCTAAGGACACATCTAGGGAAACAATGGAGCTGGGATAAGACCAGCCTCACTGCCTCTCTCAGACCCAGTGCCTTTCCCATTCACACCAAGGCTGCTTCCTGGACCATGAAGTCAGAACAGGTAATAATATGACAGTGATTCAGCATTCTACCTCTTGGGTTACCAAAAAGAGCAAGGATTTTGGAGGCGTCAATTATAATGTATAATGCAGAGAAACTTAAGCTGGGTTTCCCAGATACCTAAGGACTAATCAGACTTTCCCTCTAATATTTTATTTTAAGCTGACCTTAGAAGCTTAAAAAAATACTGTGACAAGCTGGAAAGAAAGGTTCATAGGAGAGTGATGCTAGGGTAAGAAAATGATATAACCCAGAATGTGTGTGCAGAACTGACGATGTTCTGCCTAGAAAAGAGATGCAGTAGTGGCGTGGCTTTCTGCCTTTGTTTGATTTTGCTCTGTTCTTTGGCCAGGGGTATTTTAACTTTCCTCCCAGAGAACGATGACCAGCGTGTACACACACACACATGCACACCCACATACAACAGGGATGACACACTAGATCCCATACTGAGACATTTATGTTTTTCCTTTAATTAAGACTGGCACATTAAAAATGAGCTTTGGGGAGAGCCTTCTCTCAAGGTTTTAAAGATTTAACTACTTCTCACTTCTGTGCGATGGAGTAATGATTTCTTGGGAGAAGGAAGACTGAGAAGCTGCCTGACTGCTCAAATTTCTTTTCATCTTCATAATTCTGTGATTTCCAAGATCATGAGCGAGAGAGTTATGTAGGACTTCAGCCATGACCTGAGAGTTTCCGAGACACTAATGGAATGTATATTAACTTATCCAAGCATGATAGAACCACTGAAGACTCTGGAGTGGCAATTAACTGGATTTCTCCACTTGTTCTTCCAGCTGATTATGGTTCTTTGCAGGGAGAACTACACGTCAGGTTTAACCCCTCAAAGGACCAGTTAGCTTTTCTGTGTCCTACGGGGATAGTCTGTCTCTGGAATCCCAGCCGACCTCCCGCACATACCCACAAACTCATCATTTCTCTCCTGGGAGGCCAGGTGAAAAATTTGGGTCTCTTCAAAACCATCTGAAGGAAAAACACAAAGTATGTGGGCAAATACTGGTGGGATAGTTTTCTCTTCATGCATGAAGGATAACACTGTCAAAATAGAACCCTAGTGAAGAAGTTTCCAAATGGCTTCACCCTCAGGATAGAGCAATGGAATGAGAGATTCACTCCATGCACATGAGATGCTTTAGTTTTTAGGAAGAAAATATTATATGGAACTCCCAAATAGCATCCCCAGGGCCCACCATATTACCTAATATAGAATGTAGAAGCAGTAGGAGAAAGGTAATGCTATCCAACATTATTGTGCCTTTCCAGTGTGCCAGGAACCATCTCACACACCTTACCCACATTCATTTATTTAATCCTTGCAACTACTGTATAATGTAGACACCCGCTTTATAGCTCAGGAAACTCGCACAAAGCAAATAAGTAACTTGCCCAAGGCCACAAACTAGTGTGTACTCAATAAATATTTATCAAATGAATAAATGAATGAATAGGATATACATCTGTTTTAGAGGAGAGAGTCCTTTATTCGAATTCTCAGTTTATAGCAGTCCTGCTTTCTAAGCAGGGCACTTTCAAGAATGATGACAAATGAAGTCTGGATGACAGATGAAGTCTAACTTCATCTGGATGACAAATGAAGTCTCAGAGCTGGTAAGTGACAGAGCAGGGATATGAACTTGGGTCCGACTCTGAAACTGCACTGTTAAAGCACTCAGCTATGCTTCTTTCTCTTTAATTGCAGCTATAAAACAAAAGGATTGGACTAGACTAGCTTTCATAGCCCAGCTGGCTCTAAAAATTCTATAATTCCATTATTAAAGTAAGGTTTATGTAAAATAAAACATGATGTATTTTTTATTACTTTAAATTTTAAAATCTGATATTTTTATTTAACCAGTCATCATTGAATTATCCTTTAAAATTACATTGGAGTTATTAACAGCATGTTTTTAAATTGTTTTTAAGATAAGTAATTTTAAATAGATGAAAATGCATACTTAAAGACTGCATTCTCCTAACCAGTATCATCACATGGCATATTGAATTATATCATCGTCTAAATTTAGAAGGTTTCTAAAAATTGAAAAATATCTTTCTGTTACACAGAGAAAAGAAGTCAAATTATTAATTGTGAAAAAAGTTACTCTGATATTTGCAGAGATAAGGAGATTGCTGAATATTATGAAAAGTATTGAGTGATTTTTACAAGAGCTTAAAGCTGCTAGCAATATTAGAAACTACTTGAGATTTGCTTCTAAATATTGTTTTGCTTCAAGAGATCCTTCTGGCATCCAAGTGATGCATCAGAACAATGTGAATCCCTGCCATAGTATTACAGGATGTACAATCCAAGGCAGGGCAAAGAGAGTGGATAACTAGGCAGGTCTTAAGAGTTGGGAAGAATTGGTTCCAAAACTGCATCCTAGCTGTGGGATGGAGTGATTTCAGTGAGCCTCAGTATCCTCATCTGTAAAATGGGGATAATGATAGAACCTGCCTTATAGAATCATTGGATTCATTCAATGAGATCATGTGTCTAAAGCCCTTTGCACATTTCCTGGACCAAGGTAAGTACTTAGTAAATAGTAGCAATGGGTAGTAGTGGTATTATTATGTGGAAATCTGGCATTCTGACTGCTATTGTGTCTGGATGCTCTTTTGGAGGCAAGTGGATGTATTTTAACAGACAAGAAGATTCAGACTAGATATTTGAGAAGTCGATAGTTCACACGGTTGTCACCTTTTGTGATGAACCCCAAGAGAGGTTTATATTTGTCCAGACGTGCAAGAAATCTTGAGTCAGCGGATGTACTTTGAAAGAAGTGGCAAACAGATGAATACATTAGAGCTTTTTTGTTTCTAGATTCTGCTTTGTATCCACTCTCTCTTTTCTCTCTCTGAAAATATTATAATACTCCTAAGTTGTGATTCATAGAATCAGATTTTCTAACCAGAGAGAAAAGGTTCAGTTCAGAGCTATCATCCCCCAAAGAGGAGCTGAATTCAAGACATTGTTAGAACTAACAGACCCAAAAGCTTCAACTCTCTGAAATCCATTGTTAGATAATAAAGTTGTTGAGGCGTATAAAACTCTTAGAACAATGGCTAGCATCTTGTAAATGCTCAATAAATCCTGCTGCTACCACTGTTATTGTTGATTCTGTGTATCACCATCTTCATAACATTTATCTTCTTGCTTCTTGACCAAACTACCAAGCTCCTGGTTGGGAGCAGATTAGAACCCAATGCAGTGTAACCAAGAGTCCTCCTGGGAGCAGGTCAGTCACAAAGCAAGAGGAAGTACCGGGCAAGCCAAATCAGGTGACTCTTAAGAAGACCCCTGGTAGATTGACATAGGAAAAAGTTGCTATGATTTAGCTTCTATAGCCTCTACCCTGTTTCAGCTAGCAGATTCTCCTTTACTCATGAATGGGAGTGTTAGAATACAAGTAAGTGCCTCATTTTCTTTGAATTCTTTGAGGGCTGGAAATAATAATTATGTACAGAGAACCTTATATTCATTGTCTGTTTAATCCTTCTAATCAGAGCTTCCCAACTGGTAGCTGGGTGCATTTACAGGTAATTGGAGATACTGATACTCTTAGCCCTTGGGGACAGCCAGTACCACCCAGTTAGTCACCTCTGGTAACCCTTGCCAATAAACAGCATTTTCTAGTGTACTGAGAGGAGGGCACAGCAACTGTTATCCCCGGTTTAAAGATAAGGAAAAAACCTGAGACAAAGAATTTGTCCAATATCTCACAGCCAGTTAGTGTATAGGACCAGGTGCTTTTAACTCTGGTTTTCCTCCAGGCTGAGTTAGTCACACTGTCTTTGACTTCCCCGCATTTCCTTGTCCTCACTTCAAGCATAGTGTGTTATCTTAATTTAAGTTTATTTATTCACATCATTGTGATACCACCCCCTCCACCAAACAGCTCCTTAAGGGAAAGACTATGGCTTACTCAGCCTTGAGTCCCTGGCACCTAGAAGAGTACTTGGCACATGGAAAACACACTTACAAATATTCAGTGGATGAAAGAGGAAAGGGATTTCCATATCATATCTCTTTTTCATTTTGCCATGCTGTTTCTTCTAATAATTAAAAAAAAATTATTTCCTAAATAGTTTGGTAGAAATTAGTAGCTCTTAAACCTGTATTTATACTCAGAGATGTTAGTACATTACTATTTTAGATAGGTTATTATAGAAAGCTGAACTCATTTGGGGATGCTTTTATGTTATTAATGCCAAGGAAGTGTTATTAATCAACAAGTATTCATTAAATGCATGTAGAATATCCAGTGCTATTAGCAGGGTGATGTGGAGGAATGAAAAAAGTGTACAAGGTGTTATTTCCATCCCAAATAAGCTTTGAGACTCATTGGGGAAACAGAATGAATAGAGACAAGACAAAATAATTAAGTGATCGTCTGTGGAAATTCCACAACAACAGAAAAAAAGAGGGCCTCGGATGAGATGGGTCTGGGTTTGAATTTCAACTCTATCACATACTAGCTGTGTGATCTTGGTTAAAAGACTTAACTTGTCTGATTCCCCAAGCTGTCTCATCTGTAGAATGGAGGAGTGATATGACCCCACAGGGCTGCTCTGAAGATATGTGGGAAAGCTCTTGCTATAATGCTTAGAACATGACAGTCATTTACTTCAGTCACTTGGCAAATATTGACAGCATCACCTCTGTACAGATCTTTTTGTGTGAGCTGGGGATACAGTGGTGAGCAAAACAGATGAAATGCAGTCCCGTCCTATGTGGGGCTTGCCTTCTCATGGGGGATAAAAGCATTAATCCGATTATCACACAAGGAAATGTAAAAGTATGGCTGTGTTAAGTCCAGTGAAAGAGAAGTTCATGAGGCCAGAATAGAACATTACATGGAGGCTTCTAAGAGAAGACCTGCCTAAAGAAGTGACATTTCAACCAAAATCCCAAGCATAAGCGAGAATTAGCCAGGCAATGGGGTGCACGGGGGAGCTTTGTAAGCTAAGATTTGGAGGTTGGAAGAAGCTCGATGGGTTTGAGAAACAGAAGACGAGTGAGGCTTAGAATAGAGCAAAAGGGGGGCCATTAATCTCAGACCTTCCTTTCCCCCTTCCTCTAAAGTACACTGGAGTTCAGACAAGACAGATTATTATGAAGTTCCGCAAAGGGGGAGTTTGCATTATGTACAGAAGGGATGGGATGTGTTGAATCTAGTCATGGAAAGGGGAAGAGAACAGAAGGCTTGAATTCCTGGAGAGAAGAATTGCAGGAGCAAGGGTTCAGGTGCCTGGGCTGGCTGAGTGGCATGCCAATGCCTGACATGTTTGGACTGACATACCAAGACTAACAGCTAAAGAGCACAGGAGGAGAAAGTCTCTCCTTCCTTTCTGTGTGGTCTTGGGCATGTTACTTAACTTTTCCACCTCTTGGTTAAAGATAAAATGTATGTGAGAGTGACACAGAGTGTCTAGTAAGCTAATATACATTCTTTAATTTCCTGCTTTCCATTGCCTTTTTCCCCCGTAATACATTTCCTTTTATTGTAGATGAACCCCTGATTAAGACACTGGCTAACTGACAACACATCAGCTGTGTTGCCCACAGATGTAAATTTTTAAATACTAGTTTAGGGGTGTCTTAAAACCCTCTTGCTTGGTATGCAAATGTTTCATGTGTGGAATATCATTCTTGTTCCTGATCTCCATTATGTAAATTGCACTTAGCCACATCTGGCCGGGTGTTAACATGAAAGACGTGACTGATGTTGAGTGTTCAAGATCCTCCAAGAGATTTAGATGCTGAGTAATTCCATTAGGGTGCTAATGACCGTAAAACCTAGTTGTTATTGATCTGTCCTCCATGGAGAGATCTACTTTTCTGCCTGATCTCAATTATTATGGTTCATAATACAGAGATCATTTCAGCACTGAGTTAGCATGCTGCCCCTGTAATAATTTGTTTTAGCTTCATCTTTGTATTGACATATAACTTAATTCAGACACTATCACCAAATAGTTATCAAAGGAGATGATGGAGATAGAGTCACTTATTTTTCAGTAAGATGCCATTATCCTTCATATTTATACTGTGCTTTATAGCAGTACATCTCTGGTTCCCTGAACCCTTTTATTACTATTCTACTTTTCTCTCCATGCCTCTTGAGATCTTCTTAAGTCTTACCAATTTCAGTTCTCATTACCTCTTATTTAGCTTATTGAAAATGCTTCTTAGTGGGTTTCCCCATATCCATTATGTTCCCTCTCCTGTCTTACACACAGCTGGTGGATCAATCTTTCTGAATTGTAGAAATGATCCCCTAGTTCCCTGCAAAAGACATTTAGTGGTCCCCACTGATAATGAGATTGTGCTGGATATTTTCCATACCCCTCCAGAACCACCCTACTCCACTTTGCTTTGCAACCTGGGAATCAGATTGTATGGACTGTCCCAGTGGGTCCTTTGCCATCTGGTTTCTGTTGACTTCTGCTTCGTGCAGTAGCTAGCTCAGGGGTGTTGGGCCATCCTTTGTGAGTTTACCTTAACCTTGTCCATGCCTTGTAAATGGTCCCTTTTTTAAAATTTTCTTTATTCACTCCCTTTTGAATGTACCTTCTGTTTTCTGCTAGGTCTCTGACAATGATAATACATTGAGAGAATACTTCTTAGTGAAGCATAAAAAGCCCTCCATAGCTAGGCACCATCCTTCTTTTCTGTCTTGATTTCCATTCCTATCTTAGAGACCTTGAATCTCGTTCATAATGAAATAGTTCTGATTCCATGTACCTATTCCGCCTCTGCTACTTCGGTGCCTTGACACCAGCGGTGTGCTGGTAAATGTTTAACAGTCAGCTCTCCAAAAAGATAAGCCTGATTCGTAGTGTTTGCCAATTTCTGTGGTGTAAGTACACTCACCATGACCAATCGTAAGCTAACAACATGATGTCTCTAAACGTGGATGTGAAAAGAAATGCTTACAATTGGCTCAGGACACCACTGCTTTGCATACAACTTCACCTCCACTTAGGATGCCTGCTTCCCCCCACTCCCCAACAGTGCCTTACACAGAAGAACTGCCCAGTCAACTATTCTAATTCATTTCTATTGTTCCTTTGAAGGGTACAGTAACCTAATTGCCAGCCACATGTTGATGGTAATACTTCTGAACCCAGAATCTTCTCATGAGTGCTAACATGGGTGCTTGTTAGATTTTGGAGACTTAAAAGTCCTGAAGCAAAAATAAGTTACCTGTCCATATTTTATCCCAAGTTGCTGAAGCTTACTAAAAGTTGCTTAATTCTCCAAGAAAATAATTCTCATTTTCTGGTCTTGTGTTCAAATTATGTCTTCATTAGCCTCATTTAAATATAACTTGAAGTAATAATAAAACAACATTAATATATTTCATCACTATTATAACCAGTGGAACATTCCACAGTTTAAATAGTGTACTCTTAAACCTAAAACTCTACAGAAAGCTTTTAAGGTGTATGTTAGTCCTAGATAGATAAGATTGCACTGCATTTTATTCTAAAATGTACTTTTTTATGAAATAACCTTTTTATTTAGTTAACCTTTCTAAGAGATAACTTTAATTTTGCTTCATTAAAAATATCATTCCTGGGCTTCCCTGGTGGCGCAGTGGTTGAGAATCTGCCTGCCAATTCAGGGCACACGGGTTCGAGCCCTGGTCTGGGAGGATCCCACATGCCGCGGAGCAGCTCGGCAGCAAGAGAGGCCGCGATAGTGAGAGGCCCGCGCACCGCGATGAAGAGTGGCCCTCGCTTGCCGCAACTAGAGAAAGCCCTCGCACAGAAACGAAGACCCAACACAGCCATAAATAAATAAAAATTTAAAAAAAAAAATATCATTCCTGGGGCTTCCCTGGTGGCGCAGTGGTTAAAAATCTGCCTGCCAATGCAGGGGACATGGGTTTAAGCCCTGGTCCGGGAAGATCCCACATGCCGCGGAGCAACTAAGCCCGTGAGCCACACTACTGAGCCTGCGCGTCTGGAGCCTGTGCTCCGAAACAAGAGAGGCCGTGACAGTGAGAGGCCCGCGCACCGCGATGAAGAGTGGCCCCCGCTCGCCGCAACTGGAGAAAGCCCTCGCACAGAAACGAAGACCCAACACAGCAAATAAATAAATTAATTAAAAAAAAAAAACGTCCAAAATAACTTAAAAAATCATTCCTATAGTTAAGGTTCAAAAAGTAACTACAATTTCCATTAGAAAACTAGGGAAAGTAATAAAGATGATCTTATAATAGCATTGGATTATTTTATATTTTAATGGTTATGATGGCCATACAGATATTTAACTGAAACTATTCTTTTTACTTTTAATTTAATAAGACACATGAATTGAAGAGACTATAGAATGCATTATGATTTACAATGCCTGCTGGCATCTTAATGTTCTCAGCTGTTCCTTTGCACCATTGATTACACAAAGCCTACACTGTGTAATTAAGGACCAGCCCACTAATGTGCTCTGGTGGATTTATGGCATCCAGGTCATCCACGAGCAGAAGAAGTACTTTGAGTATTGGACCATTAGTTTCGAATGCATACTAACATAGGTGAACACACTGGCATCAAAGAGAATCTATAATAAGAAACTAGTTCAAATTCAGGGAGGTAGCTTTCACCTGATTTTAATTTACTAAAACAATTTAAAAACCAGATTACTAAAATCCTAATTAACTGGAATTCTTTTCCTCTAGAGTCCACTTTTAGGAGAAAATGGGAAATTAGAAGAAAATAAGTTAATAACCAAGGCTTTAGATTTTTAAAAAATTTCCAATATGTGTTCATTATCAAGGCCTTGAAGAAAAAATGTCTTTTAAAAAAACAAAAATTTAACTACCATTATCAAAGGCAAGAAAGTGGGTATTAGAGATTGAAGCGAAAAGCTTTCTAGGAAACCTTTAAATTTGCAAATTCCCTGAGCCTAATCTTCTGGTTAACCAAGGTTTTACTTTACAAGTTAGTTTTATTCTGTGTACCTGGGAGAACGCTGCAGTGTATTCACGCTACTTACTGGAGATCCCATAACATCACTGAGGCGGGGCTTCCCTGGTGGTGCAGTGATTAAGAATCTGCCTGCCAATGCAGGGGACATGGGTTCCAGCCCTGGTCTGGGAAGATCCCACATGCCGTGAAGCAGCTAGGCCCGTGAGCCACAACTACTAAGCCTGCACTCTAGAGCCCGCGAGCCACAACTACTGAGCCCACATGCCACAACTACTGAAGTCCGCACGCCTAGAGCCTGTGCTCTGCAACAAGAGAAGCCACCGCAATGAGAAGCCCACGCACTGCAACGAAGAGTAGCCCCCGCTCACCGCAACTAGAGAAAGCCCGCGCACAGCAACGAAGACCCAACACAGCCATAAATAAATAAGTAAATAAATGTATTAAAAAAAAAAAAAGAACACTGAGGCAAGTGGGTTCACAGAAAGGGTTCTCACTCAGAATGTAACATACTTGGGTTTAATATCAGCTCTTTCACCAATTAGCTGTGGGAATTCTGGCAAGTCACTTGATCACTGAGCCCTAAGGTCATTTATAAAATGAAAATAATCACATCTACCACCATCTCGTGCTGTGAGAATGTAGGCAAAGCACTTCCCACGGTGCTGTCCCTCTTGCTCTATATCCTGCTCCCCATCCCTGGCCTTTGGCTATGTTAGCACTCTTCCTTAGAGAGCCACTGCAGCCCCCAGGCCTTCAAAGGGAAGGTTTGAACAGGCAGGCACACTTTTTGCTATATTTATCCTCTCCCAATGATGAAGAAAATCAGGTTCTTTGAGTCCTTATTAGAACAAAGTCATATAAAAATAGTTTAGAAAAAGAACTGAAACCAAGTTTATTTTAAGAGTTCAGGGACAGATGGCTTTATTTTGCTTCTTTAAAAAAGATGGCATTCTGTAGAAATACAATGTGCTTAATAAGGTCTATCAAATTGAAGGGCAAATACTGTCACTCCCCTGAACACTGCAGTCTTTAACCTTGAGTAGCAGGAACTTTTTACATTAAAGATATGTATACTTCTATATGTCGGTCTCCAAATTTTAAAGGAACATTACCACGTGGAAGGGATATGTTCTTGACATTTTCTCAGTCTGAGATTTAAACAGCACTTAGTCTTCTAATTGGCAAATTCTAAGCAGTCAGATTCTTTAGAGAAATATTACTAGATGAGATCTAAAAGTATAGGCTCCCCTCTGAAGGACATTGGATGCTTTCATTTTTTAAATAAAAATTTTGTGAAAATGTCAGTTAGCTAATAAAGATTACTACTGGATATAAAAAAATATAACAAAAGATAGTACAGAACTCTTAGAGCAAAGAAAAACGCAATAAATATTCTGAAATGGATGTAAAAATGTTTGCCATTTTTTTGATGAGAGTTATTTTCACTATTACAAACTAAACTCTCATTCAGTCTAGAGCAAAAGAAAATCTAATACAATCTAATGGAGTTGCTTGACTTGGTTGGCATCCAAAAATCTACAGCGTTTGTATTAGCAGCCTACATACTGGCACTTTCAGTACCAACCATGATGAGTCTATTTTTTTCGTTGGTCTATCTGTAGTTTCGAATGTATAATCAAGATCCATTGTAGCAACTGGCTCCTTATGGAACATTTATTAACATGGCATGATGAAATCTATGTGTGCAGTGAAAATACTAAGCAATATACTGTGAAGTTCTTAAAAAGAAGTAATGAAACTTAGCCTTCTAGGCATGTTAAGGCTGCCGAACTAAAGATTTCGCGTTTATTTAACATTTAATCATGTCGGTAATTACAGAGCAATTATTTTATATAGACATATTACAGGAGAGGAATTAAAATAATTTGTTAAAAGACTAAAATTAATTGATTTCATGGTAGTTTTTATATCACTGCACTTGCTGGTACTAAAAAGGAGCAATAAAAATAGCCCAGTTGTTGGTTCATGTTTTGTTCTGTTTAGCCTTCTGTCGGTTTCTCAATTCAATAATGTTAAATTGCTACTTTATGATTCCAGTTATGCAAATAGCTCATTTCTTACAAAGAAAGAAAGAAAAAAAAAACTTTCTTGATCCTGCAAGTAATGTAAACAGAAAAAAAATTTTTTTTCCTGGTCCAGCTTCCTTTGCCTGTCTTAGAATCTGAGGTTTAAAAGGGATTTGAAAGACTGTAGGTTCAGGAAGTCTGCAAACTGTAACTGGCATATGACTTTCAAAACAGTGGAGGAAAAATGATTTTGGCATAGAGCTGAGATAGCTCATGAGTAAGTATTAGTCTTGCTTGCTAAGTCCTAGAGAAGAAGCTCCCAAGATCATCGAGTTTACCACGACGTTTAAAATTCAGAATGGGTATCTCCCTATCCATACGATGTATAGGCAATGGTAGAAAACAACCTCTTTTCATAACCAGTGTATGTGTTGTAGGTATGCAGTGGGGAGAAAGGTGGTGAGGAGAGTGAGCACCTGAAATATTAAATAAAATAAGCATTCATGTAAAAATAATTAGGAAAGTAGTTAATACACATACAGCACTGTATTATTTTCAGGACTGCCATAATAAAGTACCAAAAACTGGGTGACGTAAACAACAGAAATTTGTTGTTTCACAGTCTGGGTGGCTAGAAGTCTGAAATCAAGGTATCAGGATATCAGCAGGGTCATGCTTCCTCTGAAACCTGCAGAGGGTCCCTTCCTTGCCCCCTCCTAGCATCTGGGGGTTTGCTGGCAAACTGGTGCTCCTTGTGTACTGGTGTAGCTGTATAACTCCAGTCTCTGCCTTCATTGACACAGGGCGTTCTCCCTGTGTGTCCCTGTATTCACATCCTCTTCCCTCTTATAAGGACACCAGTTATATTGGATTAGGGGCCCACCCTGTGCCAGTATGACCCCATCTTAACTAATTACATCTGCAACAACCCTATTTCCAAAAAAGGTCACTTTCTGAGGTCCCAGGGGTTAGGACTTCAACATATCTTTTTGAGGGAGGACAATTCATTTGAGCCTTTTAAACGACCCCAGGAAGAAAGGAAGCTCACACTGCTCTCAAAGGAGGACTTGGAGTCTAGAAAAGTGAATCTCATGCATGCAGAGCCAGATTTTAATTCAATCTGTTGGCTCCAAATCCTGAGTTTACTCTCATCTTCTCAAGAGCTGCCTTATCAGTTGGCATGTTTTCCCATCCCCTTTCTTCTAGAGGGAAATATAGAGATCATTTCCTGAGTTCTCAAAAACGATTTCCATCTTTCCTACCATAATATGAATTTGCCTTGCTAGTTTTTAGCATTACTTTTATCTCATGTCTTCTACTATTATCTTGCCCAAGGGTATGATCCCAAAATGACAAATGTTTTTGATGGGAGCCAACTAAAATGCTTAAAACACAAAACAGATAGGGGCATTAGCACCTAAAGGCCTATTCATTCCACAACCGATTCTGAGCGCCCCCTAAACACTCAGCACTCTACCAGGCACTGTGTAGCAAACACCATCAAAAATTCTTAATTTCTAAAAAGTTTCCTACACTCAGCCTTGTCTTTAGGAAATAGACAAAGAATCATGGCATTTGCTACAGGGATAGACATTTTTTGTTTAGGTTAGTTTTTATGCAGGATGGTTTCTGACAACTATTTTCAAAGAGGGTAAGGAGAACAATGGTGCACTCTGATACTTGGTTTGAAGGCAGGAGTCCAGACTTGTTTGCCTTATCCTGAGATTCTGGACAGAAGAATTCTTTCTTTATGACTTTCCTTCTGGAGTCAAATTATGAATCTTTTAAAGAGTGCATTGGCTTTCCTGTATTTGCTTTTTGCACACCATCATCCATACACCTGTTTCAGGTGGACTTTGTTCTCCAGGGTGGCAGGCCCCATGAGTGGAAGGCTGTTGAAAATGTGTTTTGTGACATATCTTGGTTGTTTCAGCCAACATTTATATACCACTCATAGGCCAGGCACTGTGGTACAGTGCCTACCAAGAGGAATAAAACACAACCTTGGACCTCAGTTATATATTAGCTTAGAGTTTGGGTCAGCTCTAAAAACATTTGGTTGAGTAGGTAGAGAAAGGAAACAGAGTGGCTTAGAGCAAAGGCAAGTCAAGTGACATCTTTGCAGTTATCAGGCCCAGGCCAACGTGGCTGCCAGACCCTCTGAGCCTGTGAGTGGTGATAGGGCAGAGCCCAGCTAGGATAGCCTGAGGCTGGAGTATTAAACTTGGTCTGCTTTAGAGACCCATGTGCAGCTTTATACACCCAAACCCTATCCCAGGCCAACTTCATCAAAATCTCCATAAGGAATGAGAATCTGCATTCTTTTTTTTTTTAAAGTAATCTTTTTTTTTTTTTAAAGTTTACTTTTTTTTTTTTAATTACTTAATGATTTTATTTATTTATTTTTGGCTGTGTTGGGTCTGCGTTTCTGTGTGAGGGCTTTCTCTAGTTGCAGCAAGCGGGGGCCACTCTTCATCGTGGTGCATGGGCCTTTCACTATCGCGGCCTCTCTTGTTGCGGAGCACAGGCTCCAGACGCGCAGGCTCAGTACTTGTGGCTCACGGGCCCAGGTGCTCCGTGGCATGTGGGATCTTCCCAGACCAGGGCTCGAACCCGTGTCCTCTGCATTGGCAGGCAGATTCTCAACCACTGCGCCACCAGGGAAGCCCAGAATCTGCATTCTTAAAAAGATCCCTGGGTAATGAACAGCTAAGTTTGTAGATCTAGGGCTCTGCTGCCCAATATGGTAGCTGCTGGCTATTTACATGTAATTGAAATAAGTTGAAATAAAAATGTTTAATTCCATTTCTCATTCATACTGGCTACATTTCCAGTACTCAGTAGCTTACTCAGTACCCTATTGGGAAGTGCCAATACAGAACATGTCTGTCATCAGAGGGTTGGATTAGAGAGCGCCGATGGAGCTGTCACATGTTGGCAACTCTGATCTCTCCTTCCCAAGGATCCACATATCTACTCACTCCTTCCTTCCTTTTGACATGTATCTTATTTTACAGTCACTTGTGTATTTGTCTTATTCTCTCTCCACAGGATTATAAATTCTTTAAGGGCAGGGTCTGGTCTTTCTGGCCCTGTGACACAGTAAACACCCAATGAGTATTTGCTTGATTTAATGAATCTAATTAAATTGGGCATCAGTTTATTAGACCTCTTTTGCATTTAGTCTGAATCCTGATTTCATCACAGTCTGGGAAAAAAATCAGAGAGCAGGATTTTCATAAATCACAAGCATGAGGATGGATGGGGAGCAGATATGTGCTAAATTGCAAGCTTTTTCTTCTTCTTCTTCTTTATTTTAAATAAAAGTGTGACGTTTAAAAGCACAGGGTTTATATCAGCCCAAATGTAGAAAAGACCCAGTAGGACTGAACATTTGCAAGCTTAATATCATTGTCATATTTGGGTACCTGGAAAGCACATTTTAATTGATTCACTTAGTTATTTTATTTATTTATGGAGTGCCCACTATGTAGATGCCAGGCCAGTGTCATTGTGAACAAGACGGAAACAGGGTATCTACCCCGTGAAACTCAATTTAGTCCTGGCAGATTAAAATATTGGCAAGGACTCCCCCTGCCCAGACAGACTGGGATAGAAGAGGAGCATGATTTGGGCTCTGGCCTCAGGTGCCTGGATTCATACAGACTCTCCACCACTCTACTGGCTCCAAGATCTTGGCCAGCTTATTTCATTTTTCTGAGTCTCCATTTCATCATCCATAAAAATAGAAAAATTAATGTTTCCTACCTCATAGGGTTGTGAGCATTAAATGCAATAATTTATGTAAAGTGCTTAGTGCAGTGCCTGTGGCACTGTAAGAGCTGACTGCTGTTAGCAAGTACTGACTGCTATTATTATGACCACTACTCAGCCAAAACGACTCCACAACAAACATTAGATGTAAAAATGGGAAGTGTCTACAAGGCTAGAAAATACCTCATTATTTGGAAAAGATGCTTACTATCTTTCTTGGGCTAACAATTTAACTCCCTTTGCGTATTGTTTACATCTTTGCAGCCAGAGTAATTAAGATCCATACGTAAATGTGTTGGTAAATGCCCATCCCTTGCTTTATTTTTGGTTTTGGTAAATGCCCATCCCTTGCTTTATTTTTTGTTTCTTTGTTTGGCGAAGGATTTAACTCATTTGGAAATGGAAATGCTTGGGTTGTCATTCAACCTCTCTAAAGGTAGAGAGGTATATGCACTTTTTTTAGCATAATGCTTGCAAAGGAGAATTCCTTCAAGGGGTTTACCATTAAACTGCAAAATTGAAACCCTAAGTAACCAGCATGTAAAGATTTAATTAGCATTGTCTCATTAAAATAAATGTGTGACATATTCTTAATTCCAAAAATGACATTGCCTTTGATCCTGGCTTTTTAAGAGAACCTGTGTTTAGCAATTTTTTAAAAAAAGAAATGGTCTAAAGAGGCAGACAGAGCTAGGTCCATATCCTTGAACTACGTACGTCACCTTGGACAGATTAGTCTAACTCTCTGGGCCTTGGTTTCCTCACCTGTTGGAAGGGGATCATCATTTATCTGTCTCACATGGGTGTTTTGAAGATTAGTCTTTTTCCTTGTTGTGAAGGTTTTTCGCAGGCATAAGAAGTGCTGCTTACATGGGTGCTATTAAGAGTAGAAACTCAGAAAAAGAAGCGTCGAATACTTAAAATCCTGGAGCTGAAGGAGTCCTAAGACATCATCTAGACTTGCCCAACCTCACCATTTACAGGCAGGAAAGACGGCCAGCATGATCTGAGTCAGAGGAAAAACCAGAGCTAAGGACTCGGGTCACCTAATTCTTCATCTAATACTCCAATCTCTGCACCACTCTGATTTTCGAACTACCTCCAAACCAGATAAGATTCAGAGCTAGACAGTATTAGGGCATGAGCCTTATATCCTTGACTCAGTCTCATTTGAGATCTTGGACAAGCGACTTGACCTCTCTATGAAAAATAGGGACGATCACACTTTATACCATATACGTGTAAGTCACTCACTATAGTGGTTAGTACATAGTAAGTCTTCTATTAAAGTAAATCTATTAATAAAGTTAGCTAATTCATTATTATTATTATTCATGAAGCATCTCCTGTCTTGAATGCTCACTTTCCAACTCCTACTCATCCACTTTACGCTTCTTACATTTGAATATCTATGCCCTTATAGAGTTTGCAACACACAATCCATCAAATTAAAAGAAGTTCAATTTATGCATTTTACAAATTAAAGTTATAGAACAAATCAACCATTATAATCAATTCACTGCCATGTTTTAAAAAATCAGTGAACATTGTTTAGATGACCTGACTTAATTTTTTGTAATAAGTTGGCCATCAGCATGATTGATTGAGCTGTCCACCCTATCTCTGATCTACCTAAGCAAAGGTCAAGACACAGGTTACTAAACAAGCCACAGCACTCTTCCTAAATTGAATGATGTTTTCCTATGTGTCTAATAAATGGTAACTGATTAATGGAGTACTAGAGGCCAACATTCTTCAGAGAGTTTTGGACCCTGCCCATTTAGACCCTGCCAGAATATGAATTTCAACTAATCCCAGACTAAGTGAAGCAGCGTAGGGTTCTGTAAAGGACCCTGTGTTTGGAGAGTAGGAATGGAATGCAGTCAAGCTTGGCCTCCAAATGTGTGATCTCACCTCTCTGAGGTGTCCTCTGTGAAATGAGAGGTTTTTTTAGATGTGCCAGGTGATCTCTAAGGCCTTATCCAACTTTCACAGTTTGTGTTCCTCATATTTCAAAGGGAGGCTAGCCTGCTTGCCTTTGATCAGTTGAAGCCAAATCAGAATCTGAAGTAGATGTTCTTCCCCAGGGCTCTTCCACAAGCACCTTCCTCATCATGCCAAGCCACCTACTTCGATTTGGATTCATGCCAGGTGGCTCTGGGCTTTTGGCTTTCGTTTTTCTTTCACCTTTTTATAATTTTCTTTTGTACTTCTTCAGTTCATACAGTCCTAGCCTGCCCTGTTTACCATCCCTGGCCAACCCTCCTACAACGGCTAATGTGCTGTCCATGCCCAGTTCCTCTCAGGAGCCTAATGAATTGTGGCTCCAGCTTATACCCTCAGCTTGGAGACCAGCTGCGCCTTTGAGCTTTTCCCAGAGGTGTTGGCTGATGCTGCACCTGCGGTGCGATGGATTTGCCCAGCCCAAAAGAGGAAGGAAAATGAGGGGGAATCAGAAGATCACTTGTGTCCATCCTCTGCTTTACACACTACTGCATTTGTACCGCCTAAGTGTGCCAGAGAATTTTTGAGTCTTTGTTAATTAAGAATAACAAATACAAGAAGAAAATAAAATTAAGGAAAGGACAACCAAATTTTTCTCTGGGAACCAGAAAAACCAACACAGAATTTTAAAGTGGTCAGAGCAGGAAATGCTGAATCGGGGATCAAGACACTTGTGTTTTATTTTGTTCCTCTGCCAATTAACTGTGTCATCCTGGATCACCTAGGGAGGGTATCTCTAAGGTTCTGCCTGCCTTTAAAAGTAGGTCTTCCAAAAGAAAAGGAGTGTAAGATGAATTTTTGTTAATGTAATGGTTTTTTAAAAAGCACTAAACAGGTTTTCTTCAGAGCAAAGAGTCACACCATAATATACTGTTTCTAATTATAGGTTTTCATATATGGAGTATTTGCCAATAATATTTGAAAATTGATATCTAATTATCAGATCCTCCCATTAGCTCCGCATTATTGGTGATAATGGTTATTTATGGTGATATTTAAATAATTCAGAGGTGTCAGACTGGCCACACGCCATAAAAGGCCTCAGAAAGCAGATTTTTTTTTTTTTTTTTTTAGCTTGTACAGTTATAAACATCCATGGATGCCTCTTGGAGTGCACACTCTCCAGCTTTTTACATGATCACTACTTCCTTCTGTGTTCAACTCAACTGACTTGACCTACCTGGCCCCTGAAGGCACTGCAGTTTGAGATCGTTGGCATAATCAAACACCATGCCTCTACAACAATTTAAGAATCAAAAAAGGGAAACAAATGAGGGAAAGAAGAGAGGGAGGTAAGAGGAAGAAGAGAAGGCAGGAGGAAGGATTACCTCTCTGAAAATGGTTGGAAGTATAGTTTTCATGACATGGGAGAATGGGCTAAGATGACTTCCCGAGGTTCATGTTGGTCTAGGAAGCTGTGACTGTCTCTCCTCTCAACCCACTTACTGTAAGACAAATAAAATAGGACACAAAGTTACTGGACTTGCTCAAGGTCACCTAGAAAGTTTGTGGTGAAGCCAAAACTAAGAATCCTTTCCCTGGCGTCCTCATCCTGTTGCTCGGCCCACTCACACACTGCTGCACTGTTTGCTGATGAATAATGTGGGCTCTCAGGAACAGTTCCTTATGCAAAAGAGCCTCAGCAAGCTCCATTATGTCCTTGCCAGGGGATGCACTTCACTGTTTTCTTCATGCATTATGGAGACGACTATAGCTCCTCCTCCCATACGCACCCTCCATCTGCGATCACTAACACACACTACGGGGTGCTTCACTTTGGATAATGTGTGAACAAGGAACTTAATTTTGGAAAATGGAGAAAGAAATCTAAAAGTCAGAAAGGGTCAGGGGCCAAACGAAAGTCCAAGAAACTAGTGTCTTTAAAAAAAGTCCATGCAGATTCAGCATTCAGAATGCATTTGCAAGACCTTCTTTCCTGCTCAAGGGAAATAAAATATACCCTCCATAAAGAAATCTCTGTAATCTCTCTCTCTCTCTCTGGCTCTACCTACACTAGTCATCTACATTGTTAGAAGGTCTCCGGCCAGGCCCTTTTCAGGACTTGCAGTTGCTAATACCACAAAGGGCACCCTCTACTGATTTCCACTACCCTTTCATCCTCAGTGCCCATAAAGAGACTCAGATTCAATATGAGACATCAAACCTGTAAATAATAATAGCTAACATCTGTTGAGTACTTGCTATGTGCCAGGCCCTCAACCAAAAGCTCTGTGTTTAACATCTCATACTACTTCTCTTAACCACCCTTGGCAAAGAAGGTTTTATGATGTCCATTTTCTAAAAAAAGGGAAATAGACTTAGAAATCTTCAATAACTTGCCCAAGATCACAGAGCTGAATTTGAAACCAGGTATGTCTCTCCAGAAGCCACACTCTTAACTCTATGCTAAATTCCTGTTTCAGAAAGCTTAACAACCTTGTGAGTCTAACAATCAGCCACTTGTACCTGCAGTAGAAGTCAAGGTGGCCTTCAGACCCGGGGGGATTCCCTCTGGGAGGTCAATCCATCGAGTGAAGTCTGGCTGTACCTTAGTCCCCCACGCAAGCCCCCACCCACACCAGGAAAGTGGATACAGGGATAATTTGTATTGAGACAATCATTGTTTATAACCAGAGGAAAGCTTACTTGAACAAAAATCCCATTTCTCCATTATTCAAGCCATTCCCAAAAGAAGACATGCAAATCTGAATGCGGCATTAGCCCTGGATCTTTTGGGGACCAACAGAGCTAAAAGACTGATTTTTCTGAACATTATGTACATGGTGTGAATTTGGCCACCAAAGAAACTTTGCATAAAAGCACATGTCCTCTGAAGGCATTTTCTTCATATTTTAGGAGATCAAAATTTTAGTTCCTCATTGCTGTGACTAATAATGTCTCTGAGATGATGTTAATTTCCATGTGGGGAGTTTGTGTTTCATAATTTGCTTGCCTGCATCAGGTTTTAATTTAGCCCCCGTGTAATATTTGGTCTCTGGATTTCTAACACTATTAATTCCAATAATACTGATTGAAAATATAATGGAAATGGTAAATAATAGTTTAGAAATAATTAGAAAAAATAACTCTTTTCTAAGTACCTGTTATGCCCGAGAGTCGTAAAGAGATTTGCTTATTCATTACCTCCCAAAAGCCCTTCAGGGTGAGAATGAAATTTAACGGCAAACTTGATGAGGTTCCAGAGATTCAAACAAGGATTTGAGGTCTCAGTCTGCACTGGACTCTTCCCCAGATTCTGGGCTGACTACTTTCACATAGAGTATTTTATTTAGTGTTCATAGTTTTCATATATGAAGTATGTATAATAAGCCTTAATTTAAGCCATAGAAACTGAGACACAAAGAATGTATGTAGTTCATACAAGGTAACACTTCTATTGAGTAAGTGAAGAAGTTGGACTCTGAGTCCAGATCGCTTGATTCCCCCAGGACAGAGTTCTTTCTATAAGTTGAGCGCTATTTGGATTTAGTATACCTAGAATTCACATAATCGTCATGTTACTGTGATTGCTTATTTCTTTCGCTCAACTCCCTAAGAACTTAATGAATGAGGATCCTAGCCCAAATTCCTCTCAACTATTGTGATTTTGTTAAACTAACGTCCCATCTGACATGATTCCATGGGAGAAATGGGGGTCAGTGCCAACTTCACGGATGGTGATGACCATGCAGTCCATTTCCTTTGGAATTTTATATTCAGAGCAGAGTGTTCCAAACATACATTGTTTTAAAAAGAAGCATCAAATTTAATTATATAGTTGTTTGTGGGCCTCTTTGAAAGGCATCCCTTGCCAATTCTGGGCCTTTAAATCCATGGTTTGTTATTTAAGGGATTGTTCCTTTAAACTGCCATACTTGTTTGTGGAAGACATTTTCTTCTCACATTTGACCAACTTAGTTCAGTCAGCCCTAGAACAAAGTAATTTTACTTTTAAAAAGATCTATGCCAGCCATTTTTTATTTGTTGCAGAATTTAAGATATTAATTTGTATGTGGGTGATAAAAGTTGGCTCGTATTATAATTAATTTACTTCATTATAATGAAAAGCCCTAACATTAAATCTACCATCTTCCATTTTCTTTTTTTTAATATAAACTTATTTATTTATTTATTTATTTTTGGCTGTGTTGGGTCTTCGTCTCTGTGCGAGGGCTTCCTCCAGTTGCAGCGAGCGGGGGCCACTCTTCATCGCGGCACGCGGGCCTCTCACCATCGTGGCCTCTCTTGTTGAGGAGCACAGGCTCCAGACGCACAGGCTCAGTAGTTGTGGCTCACGGGCCCAGCCGCTCCGCGGCATGTGGGATCCTCCCAGACCAGGGCTCGAACCCGTGTCCCCTGCACTGGCAGGCAGACTCTCAACCACTGCGCCACCAGGGAAGCCCCCATCTTCCATTTTTAAGTGTATAGTTAAGTAGTGTTAAAATATATTCACATTGCTGTACAACAGATCTCTCAAACTTTTTCATCTTGCAGAACTGATACTCTACCCATTAAAATCTAATCCTCTCTTTTCCCGCCCTACAATCCTTAGCAACCACCTCTCTGCTTTCTCTTTCTATGATTTTGACTATTTTAAATAATTCATATGAGTGGAATCAATACAGTATTTTGTCTTTTTGTGACCAGCTTATTTCATCTAGTGTAATGTCCTCAGGGTTCACCCATATTGTAGATATGACAGGATTTCCTTCTGTTTTAAAGCTGCATAATATCCCACTTCATATATATGCCATGTTTTCTTTTTCCATTCACCCATCAGTGGACATCTGGGTTGCTTCCACCTCTTGCCATTGTGAATGATACTGCAATTTACATTGGTGTGCACATATTTCTCTGAGATCCTGCTTTGAATTCTTTTGAATACATACCCAGAAGTGGGACTGCTGGATCATATGGTAATTCTATTTCTAATTTTTTGAGGAACACTCCATACTGTTTTCCATAATGGCTGCACCATTTTACATTCCAACCAGTAGTGCACAAGAGTTCTAATTTCTTCACATCCTCACCAAAATTTGTTATTTTCTCTTCTTTTGACAGTAGCTATCCTCTTGGGGCCCAACTTCATTCTTTTGCACGTGGATATCCAACACCATTTGTTGAACAGACTATCCTTTCCTCATTGTGTAGTCTTGGCACGCTTGTCAAAGATCATCTAATCATATACGGAACAGTTTATTTCTGGGCTCTCTGTTCCATTGGTCTGTATGTCTATCTTTGGTTATTATTACTTGTAGTATGTTTTTTGGGGTTTTTTAAAAGATTTTTTTGATGTGGACCATTTTTAAAGTCTTTATTGAATTTGTTATAATACTGTTTCTGTTCCATGTTTTGGTTTTTTGGCCATGAGGCATGTGGGATCTTAGCTCCCTGACCAGGCATCAAACCCATACCCCCTGCATTGGAAGGCGAAGTCTCAACCACTGGACCACCAGGGAAGTCCCACTTGTAGTACGTTTTGAAATCAGGAAGTGTGAGGCCTCCAACTGTGTTCTTTGTTTTCAAGACTGTTTTGGTTATTCAGGGTTCCTTGAGATTCTATATGCATTTTAAGATTTTTTTCTATTTCTGCAAATATTGCCATTGAGATTTTGATAGGGATTGAATTGAATCTGTAGATTATTTGGCGTAGATAGACATTTTAACAATATTAAGTCTTCTAATCCATGAACATGGAATGTCTTTCCATTTATTTGTATCTTCTTTTATTTCTTTTAGCAATGTTTTGTAGCTTTCAGTGTACAGGTCTTTCACCTCCTTGGTGGAGTTTATTCCTAAGTGTTTTATGCTTCTTGATGCTATTGTAGGTGGGATTCTTTCCTTAATTTCATTTTTAGATGGTTCATTGTTAATGTACTGAAACACAATTGATTTTGTGTTCTGAAACTTTCCTTAAATTGTTCATTAGTTTTAACAGTTTGGAGTTTTTTTGCATGGCATCTTTAGGGCTTTCTACATACAAGATCATATCATCTGCAAACAGGGACAGTTTTACATCTTCCCTTCCAATTTGGATGCCTTTTATTTCTTTCCCTTATCTAACTGCTCTGGCTAGGAGTTCTAACATTAAGTTAAATAGGAGAGGCTAGAGTAGCAATCCTTGCATTGTTCCCGATTTTAGAGGAAAAACTTATACTCTTTCACTACTGAGTCTGATTTTGACTGTGGGCTTTTCATATAGGGCTTTTATTATGTTGAGGCAGTTTTCTTTTATTCTTAGTTTGTTGAGTGCTTTTATCATGAAAGGGTGCTGAATTTTGTCAAATGCTTTTTCTGCATCAACTGAGATGATCATGTGGGTTTTGTCATTCGTTCTGTTAATATGGTGTCTTACAATGGTTGATTTTCATATATTGAATCATCTTTACATTTGAGGTATGAATCCAACTTAGTCATGGTGTATAATCATTTTAAAGTGTCATTGAATTCAGTTTGCTAGTATTTTGTTCAGGAATTTTGCATCAATATTCATCAGATATTGGTCTGTAGTTTTCTTCTCTTGTTGCGATAATGGATTTACTTTTAAACACTGTTAGTGAATAGCTCCTGAGATATAACCTAAGTTTTAAACGTATAAAATGGTATAGGGGCTCTGAAGCTTTGTTCTATATATAATTTCACGTTCAAAAGTAAGTCTGGGAAAAAATGCTAAAGAGAATTTACAATGTTATACAAATAGAAACATCTTAAACACCTCCTTTTGTGTTAAGGAAGTTTCATTCTCTACTCCCAAAGGAGCCAAATGCAGGTTTGAGAAAGGAAAATGTCTTCCCTCTGTGTTTGACATGACAGCTGACATTCTGAGCTTGTGTGGTTTGTTTGTGTGTTTAAAGAGGTGTGTATGTGTGTCAAAGAGAATTTTGAATATTTCAATATAACCTCAAGTCATATAACTTAAACTAAAAGGGAGGCATTACTCATGACAATATTCAAAGTATAGCCCCATAAAATATATTTTTTAATAGTAACAGATTGCTTTGGGAGTCTCACATGACTTATTAATACATATTTTACTTCCTGCTGTTTTCTTCAATTCAGTCAAAACAGAAAAATTAGTTGAAATTCCGTCTCAGTTATGAAAGGTAGATTTTATTCTCCTGGTTTTCTATTTTGAATTACAATTAAGGAATAACCTGTGGCAGAAATGTTCTTAACTGAACATTTATTGTGACTACTGTCCCTGTTCTAGGATTACTCTAAATGGAAACAAAAGAGTGGAATAAACTTGTGGAGTTAATAATATTTGGAAAATGCTATTCTCTGAGGTATGTTTTTATTTTATGGAATTTCTTGATAAAAGCCAAAATCAGATAGTGTTAAATATTGAAAAGTTTTGCATGTCCATGATATATGGTAAACTATCCAGATCAGGGGGTAGGAGAATGTCAGCGTGTTTCTCCCCACAGAGGAGAGCAAGGATCCAGCATTACGCAACACATACGCTTCCTTCTCCCACTTCTGATTTGCCACATCTGGACTGGATGGTTTTTTAAAACTCCATCTTGTTAGCTGGTAACTTGGTTTGTGTATTTTGTAAAACAAACCAAAAAATGTAGAATTTTTCATTCTTTCTACTAAAATATAACAAATACAGAACTTTAGGACTGGCTGTTTGTAGTATTATACTTCTTGGTCCATCACAGGATAACTGTGTTTTGCAAAGTATGAAGGTAGTAATAGTAGCAAATATGAATTGAGAGCTTGCAGTGTGTTGAACACTAGGGCTTCAAATATATTATATGCTCTATTTTATTGAATCCTTACAGTAATCTTATGAAGATAAAGAAAACACTAGTCACTTAAGTTCCTTCTACTCAAAGCTGAAGTGCATTATAACAAGACAAGTGAAAGGAAATACATATCTCTACTTTCCATATCTTAGCAAGTGACTAGAGTAGTCTTGGGAAAGCAAGACAGACACTGAATCCATAATGGCTTTTTACACCTGATTGGAATCCAGAAAACTAGCAGCATTAGCTACTATATGATGTTTACAAGCAGGTGAGCAGTACATATTTGACCTCAGAAGACCTTATCAAAGTCAACAGATGATAGCTAAATAAAATCAAATATCTCCAGCTTTCCTTCTTTTACTTATCCTCCAATAACCACTACATAGCTAAAATTAAATAGATGAGAGATATAAGAAGATGATAATAAATACAATTAACCTTTATAAGAATTTAATATCTGCCAGGCACTACACTAAGAGCTTTACATAGATTCCTTTAATTCTCTCAGTAATCCTATAAGAGAGATACTTTTATGACCAACCCTATTTTATGGTTGAAGGAGCTGAGGCTTTAAAAGGTTAAATAACATATTCATGGTGTATAGCCATGACTATTAAGTGGCCATGACATTCCCATGAGATTGATGAAATCATGCATGTGAGATTATATATATATACATGTATAAGTATATTTGTATTTTTAATGAAGACCAGTAGTGTGGTGGAATAGAGTCCTTTTACAATTTTATTCAGTCAAGATCAGATATGGCTATGAGAATACAAGAAAAACTGATATTTTTCTTTTGTAGTTCTGTTAGATTAATTTTTTGCATAAGAATAATTAAGCTAGATCACGTTTGGCTGAATATTTCTACAGAATGTACCATTTGGAACAGAAAGAATTCCTAAAAACAAATGAAGTATTAATTAAAATATAAATAACTAAAAATGAACTTTGAATCTTTAATAAACTGGCTTTCATGTTTTGCTTTCATGAGGAATTACCTTTTGATTTTTTTGGAGCCATGAATATATGTAGTTTCTAAGTCACCTTTGTTTTTAAAGAAATGATATCTGTGGGCTTTTCTAAGTGTTTCTATTAAGTGTGTGTGTGTGAATGGGTGTGTATGTGCAATGTGTGTTTAATGTTTTTACCCAGTGATACAAGCAGTCCCAATTTAATTGTAAATGTGAAGGAACACTAAAACTAGTTTACTAAGTGTAATAATATATTAAAAGTATTCTACAGTTTAAAAGCTTTAGTTACTTTGAACATTGTTACTAGATTTATAAGTGATTATGCCTTTTTAGTAGACAAAAGAAAAGCTATAATGTATTAGAAAGTATATGGAATAAACATAATATTTGTCCTAATCTAATTTTCAGGCACATCTCCAGACTTTGATTTGGCTGAAATAACTTATGCCACAGAGCTGTGCGCATGCCTGGAATTGAGAGACACAGGTAAAAGACTCCAAATTGTTTCCTGCCTTTCAAAAACTCCAGGAAACCATCCCTTCAGACTCTGGCATTCTACACATCTCAACAGAGACTTTGCTTGAATGTTTACATTTTCTGCTTGCTGTCCTTCATACCACTATATAGTGTTCACCTTTTGTTAAAACTTAACAATTATCAGGAGCTGAGCTTGCTCAGCAAGCCAGCATGGCTAGGATGAGCTTTGCTTTAGCAGCTTGCCGAATGGTGCTGAGCTTGCTAATGACTTCATTAACTGGGTCTTCCCTACAAAACAGTGAGTGTCCACAACTTTGTGTATGTGAAATTAGGCCCTGGTTTACCCCACAGTCAACATACAGAGAAGCCACCACCGTCGATTGCAATGATCTCCGCTTAACAAGGATTCCCAGCAACCTTTCTAGTGATACTCAAGTGCTTCTCCTACAGAGCAATAACATCGCAAAGACCGTGGATGAGCTTCAGCAGCTTTTCAACCTGACTGAGCTAGATTTCTCCCAAAACAACTTTACAAATATTAAGGAGGTAGGGCTGGCAAACCTGACCCAGCTCACTACTCTGCATTTGGAGGAAAATCAGATTACGGAAATGAATGATTATTGTCTGCAAGATCTCAGCAACCTTCAAGAACTCTACATCAACCATAACCAGATTAGCACTATTTCTGCTAATGCTTTTTCAGGCTTAAAAAATCTTTTAAGGCTCCACCTAAACTCCAACAGATTGAAAGTGATTGATAGCCGCTGGTTTGATTCAACACCCAACCTGGAAATTCTCATGATTGGGGAAAACCCCGTGATTGGAATTCTGGATATGAACTTCAAACCCCTCTCAAATTTGAGAAGCTTAGTTTTGGCAGGAATGTATCTCACTGATATTCCTGGAAATGCCTTGGTGGGCTTGGATAGCCTAGAGAGCCTGTCCTTTTATGATAACAAACTGGTCAAAGTCCCTCAACTTGCCCTGCAAAAAGTTCCAAATTTGAAATTCTTAGACCTCAACAAAAACCCCATCCACAAAATCCAGGAAGGGGACTTCAAAAATATGCTCCGGTTAAAAGAGCTGGGAATCAACAATATGGGGGAACTTGTCTCTGTGGACCGCTACGCCCTGGATAACTTGCCTGAACTCACAAAGTTAGAAGCCACCAATAACCCCAAATTATCTTACATCCACCGCTTGGCTTTTCGAAGTGTCCCTGCCCTAGAAAGCTTGATGTTGAACAACAATGCCTTGAATGCCGTTTACCAGAAGACAGTAGAATCCCTTCCTAATCTGCGTGAGATCAGTATCCACAGCAATCCCCTGAGGTGTGACTGTGTTATCCACTGGATTAATTCCAACAAGACAAACATCCGCTTCATGGAGCCCTTATCCATGTTCTGTGCCATGCCGCCTGAATATAGAGGGCAGCAGGTGAAGGAAGTTTTAATTCAGGATTCAGGTGAACAGTGCCTCCCAATGATATCTCATGACACATTCCCAAATCATTTAAACATGGATACTGGCACAACAGTTTTCCTAGACTGTCGGGCCATGGCCGAGCCAGAACCTGAAATTTACTGGGTCACTCCCCTTGGAAATAAGATAACTGTGGAAACGCTTTCAGATAAATACAAACTAAGTAGTGAAGGTACATTGGAAATATCTAACATACAAACTGAAGACTCAGGAAGATACACCTGTGTTGCCCAGAATGTTGAAGGGGCAGACACTCGAGTGGTGACAGTTAAGGTTAATGGAACCCTTCTGGATGGTACCCAGGTGCTGAAAATATATGTCAAGCAGACAGAATCTCATTCCATTTTAGTGTCCTGGAAAGTTAATTCCAATGTCATGACGTCAAACTTAAAATGGTCATCTGCCACCATGAAGATTGACAATCCCCACATAACATATACTGCCAGGGTCCCGGTAGATGTTCACGAATACAACCTAACACACCTGCAGCCTTCCACAGATTATGAAGTGTGTCTCACAGTGTCCAATATTCATCAGCAGACTCAAAAGTCATGTGTTAATGTCACAACCAAAAATGCTGCCTTCGCACTGGACATTTCTGATCAAGAAACCAGTACAGCCCTTGCTGCAGTTATGGGGTCCATGTTTGCCATCATTAGCCTTGTATCCATTGCTGTGTACATTGCCAAAAGATTTAAGAGGAAAAACTACCACCATTCATTAAAAAAGTATATGCAAAAAACCTCTTCAATCCCACTAAATGAGCTGTACCCACCACTCATTAACCTCTGGGAAGGTGACAGCGAGAAAGACAAAGATGGTACTGCAGACACCAAGCCAACCCAAGTTGACACATCCAGAAGCTATTACATGTGGTAACTCAGTGGATATTTTGCTTCTGGTAGTAAGGAGCACAAAGACGTTTTTGCTTTATTCTGCAAAAGTAACAAGTTGAAGACTTTTGTATTTTTGACTTTGCTAGTTTGTGGCAGAGTGGAGAGGATGGGTGGATATTTCAAATTTTTTTAGTATAGCGTATCGCAAGGGTTTGACACAGCTGGCAGCGTCTCTAGGCTTCCAGTTTGTGTTTGGTTTTTATTCTCATCATTATTATGATTATGATTATTATTTTGTTTTAGTTGTTGTGCTAAACTCAATAATGCTGTTCTAACTAAATGCTAAATAAAATGATTAATGACAGGTTGGGGTTCCCCTGTGCTTTTACCAGTAGCATGACCCCTTCTTCTGAAGCCATGAGCAGACAGTACCATGTCCTCCAAAAAGCTCACACACAGTTGTGAAGCAGCATTGAACTTTTTGTAGCAATGTGGTCTACAGACTTTTAACTGGAGAAGCTAAGGCTAGACTTGTTACCTTTGTTGAATGATGTTAGTTGACTGTACTGTAATGTTGTATCAACTGAACTGAATGTTTGCTTTTGAACAACGACTTTTTTTTTTTTTTTGTAATAGTTAAAAGGCTTAGAACAAGCTAACAGGCAATAGAAATATGTATATCAGATTTTTTAATGTAACAAACTACATGTTAATTGTTACCTTATTCTTTTTATCTTTAGTAGACACTTTTAAAAGACAATAATTTTGTGTTTAACTCACCAACATGTGGTGTATAATGAAGACAGAACTATATAATAAATTAGTTTTGTTCTGATTTTTTAGAACACTTGCAATAATGTATCATTTATAGTTCTTGCTAGTTGCAGTGGTGATATTTTTCACATTCCCAAAAACCACCAAAATAAATTACCTATATAGCATGTTGCTTTTTAAAACTAGGCCCTAAAAACTTTTGAATTCTTTTTCTAAGGGAAGAAATAAATATTTTAATGAAGATATTTTAATGAATAGGATTTCTATATTTTCAATATTACTGACCAGACCTAATGGAAGGAAAATTTCATTTGAAGAAAAAAGGTATATTACTGTATCCCATGTATAGCTAAACGTGGTAAAAGAGATATATACATTGGATATGTCACATTCCTCTTCTGTAAGGGTCTGGTTAAAATTTGATTTTTTTTAGTAGTATAATATTCCCCATCAAAGTCTAAAACATGCTGCTATGTAATATTCCAAAATTTATTACATGTTATTCCTCTTTTAACAGCTGTCATTATGCCTAGATCCATATTAGCCCACATATCAGTGGGAAAATATCTGCTGAGACAAGTAAATGATTAATAGAAAACACAACAACTTCTCTACAGTTGGTATTTTTCATCCAAATAATATACAGAAACAGTTTTGCAGAATTAAGTGTTTCACGGGTAATGTGTGTGAAATTTAGAACAGAAGGAACTAGATTAAGGTAGGATCCCAGTTCCACAAAGTGGGGGAGGGGGAAGATTTAAAGGTATAGGTGGAGGAAAAAGGACCCACTTGAAAACGCAGGTTGATAAAGCAGAGAAATTTTTTTTAAAGGCTGCTCTAGCTGGCAAAAGCAAGGAAAAGGGAGCAAAAGCAAGGAAAAGGGAGAAAGAAAGTGCAGGCGAGGAAGGATGAAGGATTTCTTTCTTTGTAAAATTCCTTGTTTCATGAATCACTTAGGAAAAAAATCATCACCTTCCTTCCCATTTCTAAGGTGGAGAAAAGAACTTCAAATGCTGAAGCAAGTAAGCTGCACAGAAAAACAATGAGTGTCTGAACCAGGAGCATCTTCTCCCACAGCCTACATCTGTTGTCAGAAAAACCTAGGCCCAGGGACGAATTGTAACTTGCCCCGGTCAGACTCCCGCCCATTGAGAACTCTGCCGTCCATCTATTGCTCTGGGTCCAGCAGCCTTCTAGGTTGCTGTGCAGAGCTTATCTTTTTCAGTTCTCAACAACTGTTGGTGCGCTTGCTCCAAAAATGCACTATATCCTCAAGTTCTCATTTATTCAGGACATATTTTAGCACAAGGGCAGAGCAGAGGGTCAGGAAAGCTTCTACATTGTGGGTACTGCCGAGTACATGTGGGAAACATCGAGAATTAGAGATGCCTTGGATGCAACCTTGGGCAGGGGTCGGGGTCGGGGGGGTTTCCTGTTGGGGATTCTTGTCTTCAAATATCTACAGAGAGTAGTGGACTATACAAGAAAAACAGTGAAAGGGGAAGGACACCGAAGCATTAGGCCCAGAGCAGGGAGGAGGCATTGTTTATCCCATAAAGCAATGATTTGAACCTGGCACATAATCAACACTCAAATATTAGCGGAATAAATGAAAACAAAAACCAAAAAAACAACCATTTCTCTATTCTGGATATATAGCAATCACCAGGAAATCCAAGTGTTTTTTTGCCATCTACCTTTTGCCAGGCCACTTTGGGGGGAAAAATATCACTTTTATTCCTCCTCCAATAAAATATTTGAGCTTCTTTTTCCTTGTCCGTGCTACTTGGTTTGGTTTTCAGTTGATAGAAAGCAAAATGGCATAGTACTTTTTTTTCCCTAGCCAAGTATTTCCTCATTTGTACTTAATTTAATTTGATAAGTTCGACAGCGAGTAAAATTAGACATCAAACTAGGTCCTGACTGGTAATGGAGGTTATGTCACCTTTACCAATGAAGTGACTATTAGAGGTCACTTTCTAATTTCATATTTTCCCTTTTGCTGCAGGCTGCCCTCAGGGCATATAATGTATCTCTAACCTGATTTTACAAGGTTATTTTTGGATCAGCTTCTTAAAACAGGCATTCCTAAATTTGCCTGTTTAATTAATGAGAAACTGAACTGATGCCATGAATATAAAAACAAATGCAATGTTTGATTATCAAATTTTCTAATTTGGCTGTGTGATTGGCAAAAAGGAGTCATCTCCATTCTTTCACAAACAAACAATACCAAAGTCCATTATTTTCTCTCATGTGGTTTTCTATTTATTCATTCATTTATTTGCCAAGGACACCACAATCAGTCCTTTACTTGGTGTTTGGTTCCTCTCTCTGTATTCATCTTCCAGGACATTTTCTTTTCTTCATTACTGGAAAAAAACATTACCCATCCCTAACACTTTGCCGGGAAAACCATATTTTCTGCCTTTCTATTCACTGATAAGGGGATTTTAACTATTTCTGATGCATTCTGACTACAACTGAAAATGCTTTCTTCACGTCAGTTCTTTCACTCTCACCCTGCTTGCAAATAGAGTTTTTTTTATTATTATTCATAAGGGATTACTTGGACGAAAAATGTTTCTTAAAAGATGGATTTGAGAGTCATCATCCATCCAGAGCTCTGGAATGACTTTGGCATAGAATCCCTGCAGGACTTGATCTAATCTGGTGTGGGCATGATTTCTCAGTCCTCCCCCCTACCCCCCTTTGCAGTGATACCAGCACCAGCTCCTTCTCTCTGTACTCCAAGTCAGGAACTTAGGGTATATGGTAAGAATAAGGAGATGGCAAGGGAACTCATTATTTTTGTACCTGCTGGTTCAGCATTGCCCAGCACACGTTAACAGAACTAAATGGGTTTCTTGTATTGTAGAATTCCTCAGAGACTTGATGGTACTGATATTAATTACATAGCATTTCCCACAGCCGTTTGACCATTAGTATATTTCAGGCTACTATTCTGTACTACAGACCCTGAGAAACTGAGGATTTAATTTAATCTCCAAAACAGTCCTGATAAATCGGCTATGATTCTTCGCAATTTACAGAAAAGGCAACTAAGGCCCATAGGAGTAATCATTTGGTGACACCGTACAGTTCTGTAAGTGGGTGACCATGATGGGGCCCTTCACTTCCAGTTTCCTCTCCATCCATCCAGCACCCTTCTAAGGTGGAGGTGGGAGTATCTATAGAAGGTGAGAGGCTGGAGGTCACAGGGCACCTGGGGAAAGCGGAGTAAGTACATACAGGAGAACTCATGGGAGATAACACTGAAAAGTTTCTCTATGTCTTAATGTTCTTCTCTTTTCCCCTTTAAAGATTTATGTGCTGGGAATTTCTAAACTACCCATCAAAACTGTGTTCACATCAGACTAAATTTTAGTTCTAACCTTCAGTTCTCCTATACTCTCCTCTCTGTTACCTGCTCAGAAAATTTGAAAGATTTTGTGGAGGAAATTCCAAGCTCATTCTTTCCTTAGCAGTAAATCATGGAAGGCGTATGTAAAATTAGTAACAAACTCAATGTTTAGCTCCAAAGCTTAAAGGGGGAAATGTGAAATTCATATAACTGGGCAGTTGCAAGGGTGTATATATGACATACCTGGAAACAAATGGCTTTTGTACAATCACCAAGTTTGTGGAGTTGGTGGGATATTTTTATTCAGGGATCTCTCTGTTCCCCAGAAAAAAATTCTATCCAGAGGCCGTAAGATATTAAAAGGATGTCTTTCTTTTTTTTTTAAAATAAATGTGATAGCCCTCCTGACATACTCCAATTTTGTCAGTTACATACCACTTAATATGAAGCAAAACCAGTTTCACTCACTTCATGAAAGTAGCTCTGGGTGCAGAGTGGGTCAGACCATGCAGTCCTCTCCTTTCCACCTTGCCTCCCTCCCTCTCTCCCATAAGATTAAACTGACAAGGTAAATTTCAGCCTGGGCTCTGACAAAATGGTCATGAATTCCTTATAGGGGGGCTGCCCTGAATTACGTAGCATTTTAATGCATCAGTCTGCACCTCAGCCTGTCTTACTAATATAAACAAGACAGGGTGGTCCTGGAGGGAAGAAAAACATATTTACAGTGGTGACTTATGAAAGAAAAAGGAGGGAGAAACATTTTTTGTGTACATAGCCCTCTGCTAGGAACTTCACATAGATCATTTACATTTAATCCTTTTAATTGACCCTTCTCCCCCAGGGAGTGGGTACAGGGCAGGTACCATTGTCCCTCCATTCGAGCGGAGAAAAATGAATACTCAGCCTCAGAGATGCAAGCAATTTACCTGAAATCACACAGCTTGTAAAAGGCAGAACTTAAACTTGAGGTCTATATGCATAAAACTTACTGTTTTTCCATTATAAAATGGTCTGCAGGCTAAATCTGGACCAGGAGTGTAGAACACAGAGCCCAAAAGCCAATCTGGCATTTGAGATAGAAGGAAAAATGGAGCAAAGAGAGGCACTGCCCAGAAGTGAGGACTCAGAGTACAGGGGTCTAATTTAAGACCCAAACCTGAGATCAATAAACGGAAACAATAGTAAGCCAGAGAGAGGAAAAAGTAAAGGATTATTTGTGATAACAAATACATACAAGCAAATGGAAGACACTGAAGTTGAAGAAGAAAAAACTGTTTAAAAAAAAGGGGAGGGTAGTCTGGGTAGGGGTGGAACTCAGAGTATGGTTATTTTTATGAAATAGGTATATCCTCATTTTTTTACATGGAGAAACTGAGCCTCAGTTCATCAGTCTTAATTTGAAGTCAAATCTTGAAGCCAAGATTTCAACCCTGGCTGTCAGACTCTAAGGCCCAAGACTAACCACTAAACTGTTTTGTACCTAAAAGGCACCCAGAGGACTGGGCTGGCCATCTCATTTGCTTGATTGATTTAGTTCTTCCCTGAGAGTGAGAAGCAAGAAAAAGGGTAGGTTTCATGACCTTGTGAGGATCTTGCAAGGACCTTCCTACAAAAGGTGTATAAACGTGGGATTAATGCCACAGGCTTTGGTAGGGAGAAAAATTCTGCCTCAGTCTTTTTCTTTTGTAACCATTAAGGTCAGCCTCACATTTTAATCATTTCTCTGACCTGTTTTACACCACATCACCCAGAGCAAAGACTTTTTCTGGTGCTCAGTGTAATCTAATCTTAACTTTCCTGTAAGTCATTCCAGGGGACCAGTGTGTGTGTATGGCGGGGGTGGGGCGGAGGCGAGGGAGGTTTTCAGGGAGGATAAACTCCCTGGGGTACCTTTAAATGAAGAGTTTTATGCCATATCTTTGTGATCTCAATAGCCCTTCATTTTAAAATATATTACTTTCTATCTTATAAGAAGCAAATTGGTTTAAATACCTCCTACTCTACTGATAAAACTATGAAAAAAAGGCCACTATGAATAGTAACTAAAAATGTATGCTCCTGTATTACTTTTCCTCTTGTTAGAATATCACACATAACAATGCTCTATTTCACCAAATTTTATTCTAACTGGCTTAGGTGTACCCCTGCCATCATAAGATAGTTCCTATCTGCCATTCATTTTTAAATGGTATTATTTTTCTTCAATTATGACACTAACATATGTTCACTACAGACAATCTGGAGAAAAATAGTAAGAAAAAATAGTGTTTATCAAAATAACCAAGTGAGATTTTGGTGTACTTTCTTCTAGTCCTTTTTCCCTCTGTGTGTATATTTATATATGTATATATACAATAATTTTAAAAATATACATATTTATGAATATAGAATTAGAATCCTGGTATATATGGTTTTGTATACTGGTTTTTTTTTTCTTCATGCAAAAAATAAGCATCTTCTCATATTATTTATTAAATTCTCTTGGAAAGCCTGTTGTTAAAGTCTGTATAATCATATGGGTATCCAGTGATTGAAAAATTCCTCCCTTTGGGGGCAATTTACCTCTACTACATCAAGCACTAGGGGCATAAAAATAAGCATCCCATACCCATGCTCTCCAGTGCACAGTCACAAAGAAAGATGAACATCCACATAAGTGATCACCCAGTATGAGAGCTGCCACCAAGAGGATGAAATCGTGGCATGAAAGCACAGGAAAAAGAACCCTGGTCAGCTAGGGAGCTCAAACTTCAAATCTTACTACCTAAGCTCAGAATTAAAAGATGAGGTGAGGGACTTCCCTGGTGGTGCAGTGGTTAAGAATCTGCCTGCCAATGCAGAAAATACGGGTTCGAGCCCTGGTCCAGGAAGATCCCACATGCCGCGGAGCAACTAAGCCCGGCACCACAGCTACTGAGCCTGCGCTCTAGAGCCCAAGTGCCACAACTACTGAGCCCGCACGCTTAGAGCCCGTTCTCCTCAACAAGAGAAGCCACCGCAATGAGAAACCCGCGCACCGCAACGAAGAGTAGCCCCCGCTCGCCGCAACCAGAGAAAGACTGCGCAGCAACGAAGACTCAACACAGCCAAAAAGAAATAAATAAATTTATAAATTTATTAAAAAAAAATGATGTGGTGAGCATTCAAGGAGCCAACATTTAGAGGGAGGGTGTTCTGGGTGAAAAGCAAATCCCCATGATCACAGAGCTTCCGATGACATGGAAGAAGGCTTCTCAGAGGAGCTGGGGATTCTGGAGGCATTCTGGCGATGAGGAAAGGGCTACTAAAAATACAGAGTAACTAAATAGGAAGCTGAGGCAGGAGGAAAGTTTTTGTGCAGAGATGAGAAGGTGAGGCTGAGTAATACAAGGGGGCTATGGGCCCCAGAAGGAGCTTTGCTCCCAATTTAATTTCTTTTAGCCATTCCACATAATCCCTGGAGTAGTGCCTTCCTGGTGAGATAAGAGAAGCTTGCAAGAGCAACTTGATAAACCTCCCAAGCCCCGAGGCTTCAACGTGGAATCTCAACTGCGGAAATACATAAAACCTAAGCATTGAACAAATGAGAGATTGCCCTAATTGCATATGTCTACCCATCAGTGGCCTGCAGTTAGTTCAGGTTTCCTTTGGTGATTGTGGTGTCAAGGAAATAGGAAGCGCGTGTTTGGAAGATGGAAACTGATTATGTGAGATCTTAAAGCACAAAAATTCTCTGTTCAACTTGCTCCTTACCCACTAAATACAAATATTTCTGGTTCTCTTGTTTAGAAAAAAACCTGATTTTTTAACGTAACAAACTAGGCCTTGGGCTGGGAATAGCAATAAAGAACAAGCCATACTTTGACACAGCTACCTCCAGACTCACACACTGCACCCCTCTTTGTTCCCCAAAGCAAAACAGGTCAAAAACACTGTAGTGTAACCTAATACAAAATACTTCTGAATCTAGAATCCATTCATATGGGATTTCCTTTGGATTCTTAATGTGATTAATTCCTGAGAATAGAAATTCATGACAGCAAGAAGAGTTTGGTAGAGAAGTTTCCTTTTCCTAATTCTGCTCTTAATAAGTATATTAGTGGGACATAATATTTAGCAGTGTTTTTTTCATTGGGAGATTTGTCCAAGCCTATTTTCACATTCCCTCAACTCACCCTCTGAATTATTGGTCTTTCTCTGGAGAAAGATTAAAATAACCATTCTACAGATGTCTTCATTCCAATCTGTTTCCCCGGACAGACAATGTAAATTATAGTTATCTTCCCATTAGGTACATAAATCGAGACAAGCAGTTTTGTAGACAATGAAAAACACTGGGCAATCCTAAAGTCAATAGCAGTTTGGTGAATGAGTGAATTCATTCACAATTTTGACTCTGGAGTGAAAAATAAGTTTTTGCTAGGAGCATATTCATCTTCCTAGTTAGATTTTGTTTTGTCTGGTAATAGATTTTTGGACTGCTGCAGGGAGCAAGATGGCATTTGGTTGATTTGGGGAACAGACTGCATTTCTTGTATTTTCTTTCTATTTTTCTTCTGTATTGAGGACTGGGAAACTTTGCCTTAATTTCAATCCAAGTTTCTGGATATCATGCAACCTAGGACATCTGCTTGAGCTGAGCCACTTTTGGTGACCCAGGATTGTTGGGATTTCCTGAACACACCACACAACAGCTTACATTGTCTGGGCATATCGCAACTGTCAGTGGCTTTGGTAGCCTCGAGTACTCCCCATGCAGATGAGTACATATTCTTTATAGTTCAGTGGAGTACACCTTCCCAATTCCCAAACTGTGGAAGCCTTAGTCAAAATAGCATAGCTACCTTTTTGTTTTTGTTTTTCCCACAAAGCCTTGTGCTTGCAGACAAGCAGAAATTCATATACAATCTCCCTCATGTTTCACAACTACCAATAGGCAGGCTGGGGAAGAGTTTTGTTAAGAGTAATGCCACTAGGGGAGAAATGGAAAGAAAGCCATGCAATGCAGTGACTGTAGAAATGCCAAACAATGGGGACAATGTAGACAGAAAACTGCTTTGGGGCAGAGTGCAGAGAGACCACCACCTCCCTAAAAGCTCTGTACCATGCAACCATGGTAGAAGCAGAGAAAGGACAAAGTTTGCTGAAAAAGAGCCTCTTAAATTGATCTTTTGTGAATCGGTCTCCTTTTCCCTCCTTTTTTCTCATTTTCTCTAAGCAAAGTGCTCTGACATTTCTACAATCACCCCTAGCCCCTCTCTCACTTGGGTTTTCTCCTGGGGAGTGAAGAGAACTTCTAGCTGGGCCTAGAAGAGTAGAGCAGGGTCCTGGTCATTAAGTTATCTTTTAAATCGTGAGACCCAGGCAAAGATACCAACTTGGCCAAATCTCCCCATCCAGTGAGTAGAGAAACTGAAACTAGAACCACAGTCTCCTGAATTTCAGAAACAGGCAAACTTAAGCTTCCCCCCCAAATTTTCCCACCTTGCATCAACAAGATAATTGTATCAGGCTTATTTCATTTAGTCTGTCAAGGACAAATAATCTGTGGTCATACAGTGTTTTGGTTATGAAAGTCCTGCTTTTAGCTCCTACAATATAGGCGGGAAATTCCTTTCTGTTTTTAACCTCAACACCTTGCCCACATCAACTGCGCTGAGCAAAACCACAGGTAGCACCCTCGCCCCAAGGCCAATTCTATTCTTGAAAAGAAGCATTTTTTTCAAAATATAGGGGACTTCATCTTTTTTTTCTACCATCTTGAGAAGGAAGAAGATGACAAGACAGAAATAATCCATCATAATCTGTTCAAATAACAAAGCACTCTGTTTCCCATGCAATCATTTTTAACCTGGATCATGAGTGAAAATGGTAGCTATCACAGAGAAAAGAACTATGAATCTGAAAAGATTCAGCTCTCACATATAGAATCCCCAAAACCAACCTAAATTCATGAGCCATAAAATATATCTGACATGTCACCAAATCCTCCCCAGGCTCAAAGTTCAAAGGGTCTTCGAATCTCACTACACACACTTACTGAGGAATTTCAAATTTAGGATGAAATGTGGTCTTCTGATGGAATGATACACATGGTAGCCACAGAGAGTTCCTTTCACTCCACACAGATCCTTTCCCTGAATAAATATTTATTGAGCATCTACTGTGTGCCGGACATGATCACAGGGAGGTTGCATTTACCAGTTAAGGCCAAGCAGCATGCTAGGGAGGACTGATGTTACCTCAGAGATGCAGGGGAAAGGAAGAAACACACTCCAGATCTCAGCCACCAAAAGGGAGTCCAGAAGAGCATCCTTGATCAAGTGGCTGCCACTTTCACCTCAGAAAAAAATGTCAACAGGATTTAAAGAAAGGAGAGGTCACTTAGAAGTGTGGGGAGCAGGAAAGGAGGAATTACTTTTGTGGAAGCAGTTAGATAGGAGGCAACATTGTGAAGGGACATCAGAGAATGAAGAACATTTGAACTCGGGAAAGAGGGGAAGGAGTGAGGAAAAGCATGAGGCAAAAGAAGTCTGAAAGAAAATGTAAATTATGGGGTACCTGCAATAGTGCTTGCAGCAGTAATTAGTTCCATTTGCTGGATCAGGGGAGAGAGGTGGTAAAAATAACCTTTTATTGAGCCTTTACAATGTTGTAGGCATAAGAGTGTGCACTTTATATGCATAATTTTAATTAATCTTTAAAACAACCCCCAGGAGATAGGTTCCATTGTTTGCTCCATGAGAAAATAGGAGGTTTGGAAAGATTAGGCAATTTGCCCGAGGTCATCCAAGAGGCAGAATCAGGTATTTAATCCCAGAATCTATGCTCGTAACCACAACACTATTCTAGAATTTGATTGTAAGAAAAGTGCAGAGTGAATGCTGAAGACTTTATCTACAAGTGTTGGGGAACTGGTGAAGGGTTTTGAACAATAACATAATCCATGTCATTCTTCAGGAAGGCAAAGAGATCCAATAAGCGTCCAAAATATACACAAAAAAGACCTCCTAGAATTTATACAGAGAGTAAAAAAAAAAGTACAGCTTTCAAGAACAAAGGCTCTTTCCCAACCTCAACTACCATTAAGGAATTGAAGCAGTCAGTAAGAGTCTCCACCCTTCCCCACCCTCATTTCATGCATAGCTCCAGGTCATCAGACTTTGGGCACCAGAACAAAGGAGGCTGGAGGGACAGGTGACTCAAATCCTCACAGGTGGTTGATGGAAGGTTCAACACACAAATTGCCTCACCTTTTAAAGCTGTATAGAAACAAAAATCAATCACCTATAGAGGTGGTACACAGGTTGGAGATTACCTAGGGCAAATGATTAATCTCAGTGTGTATCCCTACTACCCCCTCACCCCCTTTCTGCCTCAGTAGTATGAACTGTTTGGCTTTTCAAAACTGACAAAAAGAAAAAAAAGGGTGCACTTTTTACAGCAACTTAACACAACAAAATGTGTGTTAAGAATTTCTTCATCAGAAAAATAAAGAGAGAAACAAATTACTTTCCAAACTTAAAAAGAATCTATTGATACTTGGTGAATTACCCATTTCAGTGCTACCAGATACGTATGCTAAAGCTCCTTAAGAAGTTCCCATTGGTATAGGAGAGACCCACATGTTTGGTATCATGTGTCAACTTATTTATTTCTTGTCTATAATTGGTATCTTTAAAATCACTTTCATGGGAAATTGCCTATTCAGTTATTGGAATTTGAAAGCTCATGGGCAGTTATCTTGGCATCTTGGCATATGTGGTCAAATCCTGTCATAAAGGAACAGGAAGATTAGATCATGGGTTATATAATTCATTCATTCATCACTAAATAAATCTTGATTGAGCCCCTACTATTTGTCAGGCACTGTGCTGGGTGCTGGGGACACAAGAAGAACAAAGCGTACTTGGTTCCTGCCCCCCTTGAACTTTTATGTTCTTGACAGGCAACCAGAGATAAATAAGTTAAATAATTAGTTAATTAATTTCAGCTTATGATAAGTGTTATGAAGAAAATGAAAGTACTGAATAAAAATAACTGGTGTGGGAGAAAGAGGGCGGTCGGTCTGTTCCTCTCCCCCAGCATGGCTACCTACAGTACATTGTAGATCCTGCTAATATGAGAAGACTCAATACCCTGGGTGCTGGCATTACAGCAGGAGCTGACTGTACTCTGATGAGGATGCTTTGTTACTGAAATATCTCCCTAGCAAAGGAGGCACAGCAGTTTTCAAATGGCATTTCCATTCATCACTGCAGCACTTCTGAGAGGCAAGAGAGAGATTCAAGCCTCATTACCTCTATTTAAAATAAAGAGGAAGGGCAATGACTAGAGAACTACCCCCAGCCAAATGCCAAGGAGCAGAGCAGCTGTAGGGTTGACTCAGTGGCTGAGCTCAACTGCCCTGTTCCTAGCTGTTTCCACTAGACTGTTCATTCTCTCCTTCAGCGTAAGTTAGGAACTCACACATGCCTGGAGGTTCTGGAAATAAACCAGCTCAAACTAACTCAGCAAAAAGGGCTAATTTGTTACACCAAGAAAATTGTTCCCAGTAGTCATTAATATGAAACTTGATTACCTAAACTTATAAAATATCCTATGTGAGAAATCTAATAAGTGCAATCACAGACTGAATAATTTTCTTGAATATTTTGCCTGGCTTTTTCCCTCCTTCACAATAACAACAACAAACAAATAATAACCTTCCACTGGAAATTTCTTTGATGTCATAGTCGCCACATCCAGTGGAATGTATTATAAGGCAAAGTCATTATGAACCATACCCAGAAGAAAAGATTCAGTTATTCAAATATCCAAAGGACATTAGAGAATCATAAATGAGTGTTCTGGAAGGGATGAAGAAGAATCAAAGAACAGTTAAAATCTTTAACATTCTAGACACGGTTTGAAGCCAAGAAAAGTAAAATGACTTATCAAAGGTCACACAACTACTGAACCAGAACTCAAATTTCAGTTTCTTGATTCTCAATCCAGTGCTCTGTTGCAGGTATTAGAAACTCTACTCAACAGTCAACACGTCTCTGGGACACAGTGAAGACAGAGACAGTGTGGCTTAAGAAAGCCGAGGACATTTTATTTATCTCACAATGTCAACACAGCAACCTGTAGGTAAGCAGGGCAATGACTCAATAACTAAAATGCCTTATACTTTTTACATTAAAAAATTTTTGCCATACTTAAGATATAGACAAAACCTGCGAGAACAGTACCAAAAAATTCCTGGATACTTTTTACCCAGATCCTCCAAATGATAACATTTTACTACATTTGTTTCATTGTCTCTGTCTCTCTCTTCTGAACTGTTTGTTTCTTATATGATGGTCCTTCATCCTTAAATAATTCAGTGTGCATTTCTCAAAAATAAGAAAATTCTCTTAAGTATTCTAAGCATAAAAAATAAGAATATTCTTGTACATGACCACAGTACAATTTATAAAATCAGGGCCATTGATATTGATAAAATACTATTATCTAATCTAAAGCCCTTATTCAGATTTTTTTCAGTTGCCTTAATAATGTTCTTAATAGCAAAATAAAAACTCAAGATCATGTATTTCTCTTAGCTTTCATGTATTTTTAGTCTCCTTTATTCTGGAATAGTTATAGTTCTTGAATCTTCCTTTGTATTTCATGACATTGACATTTTTTAAGAGGACAGGCCAGCTGTTTTATAGAGTGTCCCTCAATTTGGTTCTGTCACTTTTTTTCATGATTAGATTCAAGTTATGCCCTTTTGGCAGGAATACACTGAGATCCTCTCAGTGCCTCATATCAGAAGGCAGATGATTATGTCCCATTGACCAATTAGATAATTTGGTTAAGGTGATGGCTACCAGATTTCTCCACCATCAAGCTACTCTTTTACCCTTTGTAATGTCCTTGTAGGGAAATACTTTGAGACTATGTAAACTCCTGTTATTCCCAAATTTTACCCCCTGGTTTTAGCATCCACTGAACTTTCTTGCTTGAATCAGTTATTATTATGATTTTGCCAGATAATGATTTTATGATTCTATCCTCCTTTCTTCATTTATTAGTTGGATTTGACTGTAAGGAAGAACTTTCCCTTCTTATTTATGTTTGTTGTTTCTTTATCAGTGGACTCATGGATCCTTACTTTATTCAATAGGTAGTAATCCTTTATAATCATTATTTATTGTCTAGATTTGGCTAGTGGGAGTTCCTTCAAGCTGGCTCCAGTGTCCATTTGACCTACTCCCATAATTTTTTTTATATAAATTTATTTATTTTATTTATTTATTTTTGGCTGTGTTGGGTCTTCGTTGCTGCGGGCGGGCTTTCTCTAGTTGCGGCGAGCAGGGGCTACTCTTTGTTGCAGTGCGTGGGCTTCTCATTGTGGTGGCTTCTCTCGTTGTGGAGCACGGGCTCTAGGCGCACGGGCTTCAGTAGTTGCGGCACGCAGGCTCAGTAGTTGTGGCTCACGGGCTCTAGAGCACAAGCTCTAGAGCTCAGTAGTTGTGGCACACGGGCTTAGTTGCTCCACGGCATGTGGGATCTTCCCGGACCAGGGCTTGAACCCATGTCCCCTGCATTGGCAGGTGGATTCTCTAGCACTGCACCACCAGGGAAGCCCCTACTCCCATCATTTTTTGAGTACTCAAAGAAATTCACTCTTCTAAGGGTTTACAGATATTAAGCAATTGAGCTGTAAGAAGCAGACCCTGAGGCAGGACAGGAATAAAGACACAGATGTAGAGAATGGACTTGAGGACGCAGGGAGGGGGAAGGGTAAGCTGGGAAGAAGTGAGAGAGTAGCGTTGACATATATACACTACCAGATGTAAAACAGATAGCTAGTGGGAAGCAGCGCACAGCACAGGGAGATCAGCTCGGTGCTTTGTGACCACCTAGAGGGGTGGGATAAGGAGGGTGGGAGAGAGACGCAAGGGGGAGGGGATATGGGGATATATGTATATGTGTATAGCTGATTCACTTTGTTATACAGCAGAAACTAACACAGAATTGTAAAGCAATTATACTCCAATAAAGATGTTAAAAAAAAAAAAAAAAAGAAGTAGATCCTGAGATTTGAATGGAACTACAGATCTTCCTTGACTTGCGATGGGGTTACGTCCCCATAAATCCATCATAAGTTGAAAATATCGTTAAGTAGAAAGTGCACTTTATGTACCTAACCTATCGAACATGATAGCTTTGCCTAGCCTACTTTCAGCATGCTCTGAACATTAGCCTACAGTTGGGCAAAATTATCTAACACAAAGCCTATTTTGTAATAAAGTATTGAATATCTTCTGTAATGTAATGAATACTATATTGAAAGTGAAAAACAGAATGTTTGTCTGAGTACAGAATGATTGTAAGTGCACTGGTTGTTTACCCTTGTGATTGTGTGGCTGACCAGGAGATGCAGCCGCCACTGCCCAGCATCAAGAGAACATCATACCACATATCACTAGCCAAGGAAAAGATCAAAATTCAAAATCCAAAGTACAGTTTCTACTGAAGGTATATTGCTTTCACACCCCTGTAAAGTTGAAAAATCATAAGTAGAACAATCGTAAGTTGGGGACCATATGTATTTGAATGTGGGAGGTTCTCCCAGGAAATGGGGGTTAGTGAAACAGGAAAGGGAAGGAAACCAGGAAAGGGTATATTATATTAACGAGCAAGTAATCAACATGGATAGCTGGAGCAAAGGCCTGCTGGGAAACTCTGGAAACTGCAGAACGTATGCTCAGAGCTATCTCACTCAAGGAGTGAGGGAACTGGGTTATTTTACACTGAGGTAGGCAGAATTATGACCCCCAAAGATGTCTGTGTTCTAATGCCCAGAACCTGTAGATATGTTCTTAGCTAACAAATGGGACTTGCTGGTGTGATTAAATTAAGGAAGGGCATTGAGATGGGGAGATTATTTGGACGGGTCCAGTGTAATCCTTATAAGAAGGAGGCAAGAGAGTCAAAGTCAGAGAAGAAAATATGACCATGGAAGCAAAGGTCAAAGTAATATGGGGCCACAAGCCAAAGAAGTCTAAAAGCTGGAAAAAGTGAGGAGACAGATTCTCCCCTAGGTCTTCTAGAAGGAACTCAGCCCTGCTGACACCTTAACTTAGTCCCACAGGACCTGTGTTGGACTTCTGACCTCCAGAACTGTAAGATAATAAATTTGTGTTAAGTCACTGAGTTGGTAATAATTTGTTACAAAAGCAAGAGGAAACTAATACATACACCAACTCTTATGAGTTGTTGGTTAGGGACTACTCCTGGGGTGCTAATTCCCCAGTACTTCCAGCCTGAAGGCAGGTGAGTGCCCTAAGGTGATCAAAAAAAGCCTTCAGGCAAAGATGCAGGTGTAGGCATCTACACCTCAGGTTGGTATACATCCAATAACATGGTAAGAGCGGAGAACCCACTCCCTCTACTATTTTCATCAAACTGCAGCCTATTTCCTAATCCCCTCCCAGGGCAACAAACATCCTCTGTTCCACCACAACAATTCAGTCATTAAATAAACAATGGGGAATATTATGGGAAGAGGCGAAAGGAGAACACTTTGCCATGTCTCTCCGTGGATCTCATCTTGGAATGTTATTTTCTTGCTATGGGTTCTTTGCGATTTGAGATAAATGGTCCTGTCTATTATCACTGGAAAAGGCCCCAGATAAGGACAAGGACTTGTAATTTATAAAATTTAGCTTCACAACATCTTCTGCAAGGTTTAATATCCAAGTATCACAGATAAGACAAAAGGTCAGTTTACAAACATCTACAAAGCAAGCCCAGGAAAAGTGAAGGCTCTCAATTTATTCTAGAATCACAAAAGGAGACTGTAAAAATATTTTTTAAAAATATTGGAGGGCTTCCCTGGTGGCGCAGTGGTTGAGAATCTGCCTGCCAGTGCAGGGGACACGGGTTCGAGCCCTGGTCTGGGAAGATCCCACATGCCGCGGAGCAACTGGGCCCGTGAGCCACAACTACTGAGCCTGCGCGTCTGGAGCCTGTGCTCCGCAACAAGAGAGGCCGCGATAGTGAGAGGCCCGCGCACCGCGATGAAGAGTGGCCCCCGCTCGCTGCAACTGGAGAAAGCCCTCGCACAGAAACGAAGACCCAACACAGCCAAAAATAAATAAATAAATTAAAAAAATATATTGGAGAATGTTACTATTTGGCACTATTCATAGAAGGAAATAGAGAATCTAATCAGTATATAAGGAAACAACCCAAAGAGAAACGAAGGTTAAGGTGGGTTTGAAATACCCACTAACTGTCTACCTCTGATCATTAAGTGCTCAATATGGATCCCTGTGAGCATCTTCCACTAACCCATGCTGTCTCCTTCTACATTTCTTTATCTACATGCCTCCCTGTAGGACAGCATTATAGCGAGATTCTGGTGTTAATGCCAAGTGCAGAACCACTCCTTCAGAAGAGAGGATAAATAAAAACACGTGTTGGGGAGGATATGGAGAAATTGAAGTCCTTGTATACTGCTGGTAGGAAGGTAAAATGGAGCAGCTGCTGTGGAAAACAGTCTGGAAGTTCCTCAAAAGGTTGAACATAGAATTACCATATAACCCAGCGATTCCACTCCTAAACATACACCTAAGAGATCTGAAAACATATGTCCACACAAAAACTTATATATGAATGTTCATAGTGACATTATAAGAGCCAAAAAGTAGAAACAACCCAAATGTCCATCAACTGATGAATGGATAACAAAATGTGCTATATATTATAATAAAATATTATTCTGCCATAAAAAGGAATGGAGTACTGATCCATGCTGGTATATGGCTGAACCTTGAAAACATTAAGTGAAAGAAGCCATTCACAAAGGGCCACCTATTGTACGATTCATTTATACAAAAAGTCCAGAATAGGCCAATCCTTTGGGGAAAAAAGGTGCAGAACGTAGATTAGTGGTAGTCAGAGGCTGGGGGAGGGAGGAGAGAATAGGGAGCGACTGCTAACGGGTACAGGATTTCTTTGGAGGTGATGAAAATGTTCTGAAATTAGTGGTGATGGCTGTACAACTTTGCGAACATACTAAAATAAAACCCACCAAAGTGTACACTTTTAAAAGGTAAAAGGTAAATTTTGTGGTATATGAATTATATCTCAAACAAAACGTATAAAAAATAAGAGAGAGAGAATAAGTGAGCTACTCCTTTATTTCAAACACTGTAAATTTTACAGCAAAACCACCGAATATAATAAAGCATTGTAGCTGTTTCCAAAAATGCTGTTAAATTTTAATAAATAAAGCATGCTATTTTCCAGAAATTCCTGAAGGAGAAAGTGTACACGTGATTGGAAATTTTCCGCTGCCTCTTGTCTCTGTTTTTAAGTCAATTAAGTTCATGTTATTATCTACCCAGCACCAGCCTGACTCTAGGTGATGATTTAAGAAGAGTAGAGGGAATATCGTCTGATCATATTATTCTCCTGCTTAAAAACCTGCAGTAGTTTCCCATTCCCTACAGCATAAAGTCTATCTTTCCAGTATGCCATATTACTCCCTTCACAACTTGGCCCTTTCCCCATAGGCTCTTTGCCCACTGCTCCCCAAGAGGCTCCCTCCCTCCAGGTGTCCTATCTCATCCTCACACCTCCTTACCTTATATGCCACACCATCCTCCTCCATTGCACAAACTCATTGCTCAGCATGGATGCGCTCTGCCTCCCAGCCTGCCTGGGAGACTCCTGCTCAGGGAATTATCTGGACACACAGAGAGGACCAATACACCCATCCAGAGTGGGTGTATTGCGTACACACCTCTATTAGCACTCACCACCTGTGAGGGTGTGTATTCAAGGGAATGTTTGGTCTCCATGCCTGAGCTGCTTGAGGTGGGACCATGGTTTATTCCTTGTAACTCAATTCCTAGTGCATGTTTGACACATGGGAAGCATTCTGCAAATGTCTGTTAGCTGTATGCAAGAATGAATATTTGGATGAGATTTTTTAAAATCTAATTGAGAAGGCAAGAGGCAGTGCAATCTAGTGTCCAAACTCCTAGTCTGACAGCAGAACTGTCTTACAATTCTGGCCCTGTCCTTCACTTGCTGTGTGAACTTAGGCAAGTAATTTACATTGCCCAGGCCTCGATTTCCACATCTGGAAATGAGGGACTTGGAAAAATGGTGTCCAATGTGTCTTTTAACTCTAACTTCTAAAATCTTAGAATTTTAGGAAATCTTGCAGCTGAGAAATATCTAGACAGCACAAAGTCAAATACTAAGTTGTGTAATTGAGATTCCTATATCAGGAGTTCAGAGGAGGAGAGAATGGGTGGGGAAATTTGGCAGAAAGGCAAAGAAAACATCAAACAAGCTTCTTCTATGACCTGCTAGGATGTACTTCATATTAAACCATGTATATAGAAACAGGCCCAGCCGAACATTACTCTGTCTAATTATCTTTTTTTTTGTTTGTTTGTTTGTTTGTTTGTTTTTGTTTTTTTTTTTAATTTATTTTATTTTTTTTTTTATTTTTTATTTTTTTTTTGCTGTGTTGGGTCTTCGTTTCTGTGCGAGGGCTTTCTCCAGTTGTGGCGAGTAGGGGCCACTCTTCATCACGGTGCGCGGGCCTCTCACTGTCGCGGCCTCTCCCGTTGCGGAGCACAGGCTCCAGACGCGCAGGCTCAGTAGTTGTGGCACACGGGCTTAGTTGCTCCGCAGCATGTGGGATCTTCCCAGACCAGGGCTCGAACCCGTGTCCCCCGCACTGGCAGGCGGACTCTCAACCACTGCGCCACCAGGGAAGCCCTGTCTAATTATCTTATTCTTCCAATTCCTCTTTCATGCTTTGCTCCTTTTCCCCTCTTTCTCTAAAAACACAGTACTTCTGAGAGTTGAAAAGTAAGTTTTCAAGAAGAGATGAAAAGAAGTGACTTTATTTTGCCTAAAGACCAAGTTGAGAGGCAGCAATAACTGTACAATGCAAGAAAAGACAGCATACTTCTTCACTGCACAGTTTCATCAAATCCTATTTTTCACCAAAATGATCTACAAAGTTGGCATCTTGAAACATGAACTAGAGATGCTCAAGGCAGGAGTGCTGCATTTAAAGCCCTCATTTCAGTTGCAAAGTTTTCAGGGGTATAGGCTCTGAAGGCAAACTGTCTAGGGTCAAATACAGGCTCTGCTGCTTACTAACCGAGACCTTGGACAAGAACTTAACCTCTTTGAGTCTTTTAACTTACCTGTAAAATGAAGATAATGATAGTAATTACCTCCATAGGATACTACTATAAAAATTTAAGAGATAATACATGTAAAATAGTATTTATATTATTATATAAATATATTTATATATTTATATATATAAATTTATATATATTTATTTTATTATATATATATTTATATATATTATTATTATATAAATATATATTTAAATATAATATATAATATAAATATATAAATATATATTTATATATATTATTATTTATATATATTATAATATATATATATATTTATATATATTATTATATAGTATATAATAGTAGGCATACAGCCTACTTGCAACCTTATTATAAGCATAGCTGACTCTTCTCAGACTTGTACTACTTTTAAAGGAAATGACATATTAGAAATACATATAGTCTGGTATGATTAGTGTATAGATTTCAAGATGGGGAGCAGTTAGAAATGAGACAAGTTGGAAGGATACGTTTCCTCCAAATAGTAACCAACTGACTGACTGATTCAATGATTGTTCAATTGATTGACTGATTCAACAATATTTATTGAGCACTTACTATATGTCAGGTATTATGCTGATCACTAAGAATGAGCAACAAAACAGACATGATCTCTGTCATCCTGGAACTTACCTTCTAGTGAACTGTTAGCTACAAGATTGCCATTCTAGAGATTTTTTTTCTATTTGAGACCTATCTAAAAGTTTCACATGAGGACAATGGCAAAATTTCATGAACCCAAATTATAAAAATATCAGTTTATATAGATATTTGAGGGAAATTTTCATTTAAAAATGAATGAAAGCCTAGTATTAGTAATACTAGTAATACAAAGCTCTTGTATTTACAGAAACAATATGGTTTACAATGTAATTCACACACTTGTCATGTGATTCTTCATTTAATCCTGAATTAGATAAGACAAGTGGTATTATCTCAATTTACAGATACAGAAACTAAGATGCAGAAGATTATTGGTTTGCTCAAGATCACAAGTGAATTCTCCTCTTAAATCTTGAATAGAGGACACATAATCTGCTGGGCCAACCGCAGGAGGAAGCCCATCTGGGAAATCTAACAGGCCCTCACTCCCCCTGGTGTCATCTACCTGAATTACAAGTACAGTTCTTGAAAGGAATGAACCAATTCCCAATCTAGGGAATGAATGTACTTTGCAAAGTAAATCTTGCTAAGCAAAGATAAACATCACAACCTGAATATTAACAATAGTAAAACTTACCAAAAAACATAGTACATTCAAGGCCCTTGACTTAGATTATCCTTTAATACTCACCATAATCTGATGAAGTAGTTACTGCTGTTAATTCAGGTAACAGCTACACAGATGACATGGAGGACAAAAATAGGTTGAGTGATTTGCCCAAAGTCACACTGTTAGTAAGTGGGGAAAAGCGCATTTGAATATAGTATACTCTGATTCTGGAACTGAAACATTTCACCAGTGGGCTGTGTTCCCTCCGGCGTCTCAAACAATCATGGGTCTGTTCAGCCTTGAAACCCAGGAATGTTATAACACGTGTTATAACACATACAGTTGTTCTCAACTGACAAAAATCATGGGCAATGAATCTGGTGAGGAGCAGAACCCAGACCTTTCCCTCGTCTAGAAGGATCCCCTATTAATGGGAGTTAGGTGAAGATACAGGCATTTAGGAAAAGAATAGGGTTCTAAAGTGTCCTGTAATTCTTTCTATTTATAGACTATTCTCCTTCCCTCCTCCATAAAACACCCCAATATCTGGCTAAACCACTCACTGCTCCTCCTTGGTATAGGCTTCTACAGACCCTCAGTTGACTCCTAATTATCCTTGGAGATTTTAGGTCCCAACTCACTGTCACTTTCTCCAATACTACTCTTGTCGTAATTCCTGATGACTTTAATATTGCTGTAGATAACCCTTCCAATTGCCTGGCATCTTAATCCCTTAATGTCCTTTCTCTTTTTCAGTGAACTTGTCCCCCACATGACCTCAGTCACTCACCCCACAGCCATATTCTGGACTTCGTCATTCCTAACAACCCTCCATACTCTCAATTTCAAATATCCCACTCTCCACCCATCACCTCCTGTCATTCCAGCTTACTTCGATTATTCTTTATACCCAAATAGGACAAGCAACACTTTAGTCCTAATGCCATTTTCTCGTCACTTCCATCTCCCATGTGTCCTCACTTCCTTCTTACCCGGCTTGCATTCCTGGTATATATCATTACATTCCTGATGTACATACAATCCTCACTCCCCTGCCCCTTCTTGTTTTCATACTCTCCAAGCAAACCCTACGCTAACTAATTCCAGCTCTATACAACACCGAATTTATACCTGCATAGCTGAACATGGCTGAGGAAAAAAAAACTACAACCACTAGAAATGCTCTGCCTTCAAGTTTATGACCACTAACCTGAAAAGGGTCTCAGTGGTACCCAGTAATCCTGCAGCATTTCCCAATCATTCCCTTTCCCCCTCTCCTAAGAGAATTATTTCATGCCTTCTCTCTCCAGCTCCCCAACTCCTCCTACTATCTCACTGTCAGCTGATGAGCTTCTCCCAATTTCGCTGAGAAAATGGACACGATCAGAAGAGAAATTCCATATGTTCTCACCACCACATCTACACACCCATCTGCATCTGTGTCCCTATGCTCTGCCTTCCCTCCTTTTACTCCTGTTTGCTTCCTGGAATAACTATCCTTGTTCCTACCTAAATTCATGCCTCTCCTCACTGTTCACTAGATCCCATCCCCTCTTGCCTACTTTAGGCTACTGCCCTAACAGTTGTTTCCTTTCTTTCATGCATAATTAAAATTTCCCTCCCTACTGAATTATCCTTGTCAGCATCCAAATGTACTGTAATTTCTTCCATCTCAACAAACCGAAATAATCTTGACCCACTTCTCCCCCCAGCTATGGCCTCATTTCTCACCTGTCCTTTAAGGCAGAACTTCTCTCTACTTCCTTTCCTCTCATTCTTTCTTTGAAACCTTCCCTGAAACTGGTCTTGACAAAGACACCAATGGCCTCCATGCTGCTAAATCAAATGGTTGATTTAAGTCCTCATCTTACTTGCACAATGAGCAGCATTTGGCACAGTTGATCACCTCCTCCTGGAAACAGTTTCTTCCCTTGGCTTCCAAGGCATCACACCCTCTTGGTTTTTCTCCCACCTTACTGACCAGTCCTTCTCCTTATCTCCCTGACTTCTTCACGGTGGAGTGACTTGCAGCTCAGTTCTCACACCTCTTCTCCATCCACACTCACTCTAGTCTCAGGGCTTTGACTGGCATCTGCACATTCATGGTTCTGAAATTTCTATCTCCAGTTCAGACCTCCCTCCTGAATCCCAGTCTTCTGCTGGAAGACTGCAGCTGCTTACTTGACAGCTCTACCCTGACACCTAAAGTCACCTCAAAGTCAACATGTTCAAAACTGGACTCCTGATCTTTCCCCAAAACATGCTCTACCCCCAATCCTCCCCATATTAGTTAAGAGTAACTCTATCCTTCATTTGTTCACACCTTGGAATCATCCTGGACTCCTCTCTTCCTCTCATACCACTTCTACAGTCTATTGGCAAATCCTGTTGGCTCTACCTTCAGTATAAAATCAAAATCCAATTACTTTTACCACCTCCAGTAATACAAACCCAATCCATGTCACTCATCACTTGAATTACTGGTGATAATTCTGTCCTATAGTGTTTACCTTAAAAATATCCAGAAGCTGGTTCTCACCTGGATTAAATAGCCATCATCTCTTGCCTGGTTGAGTGCAGTAGTCTCCTAACTCGTCTCCCTGTCCTGCCTCTTGCCCTGCACAGTATATTCTTGACAGAGTAGCTAGAATGATCCTCTTAAAACATAAGACTGAGCACATAATCCCTTCGCTCAAAACCCTCCAGTGGCTTCCCATCTCACCAAGAGTGAAAGCCGACATTCTTGCAATTGCCTTCCACACTCTATTAGTATGAGCTCCCACCATGCTGCCAACTACTTCTATGACCTCCTCCCATCCTATTCTCACACTCAATCTCCTGCTCCTGCCACACCAGTCTTCTTGCTGTTGTTCAGACACTTCAGGCTCTCTTTCATCTGAAGGCCTTTGTACACTAGCTAGTCTCTCTGTCTACCCAACAGCACTTTCTGTGATAATGGAAATGTTCTGGACTTATGCTATCCAATACCATAACCACTAGACAACTGTTGGCTGCTGAGTACCTGAACTATGGTAGCACAACTAAGGAACTGAACTTTTAATAGTATTTATTTTAATTAATTTCAATGTAAACAGCCACCTGTGGCTAGTGCCTACTCTTAAAGCAGGTCTAGCGTGCTCTTCCTTGAGATACTCACACAGCGCATGCCCTCACCTCTGTAAGGCACCTGCCCAAATGTTACTTTATCAGTGAGGTGTTCTCTAATCGAGCTACTTAAAACAGCAAGTCACCCCTGCCCTGCTACTTCTCATCCTCTTTCCCTGCTTTGTTTTTCCTAATTTCACCACGTTAATTAGAAATAGCAGACATACTGTATATTTCATTCACTCATTTATTTGTTGCCTATCTCTCCAAACTAAATTTAGGTCCATAAAGTCCAGAACTTTGTTTTCATTGCTTTATCGGTGCTTAGAACAGCACTGGTACATAGTAAGAGCTTAATAATTACTCCCCGATTCAACAATCTCTGTCAAACATTAGCTTCTTGAGTGGCCTACAACAAGTCATCATCCATGTCTTTGCCTCAGCTTTCTACTTCCTCCTGCTATCCTCTGATATTGTACTTGTTTGTTTTCTTCTTAGTACTTGCAACAGTTTACACACCCTCTATTTGTTCATGTGCTTATTGCGTATCTCCGCAGCAGATGGAAAGCTCCCAAAGGGCAGGAACTATGTTCATCCTATAAATATAACATCATGCCAGGCACACAGTTGTTGCTCAGAAAACAACTAGTCTTTCTGGGTCATGAGGCAATAACATCTGCCACCCAATAGAGGCTCAATAAGTATGTTTTGAAGATTACTTTACTTATTTAATCTTCAAAACGAAGGGTTTTAACTAGTTGGAATGTATAGGTCTCTTATAATTTAGTGATTAAATTCTGTGATTCTTAGAGAAGTGTTCAAATATGGGTCCACACAATTGCACAGATAGCAGACTGGTGTGACTTAGTCTTATAGGATCGTGGGCTCTGAAAGGCCCTTGGGGTTGTTAGGGTGCTCAGGGAGACTTGGCATCATACCTGCCTATCTGATGTGACTGGGGGGCCTATAATCTTTCACTGTCCAGGGAGGTCTTTTGTTGTGGTGGTGGTGGTTTTGTTTTAGTGGTTTTGTGAATCGGCTCTGGAGGGCCTTTTCTTGTTGTTAATGCAGTCATCTTCATAACACCTGCCAACCGTGTTAAACGGCCATCCTCCGCTCAGTCTACTGCTCTCCTTCCACCCTCATCTGTGGCTCCAAGGGGGCAGTTCCTGTTAATAGGCCCTTCATTTCTTCTCTATGTGCAGCTTTAGAAAGCAGCAGAGACAGGACACTAAATCGGCAGTAAACTTGTCCATTTACCTTTCACATTTCGACTCCATAAAGAATGCTTTACTACTTGCAGAAAGTGGGGAATTTTCCTTTTTGCTTGACAGATTTGTTTTTAACAGGGATTCAGCATTTTCTAAAAGGCATTCACTAATCTCCCAACAGTTCTTCCATAAAATAGAATTGTATCCTAAGATTATTATCTTCATTTAAAAATCCAACTTACCAGAATAAATAACATCACTTGCTTAGTCATTTAAGAAAAATGTACAATCACCTCCAGGTCATCTTACTGTAGGAGAAGTTACACTGGGCCTTATTTTAATATCTCCCAAAGTTACTTTTCTTCTTCTTCTTGTAACCTTAATGCTACTAACAATAATCAATAATTGAATACATACTTGCGATACAATTTTTTAAGGTCAAAGTCTAGTTGACTTTATACATTTGTAATTTATGTTTCTAATTCTGAACTGAGGCTCTCACTTTCTATTGATAAACCCATCTATCAAAAGCTGAAACTTCAGGGAGCCTAAACCTTGTCTTTGATGCCCTACTGATGAACTGCAATGTAAATCGCGGTTTTCATAGATAACGGAAAAGGGCTGTTGCTTTCTAAGTCTCCGATTGGTCTCCCTTCTCTTTCTCCTCTGATTTCTTATTTCTGACAAATCACTGACAGCAGTGTACAAATTAAGGTTCTAAGAGGGCGGCAAACCCCTTACTCATGAATTAACTTAGGATAACTTAGTCTTACTCATTGCTAAATGGCTTTAGTCCACAATGAACACAGTGATACTAAAATCAATTTAATATTCTCTCTCGTTGGTAGTAAACCTTACACAGCTGAAATCTTGGTGCACAAAGTGAATTTGTAATGGAGTAAAAGGTAAACTTACAGAATATAACAAATAAGTGGGATCTTCTTATTGTCAAGGGTAGTTAATGACACAGATTGAAGGTCTAAAAGTATTGCCAAGCAGAGTTATGGACCAAATCTACGGTAAGTAAAACTCTAGAATTATTTGTATTAGTAAGTGGTTTTCTAGAAAATGCTTTTATTTTCCAGGCACCAAAACAAATTCCTTAATTTCTGGTGGAAAATGCCTAAGGTTGTACCATACTTTACATTAACTTCCAGGTAGGTTTCCTGCCTGGCTTACCTACCCAGGTGGCATTTGTGCTCCCTTTAGTCTGCCGCCCAAAAAGAACAGAGGCGGTAGGAATGAGAAGGGGGAGACTGTGAATGAGGTGCATTCTCATCTGGAAGACTTGCAGTTATCTGTCATGTGTCTCAGGCTTTTGTAGTTCACATTCATGTAATAAAGCAGGACAGGTCAGCAGAGGAGGTGTGGTGTGGTGGAAATCACCCTGGCTTGAGGTCAGGAGACCTTGATTCGAGCCCTTGGCAACCTCTAACTACTGTGTGACTCTGTGCCAATGTTTGCCTGCCATTTCCCTCATCTACTAAATTAAGGGGGTTTGGAAAAGCTGTTCTCTAAAGGTCTCTTCCAACCCTAAAATTCTGTGATTCAATGAAATATAATGACAGGTAAAAGTACAGAGATAATTCATTCACTCAAGTCATATTGCCTTAACCTAAATGATTTTTGGTTTCAAAGTCCAAATGTAATTACAAAGAAATGGAGGGGACAGAAATGAGTGGCCAGTTAAAGCTAACAGGCATCCCAGGCAGCGGCTCACTTTCCTGAAATGCACATCGACAATTAGCAATTAACATCTTCTAGAGACACGCAAATGATCAGGAAGCCTTCTGGCAGAAGAGAGTCATAAAATTTCATTGTACCACTTAACAGATATTTTATCACATGATAAATTAGGTACCTTTTCATCCACGGTGATAATATATTTCCTACAGTAATTAGAGATGATTCAAGGCCTGATGCATTCTGGCTGGGCCTGAGCCTGAAGAAATTGCTTGTTCAATAAGATTTTGGTAGGTTTGTGCCAAAAAAGAAAAGAATAATGAACTCATCTTATCTTTTGATGCCAGTAACACAAAACTGAACCCCCAAATTGGCTCAGTTATCTGAAGAGTCCAACCTTAGGCTTGGCTTCAGGTAAAGGTGGATTCAGGGGATAACACAATGTCACCACGACCCAGTCCTTCCCTCTTTGGGCTCTGCTCTGCCCTGTGGTGGCTAATTTCCAGGTTCCACAAGTAGTAACATGGGTGACTGCCACCAATATGGGTGATTGCCTGCATTCTCCCAGGTTCTATTTCAATGCAAGTGAGTACTAATTCTTTTCCCCTGAAAGTCAGAATAAAAGTCATGAACATGATTATTACTGGCTTGAATTAAGTCACATGACCAAGCCCGTGGCCCAAGAATGAAATGTGTGATTAGCTTCGTTCTAGGTAACATGCCCATCCATGAGGGAGGTCATCCCCAACCCCAAACTCTGCCAAGTAGGAGTGGGGAAGAGAGTTTCCTCTTAGAGTAGTGGTAGCTGGGTGACTGTGGCTTGGTTACAAATTACAGATTTCAATTTCATGCCTGAAATAACATGTGTACTTAGAGAAGAGTCACAATCTTGGAAAGCTTCCTAGAGATGGCACTCTCGTCTCTTCATTTAAGGCTGAAGCATAATGATTAAGCTCATAAGCTTTGCAAGCAGCCAATCCTGGCTTTGAGTTCTGATTGTGTCACTTACTAGCTCTGGAACTTTCTAACATGAGCCTCATTTTGCTCATCTGGAACTAGGAGCAGTCATGGTCCACCTCAAAGTTGATATGAGGATTAAGTGAGATAATGGATTCACAGCACCTAGCAAAGTATATAGCAGTTAGTGTTCAATAAATGATAGCTGTTATTAACAGAGAGAGGAAAAGACTGGCCTAAAGTCACACAGCTAATTAATGGCAAAGCTGAAACTAAAATTGAGTCTCTTGACTTCTAGCTCAAAGCTAGAAAGTGAATGAAAGTGAAATTTAACAGCACACAAGTCAATTATACCTAAAACATCATAGAATACATCAGTTTTTCTTCCCAAATTGCTACCTGGAGTCTGACAGTTCCCATTTCACAAAACAGTCATGTAATGTTAACATCACCAGAATCTCTTGAGAAGGGGCCGAGAGACCCATCATATTTTACTCCACCAACCATGACGAGGCAAATTAGAGAAAGACACCACTGATCTGACGCCCACAAGCTGAGACCCTTCGGAAGATATGGCTAACCTGTCTGATTAGCCAAGTATTTGCTGAGCACTCTGTGTATCCAGGAATATATGAAATAGGAAAATAAAAATAAAAAAATAAAAAGCACATTCTCTGCATTCAAAGACCTTATTCTTATCGGGAGATGGGTCAGCTGGGTGGTGGAGACGGAAAGTATTCGAGGTGTTAAGGCAGAAGGATCCCTAAGGACAGGTTTGGAAAATGCATGACCAGCTGGGGCAGATTTGATTAAGAAGAAAGGAATAGGGAGAGGGACTCCTGCTAAATTCACGGCAAGTCAAAACTTCTGCTTAAAGGGGCGCTGGTATTAAATTGACAGTTGCCTTGGAATCCAAAGTAGAATTGGTTAGAACAGACTACAGAAAGATTTTTTTTTTTTTTGCATTTCTCTACTTATTTCCATTTCAGAGAAAAACACTCTGTCACTTGCTCCTTTGCTCTGATTACAGCCTACAGAAATTTCTGAAATTCTTAGATTAAAATGGAACCCCCATTTATACCAGATAGCATGGTTCATTCTGAAAGTCACAAAACCTTAACATGAAATCAAAAATCTTGATGTGGTCAAGGGGTGTTAAAAAAAAAACCATGAAAATAATTCAATTTGATGAAGGAGTGTCCAGGAAAACAGGGCTAAAAATGCTCATGCATAAATACGTGCACATTTGTCCAGGGGATTATCTGAATCCAGGGGTGGCTTCATTATTCTTATAAAATCTCTGACCCTTTCCCCAGAGGAGAAAACTGGAACACAGAAATTTTAAGTCAAGTAGCAAAGCAGGGCTGATGCTTTAATAGCCAGTTCATGAAGAACACTTCAGATTTTGGGAAAGCATATTCCTCAAAATCTTAGGTTCATTTTCCATTTATGAATGAATACATTTTTTTAAAGTATTTTTAAATTTTTATTTATTTATTTTATTTTTGGCTGCCATGGGTCTTCATTGCTGCGCGTGGGCTTTCTCAAGTTGCAATGAGCGGGCTTCTCATTGCGGTAGCTTCTCTTGTTGCGGAACATGGGCTCCAGGTGCACAGGCTTCAGTAGTTGTGGCATGCGGGCTCAGTAGTTGTGGCTCATGGGCTCTAGAGCGCAGGCTCAGTAGTTGTGCTGCACGGGCTTAGTTGCTCCGTGGCATGTGGGATCTTTCCGGACCAGGGCTTGAACCAGCGTCCCCTGCATTGGCAGGCGGATTCTTAACCACTGCGCCACCAGGCAAGTCCCTGAATGAATACATTTATATCTAAAAAAAAGCACTACACAGGTATAAATATTTTTATTTGATATGATTTTTAAAATCATTCATACAGCTAGAGTCCTGTTCAAAACTGGAGGTAGGAAGCTGCTTAGAAGCTCTGGTTAAGATGTCAAAGATGATAATATCTACTTTAGAGATAGAAAAGCCTGGCACAGAGCTGAGAAGTGGTGTTCACTTGGCCCTATAGCTGAACCAGGGAGAGAACTGAGAGTAAAACCTTTGTACCTGCAAAACCTCAGGGCTAGCCTGGCACAGGGGAGTGAGGGAGTTTGGGCTCTGTGACTATGTATTAAAACACTGAATGTTATCTAGATTCTCAGAGCATGTTTGTTTACAGGATTATCTCAACACATAATGATTTCATTTATTCTCAGACTATCCCTAATGGGTAAACTACAGTTAAAAGACACTGCTTTTCTCCTCCAAGGAGAAAACAGAGAAGAAGGATTGCAAGAGAATTGTCATGGTCCCCAGTAGGATTGTAAGTCGACAGAGGAGAGAGTCATGAAGATCTTTTTACCACCAATACACCACGTCTCCCAAACTAAAATTCTTAATTCTGGAAAAAATTAGAAAACTAGGGACTTGGGTATATAGAAAAGTGAATGTCTGAGGAAAAAGTTAAAAAAAGAAATTCTCATTGCATTATTAGGAAAGATAAAGGAAGCTAAAGCTAATTATACCTGATCAAATAAAGGGTTGAATGGGTCCAATCAGTGTTCTGCTATGCTAAGATGGGCTCTGTTTATGATGCCATCATGAGCAAAGCAAAGGCTGTGTTTTGGGAAGCGTTGAAGGCATACTCTTGAGTACATCTGGTAATTTCTCTCATTCAGTTACACTAAACTGAATAGGTTAAATAAAAGGGACCAGGAGCTTTTTCTCGTATCAGGCAGCATACTTTGTCTTCTTCCATATTCTAGAGAAACCTGGGAGGCTGGAGCCAACACTTAAAATAATCTAAAGAAATGCAAAATAAAGCTACTTTCATTAAGAGAAAGCGCCAACAGAGCTCAAAAATTTCACTGAAAACCACAGTGGTTTCTCAGTCTGATCATTTATTAAACTTATGTTTATCATATGAGGGAGGCTGGTTAGGTTATATTACTTCCGTTTTAGAGATGGTGAGGCTATGGTTCATAGTAATGAAAAGATACCGAGTAGTTCTTCAGGTTTAATAGCACGAACTATGTAGAAAGTGCCATTTACTATAGTGGAAAAAAAGGCACTTTTTTTGTTGGTTTGCTTGTTTCAGTTATATTTCAACCAGTGGAGTCAATGGAATGGCCTAGATGTTTGATATTGACATTTCTATTCTTCTCATAGGCGATGAGGCTGGCTATTTCCATTACTGATTCCTCGATCTATTTTCAAAGGTGGACTTGTAATTGTAATGGTAATTGCCAAAGTAATTCCTCTATTATTGCTCTGCTCTTTGGATGCCCGTTTCTTCAGCTAAAGGTTATTTTACCCACTAATCAGAAATATGGAAAATGCCCTCAAAGGTCAGTTTTGAAGCCTTGTCTTAAAGAGAAATCTCTTTTGCAACCAAGTCAGGATCTTTTGCTATTTTCCCAAGAAAAGAATTTCATGGACATTGTTCTCATGTGCAAGAAGTTACCAATATTAACTGAAATATTTTTGGGGGGAGAATTAAGTTGGGAGTCAGGAGACCAGGGTTCTACCCTTACATATGCCACCAATTGGCTATATGCTCCTGGGTAAAGCATTTAATCGCTCCAGTAACAAAATTTCTCATTTGCAAATAAGGAAATTGGAGTGGATGATCTCTGAGGTACATTCCAGTCCTAGATCTATTATAATTCCATGACAAATATGTTGAGTTATTAACAATAAAGAAAAATATTTTACAATGAGCTCTAATGAAATGTTGGTATTCTATAAACTAGAGATAACGAATTACTGCCTGCCTTTTGAGCTATAAAGGTTTTTTGTGGGGATCTGTTTTTATCTCAGAGACTGAGGAGAGGAAAAAGAAAAAGTTTGGGGTTGGATAAAAGAAAGACTTAATTTACCCATCTTAGTTACTAACCCTTTAACCAGTTGGTAGGTGCTTCATTCACCTTGAGATCTTTGACTAAAAGGCAATCGTCCAGGGACAAACATAATTCATATCTGGCATAAAACATGGGGTGCTTAGGGAAGGATACCCAGTTTTCAAAGTAGCAATATTTCTAACCACATGTTAAAGCTAGACATCCCATTTTTACCCACATTGGTTAGAAGGAGATTAGAAGGGGAGTGTCCCAGAAAACAGGATTTTCAAAAACCAGTAAACCCAGATCAAACACCTATGAAGACTTAAAAGACAGAACAAATTGATATTAAAGAAGCCACCCAACAAAGACAAAATGAAGTGAAACAGTGATGGATGTCTTAGAAAGCTCATGTTTCTACCTATGTAAGTGGAAAACATTCAACCTCCTGGGGGCCCTTCTAACTCTAGAATCCTGTGATTCTGTGGCTTTATGATTACCTAGGTTATTTAATAGATGAAAGGAATAGAATTATTTGAAAGTAATATAATTCTCCTATTCATTCAGATATAGTCCCTTTTGTGGGATTTCTTTGTTGGCCATAAATCACTAGAATAACAAAACAATAGGCTTAACCCAAATACATTGATATCCTGCATTTTCAGGTCATTCCCTATAAAACTGAAGCTACATGGAAGAGTCATCGGCCTGAGTTCATTTATCATACTTACCAACTCCACTGATCCACTTGACAAACTATTATTATCCATTGTTTTTAAAGTCCATTTGATTTAGATAGTATTTTCCTTAATTAGTTAGAAATGCAGAATTATATCTCAGAGTGAAGGCTTATGCATTGTAATAGTTTGTCTTTCCATAATCCAGGGGATGATTGTCCTTCTGACACTAATCAGCGTGGATTCTGACCCAGCTTTTATTGACTTGGCCCTAAGGAAGTAAAACAGTTCCAGGTTTTTAGCTTTCCTTGGGGTTTCTTTGGATGGCTTTTTAAGAAGACTTTTAAGAATGTATTTTAACAGTGTTTTACATCTCTGAATACAAAATATGTAAAGGAATTTGCATTTGCCAGGTTATTAGGCTATGATTAAATTGGGTGTTTGTGAAAGCTTATTGTAAATGGTAAAGTACTTCACCATTAATAATTATAATAATAACAAATATTTGATGCAATTGTAGGTGGTGCTTAATAGCATGGGCTTTGAAGTCAGAGCGACCTGGGTTTGAATCTTGCCTTGCTTCCTACCAACTCTATGACTCTGGCAAGTTTCTTAACCTCTGAATGCCTCTTTTGCTGGCCTATAAAGTACAAATAATATCAATACCTACCTCCCAGCATCTTCCTAGGTACTAAGTATAGAGAGTATTTTTAAAGGACTTACATAATGCCTGCTCAATACATGTTAATTATTATTATTAATTATATTAGCTCAATAAATATGTGTTGATAAGAAAAAAAGTACTGATAAATTAATTATTTAATGGATTATTGTGAGGACTAAAAAAGAAAATGTATGCAACAGACTTAGCACAAAGCCTAGATGATGCCCTATTACACTGCCTCACAGAAGTCACCCATTACGAGGTGTACCGTTATTGTGTGTTCCTCTAAGAAAGAGAAAACTTCTGCCAATTAAACTTAAGACACCAACAACCATGAGACACATCCCCATTGCAGAGAGATAAAATTCTGGGAGAAAATTCACCTTAGAATCCATGAAACATAATAGTTTATATAAGTAGTACAATAATAAGAGATGGAGAAGAGGAAAAGGAAAAATAGAAAATTCTCAATAAACTAATTTCTCAGTGACCAGATCTATCTGTGAATTTTTCATTTATTTACAGGCCCCAAATTATAATTCTTGTTAGTGAGGAAGAAAAATTAAGGAACTTGCCAGAGAGAGCCAACAAAGAATCATAATATATGATCATGGTGACTTATGACAAATCCCCTACAATATTCATGGAGTCCTTGAAAGGAATGAGAACTCCTCGGGCACTAGTTCCCCACCTCCCAATGCAAGTATCTCTTCTAGGGCATCTCTGAAATACTCAGATGATAGTTATGTTGCATTTCATTCCAGAGCTCCTTTTGACAGCTCTTAGAATTGCTTTTATGGAAATGTAAATCCCCTTCTGACACACGGGCTGACACTGGGGTAGGTGGGGAAAGAGTGGCAGCATGTGGAGGTGTGCTAATCATCGGTGCCAACCTTGATGGGAAGGTGGGTGACACTTGCTAGTTCTAAGTGGCAAAGTGGGAAAGTAGCATTTGAAGTGAAATTCAGGCAGAGCTGGAAAATAAATGACACAGAAGAGGGGGAAGAGCTCTCACTTATTTCAGAAAACTTTTCCAGCAACTGAAATAGGTGAGAGAGAAGAGGAGGAAGAAGGCATCTGCCAGAATGCAGGAATGTCTTTGAGCAAAGGAACTGAGAGAAAACAATATAGTTGTTGCTATTTGGCGGGGGGCGGGGGGCAGGTGTCAGCAATTACCGAAGAACACAGGCTTTTTACCCTACCAATCAGCATGTCAGCCTTGAACAAGTCCTTATGGCCAACCAACCAGTCCTATTAGAACCTAAATTAGTTTTAGAATAGAAGAAACACTGGAAACCGTCTAACACAGTGGTTCCCAATCCTGGCTGTACACTAGAATCATCTAGAAAGCTTTGTAAACATAAAAGTTCTTGAGCCTTACCCCTAGGGATTCTGATTTAATTGGCCTTGGATGCAGCCCAGCAAATGGTGTTTTTTAAAAGCTTTCCCAGCTTTTTTAATATACTGATCTAATTCAACCTCTTCACTTTACAAATAAAGAAGCTCAGACCTCGAGCAATACAGTGGCTACAAATGAATGCATAGCCAAACCCTCAGAGCTAAGATTCTGTGGTAGTTCAGTTACTGATCTCAATTCTTCATTTCTCTGCAGTTGTGTTGTACATCCACACCCAGGCTATGGCCTCATAGTTGGCTGGAGTATATGCCTCTGCCCTTTGAATTTGGACTTTGCCATGTGACTTGTTCTGGCCACTGGGATGTTAGCAGACATGGGATGAGCAATGGCTTGAATTATGCTTGCATGGTTGGGTTTGTCCTATTGTTCTCCTGTACTTTGCCATGAAAAGAATATATTCTCAGCAACTGGGTAACCAGTTGCTGATCCAAAGAAAATGAGAAACTCCCTGAGCAGGCATGAACTCAGCCACACCCAGACATGTATGAGTCAGAAATAAATGTTTGTTATTGTGAGCCAATGACTTTGGGGTGGTTTTTAATGTAGTATTATTATGGCAAAAGCTGACTGGGACAGACTCATACCCAAGATTTCTACTGTGTGGTTCACTTCATTACTAGATCTCTAATGGCTTACCATATATAGGCTAGGGGGTACAAACTGATGATGATCTGCCAGCGCTCACAAAAGACAAACCAGTTAGATTCCTCATGTGTATAGCACATCAAACGTGGACATGTGTAAGTCAAAGGGTTTTTTTGATTAGCTGTTCAAAGACAGAATTTTCCTCCACTGGGAACACTGCTTACCCACTTCTATATTTCAGTCACTCCTAGATAATTATAACTAACAGTTTTTGAGCTCTTACTATATATAAAATTTATTTGATCCCAAGAAAAGAAAACCCCCTTGAGATGGGTACTATTTACTAGCCCCATCTTATAGATAAGCAAATCAAAGCCCTAAAAGATAAGTAATTTGCCCAGAGTCATATTGCCAGAATGGGAGCTACAAAGGCTATCCTCTTAACTACTATGCTATCCTGCCTCCACATTGATTTCATTTTCGTGATTAATTCAAACTACTTATATTGGTTAATTTGGCAGAAATGCATATCACTCCAACGTGATGTTCATAGAAAATTGCTTATTCTTCAGGTATTATCTCTGCATGGTGACTGTTCTTACTCTCTCTTTACAAATTGTGTGACATTTAACTACAAGGTATCCATAAAGTCTGAAAAATATAAATTAATTTTATATTAACAATTCAACTCAATTATGACACTATCTACTTGGAGATAGCATCAGATCCCATAGGTTAAGGGCTCAGTCCTATAAGACTGCCCAGCCCTCACTTCAGATGCCAACTGCAAGTCTAGGTGTCACCTCTAATTCTGACCAACTGGTTATAAATTGTAGGTTTCATCCAGCCCCTTCTTGGGTTCAAGTTAATTTGTTACAGTCACTCACAGAACTCAGAGAAATATTTTACTATCTAGATCCTCAGTTTATTAAAAAGGATATAACTCAGGAAGAGGCACATGGAAGAAATGTACAGGGCAAGGTGTAGAGAAATGGCGCAAAGCTTCCATGTCCTCGTTGAGTGCGCAGATTTCCCAGAATCGCCACTTTGTTCACCAACCCAGGAACTCTCTGCACCCTGTCCTTTTGGACTTTTATGGAGGCTTCATTACATAGGCATGACTGAATAAATCATTTGTCACTGGTGATTGAACACAATTTCCAGCCCCTTTCCCCTCCCGGGAGGTCGTGGGTGGTACTGAAAGTTCCAACTCTCTTATCATAGGGTTGGTTCCCCTGGCAACTGGCCCCCCATCCTTAGGTTACCTAAGGGCTTTCCAAAAGTACTTCATTAACATAACGAAAGACACCTTTATCTCTCTCATTATTTCTTATCCAAGGTTTTTAGAATCTCTGTGCCAGAAATGGAGATGAAGACCAAATAATATATATCTTATTATAAATCACTATATATATATACACATATATATATCTTATTGTAAAGTGCTATATATATCTCATGATAAATCTCTATAAATATGTGTGTGTGTGTGTGTGTGTGTGTGTATATATATATATATTCTCCCACCAGAGAACTGACATGTGACATAGACTCTGCCAATCAGATACTAGTTACTGGTGCCAGCAGAGGTCTACCCCCTTCTATAAGGAAAGTGAAAGTTTTCCTTCAGAAGCCCCCATCCTAGCACACTTCTATTCTCTTCTATGGACCAGCACTAGGGCACGTGGCCATTCCAAACTGCAAAAAAAAGCTGCGAATGAGAGTATTAAATTTTTAGCTTCTGTGGTGGGACCCAGCAAGAGAGAAGGAGAATGGCTTTTGGATAGTCCTTTAGCAGGTAGGTATTACTATTCCCAATTTATACATAAGGTAACAGGCTCTAAAAGGATAGGTGATTAGCCTAAAGTGAAAAGCTAATGAATAGAAGAGGTAGGTTTTGAACCCAATGTCTGTTGGCTTTAAAAGTCCACATTCTTTCCACTGTGCCATTATGATGGCTTTAAAAATATATCCACAATTATTTGATAGTTCTTACTCCAAGAGGCGGAACTTAATTCCTCTCCCCTTGCGTGAAGGCTGAGCTTAACGACTGGTTTCAAACAAACAGAGTAAAAGGGAAGTTATGGTGCCAGATTTATCAAATAAAAATAGAGAAAGTGTTAGAACGAAAAGGGCAGGAATGGTTATCTTAGACTTTAAAAACATGGCTAGCTTCTTGAATTCCCTCAAAAACTAAGGTAAATAACAAGAACAAATCATTCTGAAAGAAGTTAAATGAAACAGCTTATATATTTAAGTGAAAGTTAAATATATTTTCATAATTGTTTAATAACTTTCATATATAACCTTCATTGCTATTATGAGAGGTAAAAATGTATCTATCATATATGTATAAACATATCATGCTAAAATCTGAATTACTGTAAAATTTTTGTCTATTTTAAAACTGTAAGTCTTAATTATATTATAAAAGTAATTATTTCTGATATTGTTTTATGTCACCCACGATGGAAACTGAAATATATATACACACAAATGTACATATAAACTATTCCATTTAAATTTTTTCATCATTTCTTTTTTGATTCCTATAATTTGTCATTTCTACTGGCCTTTTCTCCACAGAACTTTTTGAAATCTTTTGGTATGTTCCATCCAGAAGAAAACCATCCTGAAACATTAGAAAAACCCATCAAGAGACTTGCTTTCATCAAGCACTTTATAAGACTTTGAGAAGTTATCAAAGGTATTGAAAGAAGTCACTGACTTTCAAAGTCATCTCTTATTTTTCAAGGAGAAAACAATGGAAAAACAAATTCTCTTCATTCAGTGAGTCCCCAGTTTGGGTTCTGGGAAGCTTAGAGACATTGTGAAATCAAATTTTGTGTTATATTTTTCTCCTGGTTCACTCTTTTTGAGATTTATGAGCAATATGGCTGCTGAGACATGATCTCCTCCTAAGAAAATCTTTTTCAGGAGACAAAAAAACCAAAAACAAAAAAAACCAAAATAATACCAAGAGAAAAACCTGTCCTTCCTGAAGATAAGTGAGAAGTACTGAGAACATCTGTAGTCAATACCCTTCTAAACTCCCCTTGCTCCAATAATGCAGGTATATAATAAATGGTAAATGCAGTGGTTTTATTTCAGCAGAGAGGTAAACTGATTGGCTGCAGCAGCAGAGGGAACTCCTCAGATTGAAACCTACTGACTTAAAATCTGCACGGGAAAAGAGACAACATTACATACCAAGTGAAGTAAAAAAGGGCAAAAAATGGTAACAGACCTAAGATTCCTGGATTTTGATTCCAGATGACCCTTTTGAAGCGGCCAGTGATCCTTTTTGCTAATTACCTCACTAAGAAAATGGATGAAGATAGATTTGACCGTATGTTTTTTTTCAAGTGGATGATAGAAATACACAGCATGAGGAAGCAGTAACTCTAACCTGTTTGATTCAATATGTTTTCTAAAATAAAGGTACCATGAACTAGGGTAAAAATATAGGATGCCCAGTTAAATTAGAATTTGAGATAAATAATGAATATTTTTAGTATAAGTATACCCCAAATATTTCATGGGATATACTTATACTAAAAAATTTATCTGTTGTTTACCTGAAATTCTAATATAACTGAGTATTTTGTTTTGTAGCTGGCAACCCTAATGGAAGTAGCAGTGTGTGATTTCAGAGACTAGGTGGTAAAGGCATTGTGACTTCCTCCTTCCTCTCTCACTGGGATCACTCTCTCTGGGGGAGGCCAACGTCATTTTGTGAAGACACTCAAGCAACCCTATGGCTAGGCCCACATGGTGAAAATCTGAGGCCTCTAAAGAACAGTCAGCAAGAAACAGAGGTTTCCTGCCAATAGCCTTTAGATGACTGTAACCCCAACTGACATCTGCACTACAATCTCATGAGACACTAAGCCAGAGCCACACAACTAAGCAGAATTCCTGACCCAGAGAAACTGAGATGATAAACATTTATTGTCTTAAGTGGCTACGTTTGGACTAATTTTTTGTGTAGTAAGAGATAACTAATAGAGGCATATCACTTAAGTAGATGTACATCTGTTCAGGATTCTGGTCAATCTTTCAGGCATATGATGAATCTTTTTGTTTAAAGGAAAATTTTCTTGCCTTTTATTTGCAACTATCATACTACCTGTGAAATATCGCTTAACAGCATTCTCCTGTCAAAGGCAGATCCAATATAATACTGACTGAAATCTTTAAGGAAAATTTGATCAATAAGAAAATTTTAAGCGAAAAACAAAAACTAAGTACATTGTCATATATAACAGATTTGCAATGTGCATTACAGATTGCAAACTTTCACACTGATCATGTTATTTGATCACTGAAATAAACCAAAACTATTTTACAGGTTAAAAAAAAACCCACAATGCTTTAAAAGGTTCAATGATATGCTAAGGTCATACAGCTAGGATTCCAACACAGATCATCTGACAACCAGTTCCTTCTAAAGTGCTGCCTCTCAAATCTGAAGAGTGTCCCTTTCTGACATTGGCCATTGATCTTAAATGGTCTTCTGTTTCAGGTAGTTTTCAATATCAAAAATTTTAAAATGAAGTGTAGAAAACTGGTCGTCAATCATGTGAAGTCAAACAATAGTGAACTTCTCTTGACCTCTGAAAATGGAGTTTTAATTTTCCTCTTATTCAGCAGCCATGGTTGACAATGCCATTGGCGGTCAAGAGTTGACTCAGTCCTTCAGCAAGTCGCGTCATGCTATTTGGCTTGACATTTCCTATCATGAGAAACTGTCCTGAACAACAACAACAAAGGGACAGATATTGAGATAAACCTATCATAAGCCGGAAATGCAAGACAAAGAAAAACAGGCTAAAAGTATAATTCTGTACTTCTACTCTTGAGAGTTTCATGCATGACTCCTCAACTCCCTTCCCAGGATCACTGGGTGTTGACAAAAGCCAAACTATGTTAGTACTGCTATATAACTCATCATCAATTGTTCCTCAATTGCACTACTCAACTTCCATGTAAGAATATGTATTGGAATCTTATTTTAAAATTTGAATCCAGGAAAAGCTTTGTTTCTCCTGTAATATTGTTACATATTGAAGGAGCAATATTATAAATGGAAGGGGAAATAATTATAAAAGGAAAGAGAAAGGTATTAAAGTTGGTTAGTAAAAATTTTTTAAGTAAATAAACTCAGGTAAATAAATTCAGGTCACAGTCAGAAATGATGGTGAAAGAGGGAAACAATACAGTCAGAGAGTCAAGAAGAACCTCAGAAGGGTTTACATAATTTTGACTTGAAGAGTAGGAGGAACCAAAAACAGAGTAGGAAGGTGAAGTGGAAACCTGTTTCTTGTTAAATACTTCACTGTGGATAATTCACTCCTGCTTGTCCTGGCATTAAAATGAAAATATTTGCCTGCAAATCAACGGTCTTAGTTCAAGCTGCTATAACAAAGTACCATAGACTGTATGGCTTGTAAACAACAGAAATTTATTTCTCACAGTTCTGGAGCATATAAGTCTAAGATCAGGGCACCAGCATTGTTGAATTCTGGTGAGGACCTTTTCCAGGCTGCAGTCTGCCAGCTTCTCTTTGTATTGTTAAGTGACAGAAAGCAGACAGAGGAAGCAAGCTCTCTCATGACCCTTATAAGGGCACTAATCCCATTCATGAGGGCATCACCCTCATGATCTCATCTAAACCCAATTATCTCCCCAAAGCCCCACGTACTAATACTACTGCATTGGAGGACAGAGTATCAATATAACAATTTTCGGAGGACAAAAACTTTCAGTCCATAACAGGAAGCAAATAGTAATTAGAAGGGGAGCTATAAGTTATCTTCATCTGAGAAGAGGTCTGGGGAGAACTTGGGAGATAAACAAAACAAAATAAATCAGGAAGGAGAAGAATTTAGGCATAAACAAAAAATTACTTGAGCTTATACCATTAAGTGAATTTCTAGAGTCTGCAGACCCATTGTTTTTCTCAACAATGTTGGTCAAGTCATTGTAGGAAAAAAAATAATGTACTTGCTTATTCAGATTCTCTTACTTGTTCTACTCATTAGCATTGCTGCTTGAAAAGAAGTCCCAGGAACCCAGAACTCACTCTCCTGGCACCCTTAATGGGTTAGATGAAATGGAGAAATTGCACATCCAACTCTTCCAATGACACAGAAATGGATGGTGTCTCTGTCCCAGATATAAAGCAGAGAGTCAACAATGACCTCTTCCTTTCTAACAAAGAGAGTGCATCAAATAAATGGTCATGAAGCCCCAAAGTTTCCGCCAGTTACACTGCTCTCTTCTGAGAAAACTATTACAGGAAGATGATTACCCAGAGATTGGCATGCTCTTTTCCATTTTCCCAGGCCAAATTAGCCACAAATGGTTGAAATGGAGTTCTATATGCTGGGAAGTGACCTTTAGGGTGACTTAACTTGAGAACTTTGCCCAGTAGGAATGCTCCATATTGCTAATGACTAACTGTTCCCATCAATTTTCCTCTCCTGTAGAATTAGAATGCAAGACAAACAAAGAACACTGGCAATCAACTCAGTAAGGGAGTGGAAACAAACAGGAAGAAAAAAGTCTGAGTCATGAAGGTAGCTGACTTAAGGTTTGCTCTTGGGTCACTAAAACCCCTGACCTACTGTGAACATTTGAGCTCTGAATGAGGCATGTCTATATATTTACTGAGAGGATTTCTAGTCTTCCCTTACCTTGTGGAATATTCTAACAGTAAAATCTCTATTGCCTGAGGTAAAATAAACATGTATCTCCTTCTTCCCATCAGAAGGAAACTGGTTTAAGAAGAGAAACTTATAATTTTCAGGGTTTCCATTTTTGTCCTGGCAACCAGGAACCTCTTTGCCAAATCTTATGTTTAGCAATTATATTAACTCTAATGGTTAGAGTTTTGTTCTTTTCCATGCCTTGGTCCTGAATTTTGTATTTCCTATATATAAGCTCTGTTTGTGTACATATGTGTTTCAGACATCAGAAGCTTCCTGAAGCTAATTGCTCAGTCTTTGGAGGGTCAGACAGCTAAGAAAATAAGACATCCAGCTTAATGGAGCCTCCTAAAATCTGCCTTCCCAAATATTTTTATGGTGGCCTTCAAGTGTCAAAATCTTTGGGCTTTAGCAATTTCTAATTTATCTCACAAAGAAAGGAACTGAAGATTGAAGCACCAAACAGCTGTCCAGAGTTCAGACACAATCCTACGCGAACAATTCTGACCCCAGACACAGATGGAGAGCTGCAAAATACATCGGATTTTGTGTCTGCTTTTCAAAGGCTGATGTAGAGCTGGTACTCTCTCAAGTGGAGAAATAACTATCTATAGTGAAATCTCAGTATTACTCCTAAAAATACCCTCACGTTTCTCCATTTTATGAATTTTATCTCCAGATTCCCAAAAGGTAGACGAAATGAAATTGGTAGGATAATAAATATAGACTCAGAATCCCCTCACCCTATCCTAATTAGGTAGATAGCATTCATTTCATTATTTCTATCCCTCTTCCTTCTCTATCACCTGATCACATGAGGAAAGATCTAGAGAAACAAAATCAGCAGCAAACTGCTTGGCAGTTGGCACTGTAAAGCATCCTGAGGTCCTCTTACCCAGCACTTCAAATGGCTTTATTATTTTTCCCTCTCTCCACACCAGTCCAAACCAAGCAGGAGCTAGCTGCACTCACTCAATAAAACGTACTTTTATTGAGCACTGCTTGTGTCTCGGCAGCATGCTTAGTATAAGGAATACAATATTGAGCAAGAATGTATGATGCCTGCCTTCTTAGAATGTATATCCTCCACTGGTTCTCAACTAGGAAAAATATTCACCCATATAGGGAATTTGGAAATGAATGGTGGCATTTTTGTTGTCAAATGATTGGAACAATCTACTGGCATTTAGTAAGCACCATATGGGATAATTTAACACAATGAAGAATTGTCATGAACAAAATGCCGAAAGCTCTGTGACTGAGAAATAAACAATTACAACAGAATGTGTTAAGTGCTATTATGAGAAGTACAGGATGCCTTTGAAAGCACATGTCAGCATGTGCACATGTCACCAACACAATTTGGAGGTAGAAGAAGCCAGTTTTCAACATTTAAGCTGAAAAAAAACAATGGTAAGAGCTAGGTGTTAGTGGCGTAGGAGAGCTGAGTTTCAGATAATTTTCTAAAATTATTGAATGGATAATTAAGTATATGAATAAAAGATGGATGATTCTTGTTTATCTCCCATTTTTAGCCATTAATTGTTGGGTTGAGGTCAAAAACTCTCTGTTTGTAATGTTATTTTAGTTATAAATATAGTTAATTACCGGGTAAGTTTACATTTATGCTACGCATTGTTTGAAGGAAGAGAGTAAAATCTCCAAGAAGGTAAAGGTTTACACTAAACATTTCCATGGACTTGACTTGAAATTTTTCTAGTTCACCTTCCTTTTCTCTTTACTATATCTTTACACTTCATTGAACTCCACATATCATTCATCAGAGAGCAGGCAGTGCTTTATCATTCTCCAATATTCATAGCTTCCTCATTAATAATCAAACCTGAATGAGCGATAGGCTAAATCTGAATAAAATAATTCCATATATTTACTATCACACATTCCTAAGTACTCCCAAATTCTCAAATGCTTCTGTTTCATAGAGGGTCAGCTATTACCTGTTTTCCTCAAGTCTCAGCTCTTATTTGGCTGACAACATTCTACTGAACACAGTCATTATCTTGCTTCTCCCAAGACTTGTCAAATGTCCCCAGAGAGCTGCTCTCAGACATCTCTGTAGGCAAGGATGGGTGTCCCTCAGGGCCAGAATCAGAGACAGAAACCAGCAATGTCCAAAATGTGTAGGTGGCCTATTCGGGTCAGTTTAAATTTTTAGAAAAAGAAATAAAATAAAAGGCATATACACACTACTTCTCTGCAATCCATCCTCAGGTAATTTGACAGAAAGACAAAGGAAATAAAGAGGAAGATGAGTTACATGCATGGAGATTCTACCATGTTTGGGTTTGATATAAAGCATTCAACACACCTAAAATCATAGAATGTAAGAACTGGAAGAGTCTTAGAGACAGAACCCAGCGCCCTCAGTTTACAGATGAGAAGAGTGAGAATAAGAGCCAGGAAAAGACTAGTCCATGCCACCATGCTGGTACTAGGGGAGCCAAGACCGGAAATGGTTAAGAGCATAATCTGTGGAGTCAGGTAATCTGAGCTGAGGGTCCAACTTTTCCCCTTATTTCATCCCACTTAGCTTCAATTTCCACCCAGGTAACTGAATTATAAGGATTCTAGTATGTCTACATTATAGGTTTAGTGTAAGAATTAAATAAGACATACACATAGAGAACTCAGTACAATGTTCAGCACATAGTAAGCGACCAATAAATATTAGCTATTAGAATAATTATCAATGGTAGAGAGCCACCCTAAAACACTGAGGAGTCAACCATACTATCTGAGGAAATCCTTCTCTCCTTCAGGTTTGCACCAAGGCACTGGGCTAGGATAGGTCCTGAAAGCCCGAGGTGGACATGGGAGTTGAGTTCTGGCTACATTTCCAAACTCCTCCATAAATAGGCCTCCAATCCAAAGACTTCACTGTTAGATTCATCCCAGACTTCCCTGGAGGTGTAAGAAGATGACAATCATCATTTTTGAATGTGAAGAGACCCCAAATCACAGGCTTTTAGGCTGAAAAATAACTTAGATATAGTTTACTCTAATCATATTTTGATTATGGAATTTTCAAAAGCAAGGCTTTACTCCCCTGTTATTATTATTTAGTTTTTGGAGGGCCAGAGATCCCATTACAGTCCTATGCACATGTCAAACTCAAAGAAAGTTTATGGAAGGTAGGAAGAGAATCATTTATTGGTTTGTCTACCTTGTCTTTGTTTCATGGGGTTACTTTCATCCAAGAATTCTGTGAAGCAATCATTCAACAATGCCTTTAAGCCTTGAATCGATGATAACGATAGCCAACATGAAGTGTGTACTTTCTAACTAGACAATGGCCAACAACTTAACATAATCACCTCATAACAAGTCTAGGAGACAAAGATTATTATCATTCTCATTTTACATTCCCATTATTATATTATCCCCATTTTATAGACTGGAAAACTGAGGCTCAGAGTGTATAAGTAATTCACCCAAGGTCACACAAGTGGTAAGTAGTGATGCCAAGAATCAGACGCGGGCAAACTTGAGCTCTTAACACTTAACACTTAGCTCTTAATACCCTTGGGGCTCTAAATGATAACAAACGAATTTCTAATTTTTCCCATACTCTTCTACTCTGGCAAATTCATGCACTTCTCTTACCATAATTCCTACCCTTACCCAAGGAAGTAACAATAGGATAGTGTATCTTTCATTTTTTCCATATCCTTCGTTTTCCATGCCACAGTTAGAAGTGGTCACTTGTTCACACACAAACCCAACATAAGTCACAGCACATGGGTATAATGATAACAAAGAGTGCATACACTAACACTATTGCCACACTTGCAAACTGCCCTCCACCAAAGGAAATCAAGTAAGTTTAGGGTATATATTGCAAATGCAGAGCAAAGCTGTATGTTTATCAACACCTGGGAAAACTGAAATTCAAACCCAAGACCAGACATTAAATATCATTATGTAAGGCACCAATGCTGTCAAGTCCTTGCAAGGCTTACCAACCAAATTAGCAATAAATTCTGACAGCCCCATCAATCAGTTCCTTTCAGCCAATCCGATGGCAACTTTGTGTTTCTTTGCAGGCCCAGGGAACACACACTTGCCGAGGGAAAAAAAAAATGCCCTTGATTAAATTTGGTTTTGAATAATTGGTTCATCGAAATTCTTCTGCTAAAGAAAAATGGCATTTCTAATTTATAGAAATCACTATTTGAAATATAGTTATGAGTACTCAGAGAACCCCTGAAACTAAATAAATTTAAGTCAGCACAGTTAAGAAAGCCATTAAGAGGTGTGTAATGACAGCCCCTGCAATTATCACTCCAACAGAGCTGGTGTGGAAACCTGCCAAAAGCCAGCTCCCCTCCTCCACCAGCTGTGGTCACTGCGCTTGATGCTTGGGAGCCCAGGTCAGGTGGATCAAGGGCTCTCATGCCCCTTCCGGCAAGCCCAGGTGCCTGATGTTACCTATGAAGGAGCATGACACATTCTGGGCAGAAAAGGTGGGGGAGATTTTTTTTTTTAACATCTTTATTGGAGGATAATTGCTTTACATTGTTGTGTCAGTTGCTTCTGTACAACAAAGTGAATCAGCTATATGTAAACATATATCCCCATATCCCCTCCCTCTTGCGTCTCCCTCCCACCCTCCCTATCCCACCCCTCTAGGTGGTCACAAAGCACCGAGCTGATCTCCCTGGTGCTATGTGGCTGCTTCCCACGAGCTATCTATTTTACATTTGGTAGTGTATATATGTCCATGCCACTCTCTCACTTCGTCCCAGCTTACCCTTCCCCCTCCCTGTGTCCTCAAGTCCATTCTCTACGTCTGCGTCTTTATTCCTGTCCTGCCCCTAGGTTCTTCAGAACCTTTTTTTTTTTTTTTTTTAGATTCCATATATATGTGTTAGCATATGGTATTTGTTTTTCTCTTTCTGACTTACTTCACTCTGTATGACAGACTCTAGGTCCATCCACCTCACTACAAATAACTGTATTTCATTTCTTTTTATGGCTGAGTAATATTCCATTGTATATATGTGCCACATCTTGGTTATCCATTCATCTGTTGATGGACACTTAGGTTGCTTCCATGTCCTGGCTATTGTAAATAGCGCTGCAATGAACACTGTGGTACATGACTCTTTTTGAATTATGGTTTTCTCAGGGTATATGCCCAATAGTGGGATTGCTGGGTTATATGGTAGTTCTAGTTTTAGTTTTTTAAGGAACCTCCACACTGTTCTCCATAGTGGCTGTATCAATTTACATTCAGTGGGGGAGATTTTCAAAAATCTATTGGCAGCCCCAAAACCTCTTTGGGAGGATTCTTTCACAGGTACACACGGCTTGCTTGCAAATATCCCCACTAACCTGCACTGGGCTTGACCTCCCATTCAAATCGACCCCAGCATCCTTGAGAGCCAGGAAGTCCTACTCCAGACCTGGCTGGCCGTTGCAAATTAACTTGGAATATTGTTGCATATGATATCTGAGTGAGAAGGGAGAGTCTACACTTTTCCTCCAGCCCTGTTCTATGGGCACATAAGTGTGGTGCAGACTTTATCATATCTCCTAATTGTGACACAAAAATGCAAGCAGGCAATACGGGAGAGAAGACATCTCCAGGTCACTTTGGCAACCAGTACCTCTGTAGATGAGTCAGGGGGTCAGCCAGGGTCCCTGAATGAGAGAAGTAAACAGTAAACTTTTTCCCTCTGCTTTGCATGGACCATAAACCACAGACAACTGGTACAGCTGGGGTGTGTGATAGGTGAGAAACATCTCCCTTGTTTTTGAAATAGCATGGAATTTAACTGAGATAAATGTAAACTCCTACTTTTCAGTTAATTCAATTGCATTTGATGGATGGGAGGCAAGGAGAAAGCTGACTTATCTGCAGTTTGTGAGAAAAAGACCTGCAGGTATTGATCACAACTGAGCCAACACGTGTGTGGTTGTTATCTGTGCTACCGCAGACTGTGTGGTGTTCATAGGTGTGTACCGTCTAGGACAAGGAAGGGTGAGTCTCACGGTATGCCACTTTGGTCATGCTAGGTCCAGCATATTATATTCCTTTCTGAATTCCACATTTTAAGAGGCAGTACAGGCAGAGAATAACCAAGAGGGTAAAATGTTGGGGAACCAAAATAATAATGACATCAATAACAGCAATAGCTAATCCATTCTACAAATGAGGAGGCAGACTTGGAGAGAAGCTTTCCCAAGGTCATACAACAAGCAAGTTGTAATGCAGAATTCAAATTTGAGCCTGTCTGATCCATGCTTTATCGCATCATGCGTATTTGTTTTATTAGCCACACCAAGAGTGGCTTTATCACTGGGCCCATATTTGTCCTTTTTTTTAAAACAAAAATCATATATTTATGGTATATAACAGGATTTGATATACATAATGAAATGATTACTACATCAATCTAATTAACATACTATCTGAAACTAACTTTTGACCTTTAAAAGCCAGCAAACATCCCATAATTACCTTAGTAGAGCCCTATTCTAGAAATCCACCAACTTCAGAAAAACAATGAAATCTGGCAACCTAGTTTGGCCTGATCTCATTGCTGTGATGAGAAAACATGGCTCCTGCCTTTTGATACAATGTGGCCTATTTCTGAAATTGCATCTTTGAGAAGTAAATAAGACCTTGGTTTGAAATAAATGAGGCCAGACTAAAAGATGTCCTTCTACAAGCATTTTAGCAAGCATGGAAATGACATCTGCAGTCTTATCATTCCCAGGCTCCTACCCATTTCAGTCAAATAGGCCTCCAGTCACCACTTTTAGTAACACTCATTGGACACAAACCAGAATATGGGCAGAATCGGGATATAGTCAGAGTTCGCCCTTAGCATCACTATGAGAGACACAGAAATGCACTGCCCAGCTCCCCTTCAAGAAAGGCCTTGCTTCCTAGTTGCGAGGAGTGTGGTCAGCAGACAGCCTCCAGCTGTCACTTCTCCAGGGCCTGCCTCAGCTCCAGGGAGCAGGCTCACTGAGGTCACACCTTTTCCAGGGTAGCCTGTATCCAGTGACTAAGCAAAGCGGGTACAAAGGCCTCACTGTTCAGCTGGAAGAAGGACGCTCTGCAGAGCAATACTTACTTGCACAGTCCCTTCTTCCTCTGCCCAATTTTGTTTGCTCCTTCCCAAGTGCTGATCTCCAGTAAACACCCTGCACCACAAACTCCATTTCAGCATCTTTTTCTGAAGAACCCAACCAGTGATAATCCCCTTTTTCTATTCTGTGACTTTAGCCCTCTTAATGGCACCCTCTTTTAGCCCATCATCCTAAAATAGGATGGTAAAAAGACTTAATTGGTTGGAAGCTTCTGGTCCAACTTTCAACTATTGCCCAAAGCATGATGAAGCAGAAATGAGCACAGGTGTTGGAGACAGACAGTTCTAGGTTCAAATTTCAGCCTTGGCATTAATGAGCTGAATAACTTTGGGCACGGTATTTAATCTCTCTGAGCCTCAGTTTTCTCCTCTGCCAAGTGGTAATGTCACTGTCTACCTATGAAGGTTGTTCCAAGAATGAAATATAATCACATATGTAAAGCACCAACCACAATGCCTGGTACACAGTAGGTGTCTCATAATTGGTTACTTATGGTTATGGTTATTTTGACACTAGACATATACTTTCCTTGTATTCTAATTTACCTTTTCAGGTATTTATTTCTTGCTTCTCCCATGAGACTTTATTTTCCCAGAGAGCAGGGACTGTGTTTTGTTTACTTCATCTGGGTCTTTTATAAGGTGCCAGGAATAGATTGAAATATATCAAAGGTGCCCACTATACAGTGACCACCCTGAAACTGGGTTCTTGGTGTGTCACAGGTACAATGGCAAGTGTACACTGAACAGCATATGTAGATGTATAAAGACTTCAAAGTAGATTTTGCCTTCTACTTGGCACTGCAAGACCAAATGCATAATGGTTAATAGTGTACAGAAGACATTGTGGTTGGGCCCCCAATGTCCATTCTACCCCAGATGACCAGTCCAATCCAATCACCCCACTCAAGTCCTCCAGGACTCAGCTGATCCAAGGACAGACACAGGTCTTCGCTAGGCCCAGACAGCCTGAAGAGAAGAAATTATATTGTGTGGTTGGCTAGGAGATTTTCTTCTCTCCCACTGGATATGAAAAAAGAAGCATGATGCTCCAATTTACATACAGCTACTAGGAGAACCAGTTACATGGGAGATCACAGATCAGAGACTGAAAGCTCCTGGGCTCCTGATGACATTGTTGAGTTGCTGAATTGCTGAAATATAAGGCCTGCACTACCTCTCTTCTTCCTGTTATGTAAGATAATAAATGTCCTTATTGTTGAAGCCATTTCAGTCTGGGATTTTGTTACTTTGAATATGCAGCTGAAAGTATCCACAGAAGTGAGGCAAACATTCAATATACAACCACACCTAGCCAGGGTGTTTTGTAAATCATTAGAGCTATATTAGAATTGCTGCATTTTTTTTTAGCAGAAAGAGGCCATTTACGCTGAGTTCCACATTCCTAGATTAGGAGACTGAGGTTCAGAAAGGCTGAGTCAGTTGCCTGAGGAGACAAAACTCATAAGTAGCATAGCCAGGACTAGACTTTAAACTCCTTGACACCGAGCATCCAGGCATTAATCCATTCATTCAACAGCATTTATGGGAATCTACAGTGTTCCAAGCACTGCATTCTTGACTCAGCAACATACCGGTTCCCAAGCCACATCATGGAAATGAACTTTTATGACAATATTTGCAATTTGAGTGAAAGGACCACAATAAATGTTTTACAAGGCCCTGTTAAGGCAGAGGCATTTGCAGAATGCTACAAGCACTCCTCACCAGCCAGAAAATAAGAGTGACCTAAGGAACAGATGGGAGGAATGTCAAGCTGTTTGGAAAGATTTATCAGATTTAAAAAGAAATTCCAGTACACTAGGAGGAAAGAGATATTTAACAGGATTAGCCATGCTCATTCACTTTTTCTGGCTATTGAACTGTAAAATGCATTCCTATAAAAATCATATAAAAAATGAAACAGAAGGAAAATAAATGTCATTTTACTCAAGGCATGTATACTGGAGCTCAAGTCAGGAGTGCCATAATCTACCAACTCAGCTAAAGAATATTCATCACTGAAAGGAATTTTGGAAGGTATGAGGGGAGGTGAAAACAGGTACCAGTTTTTCCACAGTAACAGCAGCAAAGGTTCATGTAGGGTCTGTCACCTTTGTTCACATAAAGCACAGCATTTCAAAAGCTGAACAGCTGAACCCGTTGTGGCTTCAACTCTATTAGAAATATCTCAGTGACCTTGAGCACGGCAGTCTCCAAAAAGAGATGCGCATGTGGGAGCCAAGTAAGATAGCAGTGACCTGGGTGGTCAGTCACAGTACTTCCCACTCACAGCCCCTTCTGAGGGAAGAAGTTCCTCGAGCAGGGAAGGCCGTCTTCTGTATATAGGACTCTGGCTTCACTGCAGCCACAACTTTCTGAAGATTAGAATTGATGGGTATACATGGGGAGTAATGCGGGGTTTTAAGAAGCACCATGAATGATGAGTATATGAGGACATCAAGGACTTTTAGTAGACGTCAGTACCTTGGGACAAGTAGAAAGAGAGTTTCTAAGGCACATAAGGAACTTAAAGATCATCCATGGACCACTGCTCTCAGAATGGTCCATGGGGCTTGTAAAAAATGCAAACTCCTGATATCCAGCCAGAACCACCAGTGATATCAGACTCCTGAGGATGGGTTCCCAGACCCTACACTTCAACAAGGTGATTATCATGCACAAAGCTAAAGTTTTAAAAATACTGAACTAACTCAGACCCTTTATTTTATCCATGAAGAAACTGAGGCACTGAGAGGTCATGAAGACAAAGCAAGACACACTTTATGCATTTATTCACTATTTCTCTTGAAGATGTTGCCACCCCTCTTTCCTCTGATGGACGGCTTCACTCACAGCGCCTGAGCACCTTCATTCTGCTTACTGTGGATCTCCTTTCCTGTGTTTGCATTTTGTACTCATTCATTCAGCAGACACTTAAGGAGTGTCCCTTAGGGACCGAGTCTCTTCCTAGGCTTCAGACAAACAGAAAGAAATAGAATCCCAGAATCAGTGATCAAAAAGATACGCACTGCCTCTGTAAATAATATTAGAAACAGTATGTCTTTCCAGACATTTGAATCTCCCTTCTTTCTAAATACACAAGCGCTTATTGTATGATTAATGCTTAATATGTCATTAGTAAGAATTGTTGACAAAACAGACCCACACTCCCCCAAGACCCCCCATCCCCAATAAAAGGTCTATCCAAGTCAAAAACTAAACCTTGCTTGGGCTCTCATCTATAAACAGGTAGAAATATGCCTTCCTACAATGAGACCTTAGCTAACGTAGCCAGATTTCAAACTGTTCACCCAAATCTAAGACCACCTAAAGTTCTAATAGCAATGGTCATTAAACATCTAATAACCACCCACGCACAAAGAAGACCGTTAGCCATGCAAAATGGCTTGTATCCAACAAAGGCAATCTGAGCACATGGTTCCTGGTGCTTTCATTTAAAATGTGTTCCTCTCTTTTATTGCCTGAAGACTATCATGAAATGTCACCAGCCAATGCAAAAGGGACACCACTTCTATTAAAATGGAGCACATAAAGAAAAAGAACAAGAAAAAGAAAAAGGAAAAATAGCTTCTCATGGAGGCAAGGGATAGGTCATAGGAAAGTGAGATATGAGGAAGAGGACATGGGACAGGCAGGTTTATAGGGCCAGGATGCTGAAGCAGAAAGAAATGGTGACTCAAACGGAAGGTTTTTAACACAGGAATGCTATGAAATGGTCAGGCAAAAAAGGTACAAATATGCTGCCATTAGTTCATTCATGGCTTGAAGGACAGAGGCGAGCAAGGAAGAGAGGGCAAGGAGTAGCTTGGTCAGACCTTCCAACCTCCACTTACTGGCCCCTCAGTTGTTAGGAGCAGAACAGAAGGAAGAGCCAGAAGAGCACAGAGGAGGAAAGAAAGGGACGAAAAAGTGTTAGAAAGCAAAATCCAACCTGACCCTGGCATAATTTCAGAGAAAGCCCAGGGAACTTAAGCTGCCAAAGCAATAAACAATAATATCTCCAATCTTTAAACATGGCCTTTTGCATTTTATAGAGCGTTGAAGAGTCATTTTTCTCTGTTGTGACCTCCTCACTCCATTTCTCCTTAAACCCCTGTCTATAGTCTCTGGGTGCTGATGTCTCTCCATGTCAGTGAAATGTGCAACACCTCGGTTCTGACCTACAATCTCTACACTTTTTGTTTCCACTAGCAGAAGCCCCAGAGGAGTTTGAGAGCAGAGGAAAGTGGGCTAGGCCTGTTTATATATAGTTTTGCAGAATAAACTAGGACACATGTCCCTTTCCCCACCATGAGTACAGTGGATAGTGACACCAGAGCATCAAAGAGATAATCCTGCAAATGTTCCCGTCACATAGTCTGGATTGATGGATAAAGCACTCAGCCTCACTAACAAAAAACAGCACATGGGAAGTAAACCTACTTAGGGGGAAAAAGTCCCTCTCTCTGTGCTGTAATAAATGCAAAAATCACCATTACTAAAGACCCAAGGAGCAAAAGACACCTGAAATGAGAGCCAGGCTGTTCAAGATCAGTGAACTATGAATCCAAGTATTTAAATGTTTAAAGATATAATGAAATTTCCTTTCAATCTACATAGTGTTTGCCAAGAACATCACAAGATTCCTTAATAATGGCTGATGGGTTTCCTTGCAAACAGAGTTCCAGAGTCTGTAGTGACATAGATGTTACCGGCACAAGTCATATTTTCCTCACATACAGGAACTTCCATTAGTCTCCTGTCACCATTAAAATAATAAATAGATATTTTTTCATAATTTTTATTTTTTTAATTGTCATAAAACTTCATGGCTGCAACTGAGATGCTTTCTTCCTATTTTCCCACTTATTTCTATTTTAAGTGACCCTATTAATGATATTTCTCTACTTAAAATAATTGAATAATCTAAAACTGAGAAATGAGCACTTTCCTCATTGTTTTCCCCTCTTCTTTATATTTAAAAGCCCCAGGAGATCACAAACATTTGTCCTTAGGGCAATATCAGCAGTTAATGATTCACGTTCAAAGGCCTGAAGTTGTCTAATTAACAAAAGGCAATGTTTTACAGAAGCCATTTTTGCTTTCAAGTTAATAGCATACAATATATACAAACACTGGATTGCATGCAAGTTTCCAAGCTTGTGGTGTGCTATTAATTCAAAACTTTCCGACTTCATTTTATCTGACCCAAACTTCAAGTCATTAAAAATGTACCATTTTCGTTTGTTTTATTCTAGTTTATTGGTGCCTTTACAGTACAGTTCACGCATCACATCCTCCTATAATGTGCTCATAAAAATCACTTTTCCTATTTTTATTAAAATATGCACTTGATTAATGAAAATAATATCAGCATATTTTCTGTGAAGTGTATTCTTAATAGTATCAGTCGTTACCAATATCATAATCTTTTAAATAGTCCAATCATCCTTTAATGTAAATGGTGGCATGGACTAAGTATTTACCAAAAGCAGACATTTGGTAAAATTTCTGGTACTTATCACTGCGACATCATGAATTTTTATGGAGAGTCTGACTTTAAAATGATAAATACTGACATTTCTAAAGCTCTAGTATGTATGTGTGTTTCTGATACCAGTGACTTTGAAATCAGCAGCAATCCGAAGATTACAGGTAAAACTTTCATAGACTTATCATGGTCTTAGATTTCAGACCAAAGTTGATCCCAGGGAATTAAGGGCTTGTTTCTCCAAAATGCCTGGATACTTTGCACATCCATTTAATATGACTGTTTGTTTTCTTCTCTGTGTCCACACTAGCGGCAGGGATTGTATCTTTGCATCTTTACAGTATAGTACAGTGGTTAAGAACATGCACTCTCAATTGAAAGCTGTCTTGGCTTGAATTTTAGTCTCCCTGCTTTCTACTTTATATAACTTGGACAAGTTACTTAAACTCTAAGCAGAGCTTCCTTATCTGATAAATGAACATTAGGGTATCTATTTTACTCATAAAGCTGATGGGAAAAATAAAGGAGATATATTTAGAATGGGCTTGCACTTGGTTAATACTCACCAAACATTAGCTATTATTATTTGCATGCCTAGTACACACAATTCAGGTATGAGAATATAATAAGTACTTCATGTTTATTAAAAGAGTAAATAAATGAATTAGTAAGATAAGCAATAGTATTCTTGTTTATAGAAGAGTTAAACCTGCTCCAGCAAAGTAAAGAAACTTGCCCAATGTCAGTCAGCTAGTAAGTGGCAGGACAGTTTTCAAACTTGGGTCCATCTGTGTCCAAGCTGCAGTAGAAGACTTGCTGTCTCCCAGAGAGGTCTCTGAGTTTGCTAGGGACTGAGACAACACCTAAGTTTCAAAAATGAACCCAGTGGATTTTTTTAAAAGAATGATTAAAAATTATTGGGCAGAAATGTCAGGAGCCTCTCTCCCAAATCACTGCCAATTTATCTGTGAAGGAGTAATAGCTATGAAATTGGGACTTTGTTCCAATATACTCTCCCAAATTCAGAAAAATGGGAGACAGATGATATTCTGACAGCTAACTTTCCCACTTAAGTCTCTGCCACTCTTGATCTTTGTCAAAATGGGTTTCTCATAATTAAGAATCATGGCTCTCAGAGAAGACAAGTGGCAACTCAATAGCTCAAAATCTGCAGAAAAATTCCATTGCATATTGAAGTGCCCACACACTTGAGCATCCGTAGCCATCTCTCCAATCCAAAAGGCTTTGCTTAGTGAAGAGAGCAAGAAAATCATCTATACAACAATACTTTAAGTAGGCATTCTCATTCTTCAGTGATAATTACTTGAGCTACTACCTTATACCTTTGCTATGAAGAAAAGGATATTTTTATGAGAAGGAAATGAGTTCATTCCTTAACTCTAGGTAGATGGAATCCTTCATATGTGTTCATCTAGTAGAAGTTATTACTAAGATTGATGTTCTTAATATATACATTATAAGGAAGATCCAGTTTTCACTGCAAAAGCCCTGCTGTTTACCACCGTAACAGATATGTAACTTTCCCTCAACTGTTCTCAGAAAAGATGCTAAACTTATATATAAGAGTTTTTAATTGTACCTGATATATCTACATTTTAAAGAACTTCATTCTCAAAGCATATACTTATAAGATTTATCTTTTCCTTTCATACCTTGTATTCATTAAAGGGAATTGGGTTTCATTCTGCCAGAGCTAAAAGAGATGAACAAGTTTAAAATATTAAAGAATTAGTCATTAAAAAGTTGCCTGCGAAATGTGATGGGTGGGGTTCATGCATGCACTCATTCAGTAAGTATGTACTGAGCTGCTCTAACATGCATGAGGCATGTCCTGGAGATAATGAGATCTTAGCTCTAACCTCCTCTATAATCCTAATTACTACAAGAATGTAGCAATGTCTCTAGACAATTGAAGATTAAAAAATAACTCTGGACCAAACTATTTGTTTTTGTTGAAGGCAACAAAGGAAGATTCCTAAACATTCAAGTTTCACAAAATATACCTCCCATGTACCCTGATCTTAGAAATTACTGGAAAGTCAGAACAGAAGCAAAATTTAGAAAGGAAGAAGTCTTATTATAAAAGACATGGCAAAACTACCAACCTTTTAATATCTATACTCTCTCTAAGCCTTTCCTCCTATTAATAATATGCCCTTACTCCTAAAAATGCACCTATTTCCTCACACTCTCACAGGCTTTTTTTTCTGTAATTAATGTGTCTATTTCTAGCATTATTTTTACAGCATACAAACGTGATTTACATCACCCATCAAAAAATGTGTATGTTTAAGAGGCAGATTGCATTACTGCTCCCAACTAATCACTATGTCTTCCTTAGAAGACAAGTATATATACCTTTCCATTACCATGAGAAGTGCAGGGCCTTCTGCAGAAAGAGTATACATCTCTACCTCACTGACATTGAGCTTAGTCATGTAACTTGCTTTGGTCAATAGAATGTGAACAAACATAAAGTATGACAAGTGCAAGCTGAAGACTTGAGGCATAGTACAGTTCTGTTTCTTGCTCCTTCCCTCTTCCATCAAAGGATCATATCCTAGGTTGGCAGAGCTCTGTCAGCTTGTGTCCAGAAATCACAAGACCCATGGTGGAGGGCCATGGCTGACTCTAGCTACTGACAGGTAATATAGTCAAGTTTTCTCATGATTTTATTTGGTTCTTGTCACTGTAGTATAACCCCCATTCATCTCTACCCATCCATATTTCTGTTCTACCTCCTAGCAAAATTCTTGAAAAAACTATCTAAATGAATATATTTCTGCTTCTTTGCCTTCTAGTCTCCTCTCAATCCATTCCAATTAGGCTTCTTCCCACACCTACCCCCACCCCAATTGCATTGAAACCACTTTTATCAAGGTGTTTCCCACATTTCTAACTCAAATGATTATTTCTGTATACTCATCTGGCCTGACCTCTCAGCAGCATGTGGCATGGCTGTTCCCCTTTTTTCTTGAAATATTCCCATCTCCTGATTTCTCCCAATTTGCCTTCCACCTCACTGGCCATTCCTTCTCAATCACTTATCCTAGCTCCCTCTCCTCTTTTCAATCACTGAAGTGTGAGTACACCAAACTTATCTTTCACCTTCTTTTCTGTCCAAATATTCTCCCATATGACCTCATCTGAACTTTGGTTTTAAATACAGTCTCTATGAAATAATTCTCTAGCCCTGACCTCTAGATTTAGCTCAAAACTGATTTATCCAATTACCTATTTGACATCCTCATCTGTGTGCCCTACAGGCATTTTAATCAGAACTTGGAAAAATAGGACTGTTGAGGGCAGACAGCAGAAGCAAGAAGAACTACAATTCTGCAGCCTATGGAACGAAAACCACATTCATAGAAAGACAAACAAAATGAAAAGGCAGAGGACTATGTACCAGATGAAGGAACAAGATAAAAGCCCAGGAAAACAACTAAATGAAGTGGAGATAGGCAACCTTCCAGAAAAAGAATTCAGAATAATGATAGTGAAGATGATCTAGGACCTCGGAAAAAGAATGGAGGCAAAGATTGAGAAGATGCAAGAAACGTTTAAAAAAGACCTGCAAGAACTGAAGGACAACACCTAGAAGAATTAAAGAACAAACAAAGAGAGATGAACAACACAATAACTGAAATGAAAAATACACTAGAAGGAATCAATAGCAGAATAAATGAGGCAGAAGAATTAATAAGTGACCTGGAAGACAGAATGGTGGAATTCACTGCCGCAGAAGAGAATAAAGAAAAAAGAATGAAAAGAAATGAAGACAGCCTAAGCGACCTCTGAGACAATATTAAACGCAATAACATTCACATTATAGGGGTCCCAGAAAAAGGAGAGAGAGAGAAAGGACCTGAGAAAATATTTGAAGAGATTATAGTTGATAACTTCCCTAACATGGGAAAGGAAATAGCCACCCAAGTCCGGGAAGCACAGAGAGTCCCAGGCAGGATAAACCCAAGGAGAAACACACCAAGACACATACTAATCAAATTGACAAAAATTAAAGACAAAGAAAAATTATTGAAAGCAACAATGGAAGAACGACAAATAACATACAAGGGAACTGCCATAAGGTTAACAACTGATTTCGCAGCAGAAACTCTACAAGCCAGAAGGGAGTGGCACGATATATTTAAAGTGATGAAAGGAAGGAAACTACAACCAAGATCACTCTACCTGGCAAGGATCTCATTCAGATTCAATGGAGAAATCAAAAGCTTTACAGACAAGCAAAAGCTAAGAGAATTCAGCACCACCAAACCAGCTCTACAACAGATGCTAAAGGAACTTCTCTAAGCGGGAAACACAAGAGAAGAAAAGGACCTACAAAAACAAACCCAAAACAATTAAGAAAATGGTCATAGGAACATACATATCGATAATTACCTTAAACGTGAATGGATTAAATGCTCCAACCAAAAGACACAGGCTTGCTGAATGGACACAAAAACAAGACCCATATATATGCTGTCGACAAGAGATCCACTTTAGACCTAGGGACACATACAGACTGAAAGTGAGGGGATGGAAAAACATATTCCATGCAAATGGAAATCAAAAGAAAGCTGGAGTAGCAATACTCATATCAGATAAAATAGACTTTAAAATAAAGAATGTTACAAGAGACAAGGAAGGACACTACATAATGATCAAGGGATCAATCCAAGAAGAAGATATAACAATTATAAATATATATGCACCCAACATAGGAGCACCTCAATACATAAGGCAACTGCTAACAGCTATAAAAGAGGAAATTGACAGTAACATAATAATAGTGGGGGATTTTAACACCTCACCTACACCAATGGACAGAACATCCAAAATGAAAATAAATAAGGAAACAGAAACTTTAAATGACACAACAGACCAGATAGATTTAATTGATATTTATAGGACATTCCATCCAAAAACAGCAGATTACACGTTCTTCTCAAGTGTGCACGGAACATTCTCCAGGATAGATCACATCTTGACTCACAATTCAAGCCTCAGTAAACTTAAAAAAATTGAAATCATATCAAGCATCTTTTCTGACCACAACGCTATGAGATTAGAAATGAATTACAGGGGAAAAAACGTAAAAAATACAAACACATGGAGGCTAAACAATATGTTACTAAATAACCAAGAGATCACTGAAGAAATCAAAGAGGAAATCAAAAAATACCTAGAGACAAATGACAATGAAAACACGATGATCCAAAAGCTATGGGATGCAGCAAAAGCAGTTCTAAGAGGGAAGTTTATAGCAATACAATCCTACCTCAAGAAACAAGAAAATTGCAAATAAACAATCTAACCTTACACCTAAAGGAACTAGAGAAAGAAGAACAAACAAAACCCAAAGTTAGTAGAAGGAAAGAAATCATAAAGATCAGAGCAGAAATAAATGAAATAGAAACAAAGAAAACAATAGCAAAAATCAATAAAACTAAAAGCTGATTCTTTGAGAAGATAAAACTGATAAACCTTTAGCCAGACTCATCAAGAAAAACAGGGAAAGGACTCAAATCAATAAAATTAGAAATGAAAAAGGAGAAGTTACAACAGACACCGCAGAAGTACAAACCATCATAAGAGATTACTACAAGCAACTCTATGCCAATAAAATGGACAACCTGGAAGAAATGGACAAATTCTTAGAAAGGTATAACCTTCCAAGACTGAACCAGGAAGAAATAGAAAATATAAACAGACCAATCACAAGCACTGAAATTGGAACTGGGATTAAAAATCTTCCAACAAACAAAAGTCTAGGACCAGATGGCTTCACAGGTGAATTCTATCAAACATTTAGAGAAGAGCTAACACCCATCCTTCTCAAACTCTTCCAAAAAATTGCAGAGGAAGGAACCCTCCCGAACTCATTCTGCGAGGCCACCATCACCCTGATACCAAAACCAGACAAAGATACTACAAAAAAGAAAGATACTACAAAAAAGAAAACTACAGACCAATATCACTGACGAACATAGATGCAAAAATCCTCAACAAAATACTAGCAAACAGAATCCAACAACATATTAAAAGGATCATACACCATGATCAAGTGGGATTCATCCCAGGGATGCAAGGATTCTTCAATATATGCAAATCAATCAATGTGATACACCATATTAACAAATTGAAGAATAAAAACCATATGATCATGTCTATAGATGCAGAAAAAGCTTTTGACAAAATTCAACACCCATTTATGATAAAAACTCTCCAGGAAGTGTGCATAGAGGGAAACTACCTCAACATAATAAGGGCCACATATGAGAAACCCACAGCAAACATCATTCTCAATGGTGAAAAACTGAAACCATTTCCTCTAAGATCAGGAACAAGACAAGGATGTCCATGCTCACCACTGTTATCCAACATAGTTTTGGAAGTCCTAGCCACAGCAATCAGAGAAGAAAAAGAAATAAAAGGAATCCAAATTGGAAAAGAAGAAGTAAAACTGTCACTGTTTGCAGATGACATGATACTATACATAGAGAATCCTAAAGATGCCACCACAAAACTACTAGAGCTAATCAATGAATATGGTAAAGGTGCAGGATACAAAATTAATGCACAGAAATCTCTTGCAGCCTATACACTAACAACAAAGGTTCAGAAAGAGAAATTAAGGAAACAATCCCATTCACCATTGCAACAAAAAGAAGAAAATACCTAGGAATAAACCTACCTAAGGAGGTAAAAGACCTATACTCAGAAAACTATAAGACACTGATGAAAGAAACCAAATATGACACAAGCAGACGGAGAGATATACCATGTCCTTGGATGGGAAGAATCAATACTGTGAAAATGACTAAACTACCCCAAGCAATCTACAGATTCAGTGCAATCCCTATCAAACTACCAATGGCATTTTTCACAGAACTAGAAAAAAAAATTTTATAATTTGTATGGAGACACAAAAGACCCCGAATAGCCAAAGCAATCTTGAGAAAGAAAAACGGAGCTGGGGGAATCAGGCTCCTTGACTTCAGACTATACTACAAAGCTACAGTAATCAAGACAGTATGGTACTGGCACAAAAACAGAAATATAGATCAATGGAACAGGATAGAAAGCCCAGAGATAAACCCACACACATATGGTCACCTTATCTTTGATAAAGGAGGCAAGGATATAAAATGGAGAAAAGACAGCCTCTTCAATAAGTGTTGCTGGGAAAACTGGACAGCTACATGTAAAAGAATGAAATTAGAACACTTCTTAACACCATATACAAAAATAAACTCAAAATGGATTAAAGACCTAAATGTAAGGCCAGACACTATCAAACTCTTAGAGGAAAACATAGGCAGAACACTCTATGACATAAATCACAGCAAGATCCTTTTTGACCCACCTCCTGGAGAAATGGAAATAACAAAAATAAACAAATGGGACCTAATGAAACTTAAAAGCTTTTGCACAGTAAGGGAAACCATAAACAAGACGAAAAGACAGCCCTCAGAATGGGAGAAAATATTTGCAAATGAAGCAACTGACAAAGGATTAATCTCCAAAATATACAAGCAGCTCACGCAGCTCAATATCAAAAAAACAAACAACCCAATCCAAAAATGGGTGGAAGGCCTACATAGACATTTCTCCAAAGAAGATATATAGATTGCCAACAAACAAATGAAAGGATGCTCAACATCACTAATCATTAGAGAAATGCAAATCAAAACCACAATGAGGTATCACCTCACACCAGTCAGAATGGGCATCATCAAAAAATCTACAAACAATAAATGCTGGAGAGGGTGTGGAGAAAATCGAACCCTCTTGCACTGTTGGTGGGAATTTAAGTTGATATAGCCACTATGGGGAACAGTATGGAGGTTCCTCAAAAAATTAAAAATAGAACTACCATACAACCCAGCAATCCCCCTACTGGGCATATACCCTGAGAAAACCATAATTCAAAAAGAGACATGTACCACAATGTTCACTGCAGCACTATTTACAATAGCCAGGACACGGAAGCAACCTAAGTGTCCATCGACAGATGAATGGATAAAGAAGATGTGGCACGTATATACAATGGAATATTACTCAGCCATAAAAAGAAACGAAATTGAATTATCTGTAGTGAGGTGGATGGACCTAGAGTCTGTCATACAGAGTGAAGTAAGTCAGAAAGAGAAAAACAAATACCGTATGATAACACATATATATGGAATCTAAAAAAAAAAAAAGGTTCTGATGAACCTAGGGGCAGGACAGGAATAAAGACGCAGACGTAGAGAATGGACTTGAGGACATGGGGAGGGGGAAGGGTAAGCTGGGACGAAGTGAGAGAGTAGCAATGACATATATACACTACCAAATGTAAAAGAGAAAGCTAGTGGGAAGCAGCTGCATCACACAGGGAGATCAGCTCCGTGCTTTGTGACCACTTAGAGGGATGGGATAGGGAGGGTGGGTGGGAGGCGCAAGAGGTAGGGGATATGGGGATATATGTACAGATATAGCTGATTCACTTTGTTATACAGCAGAAACTAACACAACGTTGTAAAGCAATTATACTCCAATAAAGATGTTAAAAAAATAAAAATAATAAAATAAAATGGATATAAGGGGAAGGAAATATTACTGGAAACTTGAATGTTTTCCCACATTAACTTTTCATAGTAGGTTTAAGTAATCTGCATCTCAATCCCCTATTCTACAAGAATAAGCTGCAGGAAATCTGAATATTACTCCTACTGTGTAGAAATGAAAGGAGGAATAAATGTTATTGATTCTATAATAGCCATAGCTGAAAGGGTGCAGCATTTAAATTTAAGTGGTCTACATATTAGGTCCAAACTGCTCTAAATCCGTCATCCTCAGAGTTAAGATGAATTTCCAGCTGCTCTTGGTTTGAGGGTGGTCACATATCACTAGAAAGATTGGGAGTCATTGGTCTAAAGAAGAATTAAAGAACCTTTTAATAAAATATCAGGGATTATAAAAGTTTTTATCATCAAATCATCTCCAAGATACAAAGAGCACATTGTGGAAAGATGAATTGCCAGAATCAACTAAAGATATGTTCTGAGATATTTTGCTCTTCTCTATGACTGAAGCTTTACACTTAAACCAATTACAATATAAGAAACTAATAAGCTTTTCTGACAACATCATGAACGTTAATACAAAGCAAGCATTTGAGGTTATACTATTCTCATCAAAAAAATGGTTTTAATTATTTCAGACTCTTTTCTATGTAAACACAGCATACGTGCTACACAATAATCCATAACCGTGCTTTTGCTTTTCATGTGCCCAGATATGAGTCCATATACCAAGTGACATTGATGAGATCTATGATGCATTGCTACTTTTGGAAAATGTTGCAAGCTCTAAAGACATCAACATTGGATCCCATCTTGGCAATGACACAGCATTGAGTAGTAATAATGTAACTTAACTGTTGGTGTAATTACCAAAGCATTAGCATGCCTGATGACATCCTCCATCTTTCACATAAATATCTTGCAGATAGCAGAGCTCTACGACCTTCTTCTGTACCAGGGTGATGCAATGTCATCCAGAGGACAAAGCTGGCTTATAAAACCTTGTAATCTTCCTCCCTACTGACGACTTCCACCTGACCATCACTTCCCGGGATACCTGATCCCCCACAGTGGAGGTAGTATTATTCCCATTTTATAGGTGTAAAAACTGAGGCTCAGAGCTGTTAGGCAACTTCTTGTGACCACTGATAAGGGTCAGACCAGGATTAGAACCTAGTTCAGTCTGTCTTTCAGTGAAAGCCATTAATTCTAGACTAGTCCAAGCCTCCTATGTATGTCTTGTCATTTTATGCAATGTTGCAGATGGGGTGGTCATACGGACAAGAGGTAAAAATTATAAAGAAGCAGAATTTATCCTTTCTCTATCTGTGGCCACTTTCAAATTCTCCAAGCCCTGATACTCACCCTTTCTCATTAAATCCACTCTAAGGAAAAAATATCTATCTGTTAGTTATATGCTAGCATGAATTTCCATCAATAATCCAGATTCTGGAGCTGCAAAGAATGACAGAAATCATCCTTTATGAACACACTCATTTTAGAGATGTAGAGACCAAGCCATAGAAAGGTTAAGTGACCTATCAGAGTTCATAGAGTTAATTATCTACAGAGAAGAGGTGAGGGTTCTGTATCTGACTCTCAACTTAGGACTCTATCCACTACATCTTCACAAAGGTGTTTTCCACTAGAGTTTTTCTTTACTTGGCAAAGGAAGGGCTCTGACCTCAAAGAAATTTCACGCATCAAGGACCAAATGGACAAAGCATATTGAAAGACAGAAGCCTTTCATGAACCCCTTAAACAACATTTGTAGGGAGCTGCTTACCCTCTTCTTGTGTAAGACCAGCTGCACTGAGGGAAGCCATTGGTGAGCACGGGGAAACCTCTCTCACCTGACAAAAGTATGCAGGAATGTCCTCTGTGCCCTACCCTCCACATTCCTGCTTCCTTTTAAAACAGCAAGTGTCTCTTCCCTTTCTTTTTTTCCCCAAGAGGAATCAACACAATCATTGTATTAAGGCCCCACTGGAAGCCACCACTGTGTAAAAACAACAACAATAAAGTTTCAAATTGATCATTTCTAGTTGCTGAACAAAGAAAAGAATAGACTTTCCCTTCCTGATTAGGTTCATTATCATAGATTTCAATTTGTCTCAAATTACAAGAAAAAGTAGATTGAAATCCATAGCTGGATCCCCAGGTGTAACATTTCATTTTCTAAAAATCAATATGAAATTGAAGCCATTTTTTGTTAAGTATCTTTGGCTCCAGCCCTAAAGTACTTAAGCTATTATGCTGCATTTAGTCATCCAGAGAGTTGATCATATTCATCTTATAATACTTGCTTTTATGTTCAGACTTTATGTCCTACATAAACATGAGACTCTGAATGTCAGTGGTTTTGAGAGCTTCTGACCTGTCAGAATAGCTGTGTGTGGTCTGCGTGGGACTGGGTATTTATGGTTGTTTTTCTGGGTCTATATCTACAAAGACCAATCAACGGTGAATCAGATCCTCTGGATACTTCTGTGGGGGAAAACGGGAAAAAACAGAAATGGTGTTTAGAAAAGAGGGAAAAACCACAAGGACCTGACTATACTCATCATTCTAGTTTCATGTGTAACTGTTCAGTTTCTAAAACAGTACATAGAGTTACATGAAAGTCAGAGCCAGAAGGAACCTAAAAAGTCAGAGCTAGAGGAAACTAAGTAAGCAGCTAATTCACCTTCCTTGTTTTGCAAATGACACAACTAAGGCCTAGAGAAAAGAAATGATTAGACCTATATCATAACCTAACTCACAGAGGCGGGATTCAAAACCGTATGTCCTAACTTGAGTTCTATACTTTATAACATTGATATCTTACTTTGGGTTTTCCCAAAAGCAGAGCATGAGAAAAGGACTGAATGTAGGTGGTTTATTTTGGAAGTAATCCAAGAAATAGGAGCAAAGAAACAGGAAGATGAGGCAGGGAAGGAGAAAAAACATGCAACATAAATCTTGTTACTACTGTGGACTCCTAGGGCCCAATCCCTTGGACCCTCTAGAATTAGAGAATGTGCCAAAGAAATGTGCCTCCACAGGATGGAAAGCCAGGACATTTATGTATCATCCCTGTAGAAGGTTGCCCTCAGAAGCATAAATTTTCCTGAATTTTCAGGCTGCCTGTCTATGCTAAGCAAACCAAGTGACTTAAGAGAATCCCAGGGACAAAAAAGCAGAGAGACACAGCAGGATGCTTGAGTTGGGCCACATAAAGCAAATTTGCATCACAGCTGCAGTTGAAATCAGGTGGAACTAGGGGTTGTGTCATAGGCCACGAAAAGGTCTACTGCAAGTGGGCTTTAATGTATGTTGCCTAGAGCTTTAGCGTTGTTCTGCATAGAGTCTCCAGGAGTTGCTGAGGGAGGCCTGGGAAAAGCCATATGGCAAGATTTGAGGGATTCTATTTCTGTTCCATTCAGAGCAGACCTCCAATTATCTATTTTATACTTCGGGGGCTCTGCATGGGACATCATTTGAAAGAGGAAGTGGGGGTTTACTTGTGTATTAGCCAAGATTCTTTAGTTGGAAGTGCACAAATCAAATCAAATTAACTTGAGAAAAAAGTTCACATAATTAACTCAAGGGCTAGTCTGAAGCTTCAGGCACAGTTGGATTCAGGGTTCAGACAAAGTTTTATGGACATTATCTTACCTATGGGTCAGTCTCATTCTGTCCTGCTCCATAGGGACTTCTACTACGAAGGGAAAGACAATGGTTGCCAACAGCTCCAGGGTTATATCATACCACGGTAGCAATGCCATCAGGAAAAGACAGCGTCCTCCTTCTAGAGTTCATACAATCATAGGAAAGGACTTCATTCATCTGACCACCTCTTAGACCAATTACTACTGCCTAGGACAGTAATTCGAGGACTTTAGCATGCATCAAAATCACCTTGAGGATTTGTGCCCTATCTCCAGAGTTTCTAACTTAGTAAGTCTGGGATAAGAAAAATAATATGCATTTTTAACAAGGTCTAGGTAATGCTGATACTGCCCAGGTACCATACTTTGTGTACAAGTGTCTGCAGGGATGAGGTACTCTTAGTCAAATCAAGTCACGGGGCCAGTCCCGATTTCAAGGGGGGTAGGGCTGGAAAAGACATAGACTCCACCCCTTCCTGGGAAGAGGAGCAAAGAATCTGTGGCCACCTTTAATACACTACAGAAAACATGGTGAAGAGCTCTAACAAAAGTGTAATTGCATCTTACAAGGGAATAGAAAAGAGAACAAAATAGGGCTCCAATATGTGAAGAAATGATGGCTGAGAGTTTTCCAAAACTAATGGAAGACATTATACCAATAGATTCAAGAAGTCCTACAAACTCCCAGAAAGAAAAATACAAAGAAAATCTCACCTAGACACATCATGGCAAAACTGCTAATAAAAGAAAAAACACAAAGAGAATATCTTAAGAGCTACTAGAGAAAAATGACATATTACCGTCAGAGAAACAATAATAATGGTGAAAGGTGACTTCTCAAAGTAAGTGATAAGACCCAAGGAAAAAAATGGGATGACATATTTGACATGCCAAAATAAAGGAAAGAATATTCTTTCAAAGAAAGAATAAAAAGAAATGCTAGAGATGAAAAACACTGTAACAGAAATGAAGAATGCTTTGATGGGCTCATGAGTAGTCTGAAATAAAAAACAATACCATTTACATTAACACCACAAAGAATTAAATACTTAGGTATAAATCTAACAAAATATGTACCAGATCTATATGAGGAAGACTACAAAACACTGACAAAAGAAATCAAATAACCAATAAATGGTCAGATACTCCATGTTTACGGATAGGAAGATTCAATATTGTCAAGATACTAGTTCTCCCTAAATTGATCCATAGATTAACTGCAATCTTAACCGAAATCTCAACAAGTTATTTCATAAATATTGACAAACTGATTCTAAAGTTTATACGGAGAGGCAAAAGACTCAGAAGAGTCAACATAATATTGAAAAGAAAGAACAGATTCAGAGTACTGAAATTACCCAACTTCAATATTTTCTATAAAGCTACAGTAATCAAAACAGTGTGCTATTGATTAAAAAATAGTCAAATACATTACTGGAACAAAATGAAGAGCTAAGAAACAGACTCACATGAACACAGTCAAGTGATCTCTCACACAGGAGCAAAAGCAATACAGTGGAGAAAAGATAGTCATTTCAACAAATGGTGCTGGAACAACTGGACATCAAATGCAAAAAAAAAAAAAAGAATCTAGACACATACTTTTCCCAAAAAATAACACAAAATAGATTGTAGACCTAAATGTAAGCTGCAAAATTATAAATCTCCTAGAAGACAATATAGGAGAAAATCTAGATGACTTTGGGTACGGTGATTACTTTTTAGATATAACACCAAAGGCTTGATCCATAAAAGAAATAATTGATAAGCTGGACTTCATTAAAATTAAAAACTTCTGCTCTGTGAAAGATACTGCCAAGAGAATGAGAAGACAAGCCACAGATTGTGAGAAAATATTTACAAAAGACACATCTGATAAAGGAGTGTTATCCAAAATACACAAAGAATTCTTAAACTCAACATATGAAACCAAACAAGCCGCTTAAAAATGGGCCAAAGACTTGCATAGACACCTCACCAAAGAAGATATACAGATGGCAAGTGAGCATATGAAAAGATGTTCAATATCATATGTCACCGGGGAATTGCAAATTAAAACAATGAGATACCACTACACATCTATTAGAATGGCCAAAATCCAAAACACTGACAACACCAAATGCTGATGACAATGTGGAACAACAGAAACTCTCATTTATTCCTAGTGAATGTAAAATGGTATAGACACTTTGGGAGACAGTTTGAAAGTTTTTTTTATAAAACTAAACATACTCTTATCGTATAATCTGGCAATCATGATCCTTGGTATTTACTCAAATGAGTTGAGAACTTATGTCCACACAAATTCTGCATGTGGACGTTCACAGCAGCTTTATTCATAAATGTCAAAACTTGGAAGCAACCATGATGCCCTTCAATAGATGAATGGATAAATTAACTAGAGTTCATCCAAAAATGGACTGTTATTCAGTGCTAAAAAGAACTGAGCTATCAAGCTATGAAAAGATATGGAGGAAATGTAAATGCATATTATCAAGTAAAAGAAGCCAATGTGAAAAGACTGCTCTCTGTAAGACTCTAACTATATGATATTCTTGAAATGGCAAAACTATGGAGACAGTAAGAAGATCAGTGGTTGTCAAGGTTTAGAAGGGAGGTTGGGATGAAGAGGCAGAACACAGAGGATTTTTATGACAGCAAAACTTTTCTGCATGATATGATAATGGAACATATGCATTGTACATTTGTTAATATCCACAGAATGTCAAAGACCAAGAGTGAACCCTAATGTAAACTATGAAATTTGGGTGTCAATGTAGATTCATCAGTTGTAAAAAATGTACCACTCTGGTTAGAGATGATGATAGTGGGGGAGGTTTGGAGTGTGAGGGAGCAGGGAATGTATGAGAACTCTCTGTACTTTCTACTCAATTTTGCTAATAATCTAAATGTGCTCTAAAAATAAATCCTATTAAAAATAATTGAGATAAATTCAGAAAATCTAATTAAATGGAAACTATACAATGTTCATGGACTAAAGCCTTAATATTATAAAAATATTTTCTATAAATTAGTCTATAGACTCAATGTAATCCCAATCAAAATCTCAGCAAGTATTTTTAAAACATAAGTTGATAAGCTGCTTGTAAATTTTATATAGAAATTCAAAAGGCCAAGAATACCCAGGAATATATTTTTCAAGGACAGTTTCTGTTGGTTTTTTATTTGCCTTTGAATGGGCCATAATTTCTTGAATCTTTGTATGTCTTGTGATTTTTTTTTGAAAACTGGACATCTGAATTTAATGATGTGATACCTCTAGAAATTAGATTCTCACCCATCCCCAAGTTTTGCTGGTTTTTTTTTTTTCTTTGTGCTTGTGTGTGTTTTAGTGCTGTAGGCTTTCTATATGCCAAGTATCAGCCTGAAGTGTAAACTTGAGGTCTTCTCAGATCTTTTATAAATGTGCACCTTCCCCTGGGCATGTGGGATCACTTTCTACTTTTCCCTTTCTATGTGGTTCCTTTTGAATGTCCCAATATTTAGCATCTGGCTCCCAAAAGAGGAAAAAGAGAAAAATGAAAGGGGGAGGGGAGGAAGGGCCCTTGAAATCCTCTGGAAGTCACTTCATCCAGAAAGGGAAGGGCTTGCAACAATGAGCGGAGGTACAGCAACAATGGCCACCTACCCCTTTGTCTGCACCTCTGTGATCAGAAGCAGCAATCAGCAATGAGAGTACAGATCCCCGATATTTGGAAGACAGTGTGCTTTTTGCTCACTCTGGCTCCCAAAAGTTGTGTGCAGGTTGCTCCAGGAACACTTGCACAGCTGCCTGCTATATGGCTAAGGGTGGAGGATGTGTAGCTACTACTGTGCTAAGAGCTGAAATGGACCAAAATTAGCCACAATTTACCATCTAAGTTTACCCTGGAGGATGCAAGACTTCAGTACACCCGAGAGTTCCAAAACAGTTACATCAGACAGATTCAGCTAGTATAATTATTGTCTAGGTTGGGAGACAGATTCCTGATGCTTCCTACTCTGCTATCTTCCTACAATCCTCCCTCCAGGAATATCGTGAAGAAGAACAAAGCTGGAGGACTTATACTACCAGACATGAAGACCTACAAAAAACTATAGTAATTAAGATAGCATGTTTTGACCTAAGGACAAGCAAATATACCAATGAAAGAGAAAAGGAACTGTCTCACACATATGCAATCACTTGATTTAATTGTAGATCTAAATATAAAACTAATGCAATAAAGATCTAGGATATATCATTGGAAAATATTTTCATGACTTCGGAGTAGTCCAAGATTTTCTAAACAGGACACAGGAAGCACTACCATAAAGGAAAAGATTGATGAATTGGACTACATTAAAATTAAACACCTCTGTTCATTAAAGAGATATTTATAAGGCAAGCCACAGAGCAGGAAATTTTATTTGCAGTGTATGTAACATTTGTAAAGATCATATATAAAAGGTCTACTGCAAAAATAATAATGATAATGATAAAATAGAAGAAAGTGAGCACAAAATTTGAATAAAAACCTTCCAAAAGAATATATCTGCATGGTCAATAAATGTTTGAAAAGGTGCTGAATTTTATTAGTATCCAAGAAGTGCAAATTTAAATCACAATAAAATATAATACTATTATGTAACTACAAGAATGGCAATACTTAAAAGACTGACAATGCCAAGAATTGATGAAGTTGAGGAACAACTACAATCTTCATATTGTTGTTAAGTATAAATCTGGAAAATTGTTCAGCAGTATTTATAAAAACTGAACACGCACATACAGTTTGACCCAATAATTTCATTGCTATGTATTTATTTATCCAAAAAAAATGCATACATATTTGTGCACCAAAAGGCATGTAGATGATGGGCATAGCACAATATTTATGTAGCTAAACACCCTAAACGTCCATCAACAATAAAACAGATAAATAAACTGTGGTGTATTTGTGCAATGGAATACTACACAACAATGAGAATGAACAAGTTACAACCACATGCGACAATATAGATGAATTTCACAAATATAACATAAATGAAAAAAGCCATTCACAAAAGAGTACCTTGGATATGACTCCATTCACTTAAAGGTCAAAAACAGGAAAAAGGGACTTCCCTGGCAGTCCAGTGGTTGGGACTTTGCCTTCAAATGCATGGGGTGAGGGTTCCATCCCTGGTCAGGGAGCTAGGATCCCACATGCCTTGGGGCCAAAAAACCAAAACATAAAACAGAAGCAACATTGTAACAAATTCAATAAAGACTTAAAAAAAAAAACAGGGAAAAATGATTAATGATTATAGCCGTCAGGAGAATTGTTGATTCTGGGTATGAAAGGGTATATGAAGAGGGTTTCAAGAGTGCTGATAAAGTTTTATTCTGATCTGGGTGATGGTGAAATGGGTGTGTTCACTTTATGGAAATTCATTGAGCTATATGAATATTTGCACTTTTTAATATATTTATGTAACTTTTTGAATACATATTATTTTGTTTACCATAGACAGATCCTACAGAAAAACACATATGCACAGATATCCACATAAAGATAGAAAATGATTTTAAACATTGTACTGAATTCACAAGCTAAAAAATAAAATACTTATTAAATTAGCAATATTCACAATATAAACAAACAGCACTACAAAAGATGCATTTATACTTTTTATGTCTATATATCATAAGTTCCTTTTTTTAAAGATTCACCTCTGAGTTCCTTGTTATTTCATGTTGCACAAAATCATGAAAATAGGTGTCAGCTCTTATAAACCTGAAGAAATATAAGGAACTTTCCCAAGTATAAGGAAGAAAAATGAAAAGAGCCAAAGACCATTTCCTTTTTGAACCACAAGCCTTTGGTATAAAAAACAAACAAACAAACAACAACAACAAAAAACCCTAATACTAGCCTAGATTGGTATCTATGTTAACTTACTTACAAACTGATCTTTGTGGCTTTGAATTAGACACTAGTGTTTTCAATTTGTCACTGAAACACTAAATAAGAGAGACTCCCAAAGACACCCACTTAAAAATGTTCCAAGAATGGGAAGAATTGATTTTCACTTGTAGTTTATTTATTTATTATATTATCCTAGCTAATGTTAACTGTTGCATAAAATACAGATAGATTCTGTTCATCAACTGTCCTTAAATATGTATTATTCATAACCTTGAAGTCATAGTAATTACTAATTTATGATGCTAGTTCAGTAACATCAACTTTGAAAGTGTCGCTTCCTTCTTTTGAAATTTAAGATTGTTAATCAATATTAATGTTGATATAGCTAGAACATATAATTGTGCTACAACTCTTTAGTATTCTACTCTGTCTGAAAGACTATATGAAGGTACAGAATCTCTTTTTCTCCCTTGCATTTTTGGAGAGAGACAACACAAATAATATTCTCAGAAAAAATACTGGGTTTCCCATATATCTCTGATACCATTGATAGGAAATCTGCAGTATACTTGGTTAGAAACAGAATGGTGGGAGGGAAAAAAATCAATGATCATCCAGAAGACGGTACTCTTCTAGGAAAGACTATGTTCTTTTCAAACATGTCATCAAGCTGTACAAGTTATTGTCAGGAACTGGTCTATCTCTATAATAAGTGGCAACATTAAAGGAAACTGTTATTGTTCAAATTTGGAGATCACCAAGGTGAGAGAATTCAAGGTGGGAGTTACATAAAGAACAACTTGTATCAAAAGTAAACAAAATGTCTCAGAAGGGCACTATGACCCACTCGAATGCTACTTGATAAACAGACAGAATAATAGATTCATTATCCAGTTAGAATGTCTATGTTAATGAAGTATGTTGTGCTCCCCAAGGGTATGAAGAGCAACATTAGATAATTAAGCAAGAGAAAAACCTAAAGAAACTGAAATAATATGACTACCCATGTTTTTCAGCCCCAAATACTTCTGGTGTTAATATTAGAATGACCTAAAAGTACTCTCAGAGAATAAAAAAATTTAACTGAAAATACCTTTGTAGCAAATATCCAGATTAAATAAGGTACCTTGCCCAAGGTCATAGAGCCAGATAGTAAAAAAGCAAGGAACAGAACCTGTTACCAATAACAGGCACTGCTCAGTAGTTTTGACCTCCAAGAGGTCAGGAGACAAAAAAAAAAAAAAAGAGGCATATCTAGCTGTCAGGTACTTAAGAGACTTTCTTCATACTACTGTATATGGGTAGACAAGGTCACATCATAAACCCTACCCAAAGGAGTAATATGTAATACACACACACATACTTTTTACTATAGGTATATAAATGTATAGATAATAGATAGATGGTATATATTATAATCCATACAATATATATTAAATTCCATTACACATAGTAACATCTTTTCCAACCCACTCCGAGTTCTGTGCCCTTCCCCCAACTATAACCTTCACAAACCACATTCCATAAAAAGCAGAGGAGGGACCATTATCAAGAGAGGCAAAGAGGGGAGCTTTCTTTTCAAAGATCTAATGATCTTGTCTTGTAGAAGAGTCACATTGTTGTAGCACTATCCAGTTAGAACTGAAAAATTTTCCCAGATGAATCCAGATAGTTCCAACTTCTCTTGGTCAAGCAAAGATATCACCGAGACTCCTTATGTGCCTTCCATAATATTTAAAAGACGTAATTATAGATAACCCCCAAATTATACAAATCCTGCACAGGAAAGATAGGGGCAATCCCAGCTCTAACTAAATTACTAAATCCTCATCACCACAGGATACTGTAAAAATGGTTTAAAACAAAAAGGTCTGTAGGAAGTCATGCTGATGATTAAAAAAATTAAGGTATTACCAAGATGTAAAACCATATTAAGGAGAATGGAGAGAAATTAAAAGCTTACCAAAGTAGGCTTGGAATGTCTACTGGTCCAGACTTTGGTGTCTTAAGCTAGGTGCCCATTAGAGTTCCTCTTAATTCTTTTTTAATATTTCCATTTAATCCTGTCCAGCATAATTTATTTTCCCACACTTCACCTAGTGTTCTTTATGCTTTATCTTCCTGCTCTTCCTCTTTTGTCTGCTCAAGATTAATATTAGTCAGTGATAGATTGTTTGGCTATTTAAAACTTTAAACATGCAAAGAATTCAGTGGGAAATAGATAAGTAATTGAGGATATTTTTCCTTGACTTGTCAGGATAATTGCCTCAATGATCCCTTCACAAAAACGCATAGGGTGGACCTTAGTAAAACTATATCTTATTATTAAATCACCTACTATAACCCACAATATAGTGGACTATGGAAGATCCAGTCTGAACCTTCCAGCCTTTTTGGTTAAAGACACCACCACCATTCAAACTAGTTTAAGAAAAATAAGGTAAAATAGTGGCTCAAGTGGCTAGTCAATCCAGGGGTATATCTGTCTATAGGCATAGCTAGATCTAGGGGATCAAAAAGACCATCAGGATACTCTTTTTCCATTTTAGGGCTCTGCTTCCTCAGTATTCTCAGAAAGGCTCTGTTCGTATCCTCAGGAAGACTCTATCCATATCCATATCCATATCCATATCATGGCAAATATGAGAAAGAGAAGCTTCCCACTTACATTCTCTCATCCTAGCAACCTAGCGGAACGAAAGCACCTCTTGCCAGAAGTTCCAGTAAAATGTTCCAAGACTGATGCTCCCTGATCATGACCTGATTTGGGTCATGCACCCCATCCCTGACATAGCATGTGAATTTTCTCTTTGGTCCAGTCTGGGTTTTCATGCCCTTTAGAGTCACAAGGTGGACTCAGGCCCATCCAAACTATACAGGCTGATTGGCAGGGAGGAGTAGTTCCCTCCCACACAGAAATCTGGTTTTCTTACCAGAAGAGACAATGGAAGCTGGTCTGAGGGGCAAGAAACAGAAATGTCCACTAACAGGACACATACTCTGCAAAGGACATAAGTACCTCATGAAAACACATAGGATACCATGGAATATTCCCAAAGATAGTATTTTAAAAATTTGTCAATATACTTCGCACTATGGAGGACCATTACTACAACTTTTAGTATCTTGCAGATAAAGATGTCATCTTCTGAAAGACTATGAACTTTATACGTCAATTGGAAAATTATAAAATGTTATTATCTTTTCAACAGTAGGCCAAGGAACTAGAGAATCGAAAAAATTTCAAATATTACCTCATAGGGACTATAAAATTTTTAATTAAAAATTCTTTATACTTAAACTAATCATTTATACATTCAGCCATTTTTTTAAAACTAGCTTATATGATTTCAGTGTTGCATTTAAATGACATCTACAGTTTTTTTATGGCTATTTACAGAGATCTTGAACTTCTTATAAAATCTGCTACCATAGTGATCTCAGCAAATAATTAGCTCCTTAGGGAAAATCCAACTCTTCATAACTTCCAGTTGAAACAGAAAATAGCCTTTAGCTCTTCTGCCTAAATTATGATACACTTACTACTTATACATTGCTGCCCACTATATTTGTAAGGAAACCTGAAATTTTTTCTTATAAATGCTTTCGGACATTGCATCTAACTCTTCAACATATTTAAAGATGAAAAATCATTACATTTTAAGTAGACCGTTAACAGGTTTAGAAAAATTAATACAACACACAGTTTATAACCCTGCAACTTATTTTTTTTTAACATCTTTACTGGAGTATAATTGCTTTACAATGGTGTGTTAGTTTCTGCTTTATAACACAGTCAATCAGCTATACATATACATATATCCCCATATCTCCTCCCTCTTCGTCTCCCTCCCACCCTCCCTATCCCACCCCTCTAGGTGGTCACAAAGCACCGAGTGGATCTCCCTGTGCTATGCGGCTGCTTCCCACTAGCTAGCTATTTTACATTTGGTAGTAAAAATAAGTCCATGTCTGTCATACAGAGTGAAGTTAAGTCAGAAAGAGAAAAACAAATACCGTATGCTAACTGCTAACACATATATATGGAATCTAAAAATAAAAGAAAAATTTAAAAAAAAAAGGTTATGAAGAACCTAGGAGCAGGACAGGAATAAAGACGCAGACGTAGAGAATGGACTTGAGGACACGGGGAGGGGTAAGGGTAAGCTGGGATGAAGTGAGAGAGTGGCATGGACATGCAACTTATTTTTAAAATGAAAAACCAATTCTGTTTTCCCCCCCCATTTCACAATCCCCTGTGGCTAGAAACAGACAATAAATTAAGTGCAATGAACATTCTTTTTGCTTACTCAGGGAAGGTGACTATTTTCAAGCTGAGTATTAAATGTATCTCTAAATAGTTCATAAATAATAATGTGAAATGTAAATACTGAATTCTAGTGTAAATATGTTTTATCATTTATGTATATCATGTTTATTTTAAAAGGGTTTTAAAGTGACTTTTAAAATGCCAAAAATAGAGCAAAATAAAATAAAGATAAAGCAAAAGGAAAAGAGGCATATGAAAGCAGTTGAAGCCAAAGATAAAAGTTTGTACTCAAGATTCATTCCATAAACTTCACTTGCAAATTGTGGATATTAACCTAGGTATTTTAGTTTCAAAACTCATGAAGTGAACAATTATGGGTTATGCTGACAAAAAATAAAATAGTGATGAGCAAAAAGAGAAGAATCCTAAGCTAAGGAACATGTCTGTAAACATTAGAACCTGGCAAACTGAGTATATATTATACTTTATATATATATATATATATATATATATATATATTATACTTTACATATATAATACACTAAGGGATAGATATAGATATAGATATAGATATCAGAGAGAGATAGAGCGAAACAGGAGGAAATGTATATGATAATGTTTATACCTTTTTTTTTTTTCTGACCACACCATGGCTTGTGAGATCTTAGTTCCCCAACCAGGGATTGAACCCAGGCCCCAGCAGTGAAAGTGCCAAGTCCTAACCACTGGACAGGCAGGGAATTCCGATAATGTTTATATCTTAGTTTAATTGACTGTAGAGAAAATAATTGTAAGGCTCTCATCCAAACTATTTTTTATGACTCTCAGTAGTTATGGCTAGGGATGTAACAAAGTAAATTATGTGGAAAATAACCCAAAGGGTCAATGTCTAGAGATCAATGTATTATGTACTGAGATTCTAAACTTTCATCATCAAAAGCGTTTTAAATTATGGGTGATGGTCTTTTAGACATTGCACAAAGTAATACTTTCTGTTTGGGGTAGACCAGAGTCTCCTGGCAACCAGGTTGACTTACACAGCTCATTAGGACTTTACTGCAGAATGACTAAAAGAGAAAGTTTTCGCAAGAATGATTCAACATTTGAAATCAATTAATATAATCTCAATAGGCTAAAAAGAAAAATCACATGATCATATCAATAGATGCAGAAAAAGCATTTGACAAAATCCAACTCCCACTTATGATTAAAAAAAAACTCTCAGTAAACTAGTAATAGATGGGAACTTCTTCAACTTGATAAAAGAATATCTACAAAAAACCCACAGCTAACATCATACTTCATGTGAGGAATTCAAAGCTTTCCCACTGAGATCAGGTGCAAGTCAAGGATGTCCCGTGTCACCATTCCTTTTCAACATCATACTGGAAGTTCTAGCTAATTCAATAAGACAAGAAAAGGAAATAAAAGGCATACAGATTGGGAAGAAAGAATTAAAACTGTCTTTGCAGATAACATGATTTTTTTATGTAGAAAATCCAAAATAATCAATTAAAAAACCCCTGGAACTAATAACCAATTACAGCAAGGTTGCAGGATATAAGGTTAATATACAAAAGTTAATCATTTCCTAAATACCAACAATGAACAAGCGTAATTTGAAATTTAAAACACAATACCACTTACCTTAACACCTCCAAAGATGAAATACTTAGGTGTAAATATAACAAAATATGAAAAATATCTATATAAGGAAAACTATAAAGTTCTGATAAAGAAATTAAAGAAGAACTAAGGAAATGGACAGACAGTTCATGTTCATGGGTAGGAAGACTCAATCTTGTCGAGATATCATTCTTCCCAAATTGATCTATAAATTCAATGCTATTCCTATCAAAATGCCAGTAATTTATTTTGTGGATACTGACAAATTGAGTCTAAAGTTTGAATGGAGAGACAAAAGACCCAGAATGGCTAACACACTATTGAAAGAGAAGAACAAAGCCAGAGGACTGACACCACCCAACTTCATGGCTGACTATAAAGCTATGCTAATCAAGACAGTGTGATACTGTCAAAAGAATGCATAGGTAGATCAGTGGAGCGGAATAAAGAGTCCAGAAACAGATCCACATAAATACAGTCAACTGATTTGACAAAGGAGCAAAAGTAGAGTAAGTGAGAAAAGATAGTCTTTTCAACAAATGGTGCTAGAACAGTAGGACATCACACGCAAAAAAAGAAAAAAAGAAGTAGAAAAGAAATATACACAGACTTTACATCCTTCACAAAAATTAACTGAAAATGGATCACAAACCTAAATATAAAGTGCACAACTACAGTATAAAGGAATTCTAGATGAATTCCTTGGAATTCATGGCTTTTTACATACAACACCAAAGCCCCAATCCATGAAAGAAATAATTGATAAGCTGGACTTCATTAAAGCTTAAAACCTCTTCTCTACAAAAGACACTGTCAAGAGAATGAGAAGCCACAGACTTGGAAAAAATATTTGCAAAAGACACATCTTATAAAGGACTGTTATCCAAAATACACGAGGAACTATTAAAACTCAGCAACAAGATAATAAACAACCCAATTAAAAAATGGGCCAAAGACCTTAAAAGATACTTCACCAGATAAGATATACAGATGGTTAATAAGCATATGAAAAGATGTTCCACATCATTTGCCATCAGGGAAAGGCAAATTAAAACAACATTGAGATACTACCACACACCTATTAGTATGGCCAACATTCAGAACACTGACAACATCGAATGCTGCCAAAGGTGTGGAACAACAGAAATTCTCATTCACTGCTGGTGGAAACGCAAACTGGTACAGTCACTTTGGAAGACAGTATGGCAGTTTCTTAGAAAACTAAACATACTCTTACCATACAATCCAGCAATCACATACCTTGGTGTTTACCCAAAGGAGTTGAAAACTCATATCCACACAAAACCCTGCACATGGATGGTTATAGCAGTTTTATTCATCATTGCCAAAACTTGCAAGCAATAAAGATGTCCTTCAATAAGTGAATGGCTAAGGAAACTGTGGTACACAGAGACAGTGGAATATTATACAGCACTGAAAAAGAATTGGGCTATCAGGTCATGAAAAGACATGGAAGAACAAAAGTGCATACTACTAAGTGAAAAAAGCCAATCTGAAAAGGCTACATACTATATGATTCCAACTACATGACATTCTAGAAAAAGTAAAAACTATAGAGACAGTAAAAAGATCAGTGGTTGCCAGAGGCTGATGTTGGAGGAGGGGTGAATAGACGGAACACAGGACATTTTGATGGCAGTGAAAATACTCTGCGTGATACCACAATGATAGATACATATCATTATGCATTTGTTAAAACCAATAGAATGCACTACACCAAGAGTGAACAGTAATGTAAACTTGAACTGTCTTGGTTTCCTCATCTTATAATAAGGGTAATAACAGAACTTATTGCTTTGATTTGTTATAAGAATTATATAAGAAATTGAGAGTACCCAGGCACAGTGCCAGTATGATTATCTTCACCACCATTATCATCTCCATCTTCATCATCACCATTATCATCCTCATTCTTATCAATGGAATCTTTATTTCCAAAAGAACCAGCAGAACTTGTAACGCAGTTTCTCAATTAGCTGTCCTTGAACACCAATTCTAAAGGTAGCATTCCTACCTGGAGTACAAATATGCATCTTATGTCTATCCTTGAGAAAAGTCCAAGTGTAGAGGACTCTGTTAGTGCCATTCAAACTGTTAAGTCAGTTTCAATAGAAACAGAACTAACTAAATGAAAACTAAGTCAACTGTCTATCTGTCTATCTATCTATCTATCTGTCTATCTATCTATCTATCTACCTATCAAGTCACCAAAGTTCTTAACACTGGCATTGTTATAAGTTCATTACTTTATTGATTCTGATCAACTGAAGCCACAGTGATTTTACATTTGTTCTACTACGGACTCCTTTTTCAGTATGTGCTAACATTACAGTTTGAGGAGGCTAAAATGGTTTGTTCTAAACAGCCATTTTTATATGGTAGGATGAGGCACAAAAAAAAAAAATCAGAGATTTGAAGCATTGTACATAACAGAGAGGGCAGGTCAGGCTAAGATCCAAAGAAGTGGAGTCCTGGAAGCACCCAAAGCCCACTGATTGGTGGATGGAGGATACAAGGAAGCCATGGGTACAGAACATGACAGGCATATAAAGTTATTGTTAAGAGAATTAAGATTTGAGAACAGAACTTCAAGAAAAAAAAAGGAAAATTAATAAAAGACAGGAATGAAAACATTCCCACATATCATTCAAGTGGGTTACTTTTTAGAGGGGTAGTAGAGCTTGCTCTTCAGCTCCCTTCTTGATAACACACTTGATCACTTACAGATTCAAAATTAATTTACTCATCTTTCCACAAATAGCCTAAAATATGTTCACAATAGTTATAATCAGCAACAATCAAAAGAACAGGATCTTGGGGCTTCCCTGGTGGCGCAGTGGTTGAGAATCTGCCTGCCAATGCAGGGGACACGGGTTCGACCCCTGGTCCGGGAAGATCCCACATGCCGCGGAGCGGCTGGGCCCATGAGCCACAATTACTGAGCCTGCGCATCTGGAGCCGGTACTCCACAACAGGAGAGGCCGCGATAGTGAGAGGCCCGCGCACCGCGATGAAGAGTGGCCCCCGCTTGCCACGACTGGAAAAAGCCCTCGCACAGAAACGAAGACCCAACACAGCCATAAATAAAAATAAATAAATAAATAATTAAAAAAAAAAAAAAAAAGAACAGGATCTTGAAATCAGGCACAGGATAGAATCCTGGGTATCTGGTGTCAGCATAAGGAGCCACTGGCAGTGCTAAATCAAGGGTTTGTTGGGATTCTTGGTGATCTTCCTCAATCATGCACCTTCAAGTTCCCTCCCCCACTTCCCATTTCCAATCAGACTGCTACCTCTAAACTGCTCCTAGAGACCACTACAGCTTGATGTCAAATAGACCTAGGCTGGACTCCCAATTCAACTATTGACAGGGCAAGCTATTTTGCCATTCAAGTTATTTAGCAGTTCCAGGGCTCACCACAGTAAAATGGGAATTATAATATCCATCCCAACAATCTGTCATGGAAATTAAATGAGATAGTGCTGCAAAGAATCTAGCTATATGCCTGACTATCATAAAGTGGTATCACAGGCAGCAAAGAGTAATTCAAGAGTATTGGTATGACAGAAAAATGTGGTCTTCCAGTAGCTGAAAGATCTTCTTTTTAGACACAGGAAGCCTGGTTCTAACCCAGTCATCTCTTTGTCATAGTGGGAACCTAAGGTATCAGTGCCTCAACCTTATTATCTGCAAAATGAAGTTGGATTAGAAGTGGTAAATCATCTCTAAGGTACCCTTCTGCTATGAAATTCCATGGCTGCACATGTATGTCAAATTAGAAATAAGTATCCCAAGTTAGGAATTTTCCAATTAATTTATCTTTGAGCTTAATGGTCTTGCATTGGATCCCCTTCCTGTGTTCTCTAGTTTTCATCACCAGTATTTCAAATGGTCATGAAGAACATGTAAGATGACACTAACCCTAAAGAAGGGACATTAGTATTGTGGGATCATCAAAAACTTTCAGAACTGCCTAGATCTTGCATTAAATGCTGACTCTGCCATACTGTTATATACCTTTGAACAAGTTATTTCACCTGCCTGAGAATTTGCTTTCTATTCTGAAGAATGAGGCTAATAAGTAATAATATTTACCTTAAAGTGCTAGCATGTGAGAACTTGAATTAATGCTCTTGGTATCTAGTATGCAATCAATATTGTATTTTTTTTTTATTATTTTATTTCAATGACTTGACCAAAAGGCCCCCAAAAGAATCAGGCAATGTTTTAAACAAATCTTAACAAAAAACCCTGTGCAATTTAAAATAAAAATTAAAGCAACAATGAGTTATAAAAATGAATGCTCTAACTTTGCTACCAAATTGTGGCAAGATAAGACTATTAAACATGTGAAAAGTACCTCAGATTGAACTATCAAGAATTAAAACCACATCAAAAAATACATTTTAAATTGTTGTAATGAGCACACATTAATGATGAGACCAAAATTGTTGTTCACTTCTGAAAGACCCCCAAACTGAATATTTGAGAACTATTTCAAAACCTATTTTCATGAAGTACATCGAAATGTTCAGAAAGATTATTTGTGAATAATGAAAGACCATTTCAAAGCCAGGAAGAAAACTACATATTGGCTCGCTTTTCAGTTCTCATATTATTAGTTCAATAGATTTATTTAAAAATCTTTCTGATCTCTGACTTACTAAAAGCAAATTTTGAAAAGTGGAAAACCTATAGAGCTTTTCATTTTCTATTAAGTATCATCCACATATCCAACATCAATAAAATATGGCAGCCTTTATATTGTTCTAACACATTGCTTAGCCTATCGGCAGAACAATCACTAAAATCAGCAGGAAGGAAGATCAATCAGTGAAAATAGGAATGTGAATTTAATTCAAGTACCAGGAATACCAAGTTACTTTCATATATTCTCAAAACTGATTACTTTTAAAAAGTCACGATGCTTTTTAAAAAATAAATGTGTGAGGGCTTCCCTGGTGGTGCAGTGGTTAAGAATCCACCTGCCAATGCAGGGGACACGGGTTCGAGCCCTGGTCCGGGAAGATCCCACATGCCACAGAGCAACTAAGCCCGTGCACCGTGACTACTCAGCCTGCGCTCTAGAGCCTGTGTGCCACAACTACTGAAGCCCACGAGCCTAGAGCCCATGCTCTGCAGCAAGAGAAGCCACCACAATGAGAAGCCCGTGCACCGCAATGAAGAGTAGCCCCCGCTCGCTGCACAATGAGAAAGCCCGCGCGCAGCAACGAAGACGCAATGCAGCCACACACACACACACATACACACAAAAGTGTGAGTGTAACTGACTAAAGAAGCATATGTTTCATGAAGGTAGTGATGATTTCTGCCTTGTTAGATGCCTGGAAATATTCAACTGATATTTATTGAGCACCTTCAATAAATAACCCAGACGCCTTCTAGGTGCTGTGGTTACAGTAGCGAATAAAACAGAAACACAAGATCACTGCTCTGGTGTCTTTAAAAAGAGAACAAATGATAAATAAATGACCAAAATAATTGCACAGCATGGTAAGTGCTCAAAGTTATGAAGGATGTTCCAGAAAATGATTAGGAGAGGGGGTGCTGGTTTTGCTTCCATAGTCAAGAATCGTCAAGGAAAGCTTCTCCAAGCTGAGACCTAATGACAAGGAGGAGGGTGCTTTGGGAATAACCCAAACAGAGAGAATTTCAGACAGAAGATACAGCAAGTATCAAAGCAGTCTGGCCAAAACAAGCTTGAGTTTGGTGTACTAGAAGTATAGAAATAGGGTGACTGTGCTTGGAGCTCATTTAGTAGGGAGGAGAGTGGTAGGAGATGAGGTCAGAGAGTAGGTGAGCCAAGAGAGGAAATGTGGATTCTATTCTAAGAATAATGGAGAGGCACTAGAAGATTTTAAAGAACTTGCAGGTGGCTATGCAAAGAAGGGACAGCATGAAGACAAAAGTGGAAGTAGGAGGTATCACTTAGGAGCTATCAAAATAATTTAGGCTGGAGGTGACCAGGTCTGGATTAGGATGATAAAAGAAAAATAGAGAAGTTGTCTGATCAGAATATATATTTGAAGACAGATCTTAGATCTTAGATCTTAGCCTCTGGACTGGGTGAGATGAAGGGAAGACAGAGAGGGGTCATGTTTCTGGCTTGAGCCGATTACACAGATGGATAAGACTACAAGAGGAAAAGATTTGGGTGGAAAGAGTTCTGTTTTAATAATTGTTTCTTTTCTTCTATGGATATCATCTAACATTCAGTCTTTATCCACAGAAAGATTAAGATACTGGCAGAATAAATTCCACGTCTATTATGTGTTCAAATGCTTGCTTCTAGCCCAATATCACCTTACAACTCTATCCATGAAGTGACTTTTGTCAAATTATATGTACGCTTTCATCTACTTAAAGGTACACAGATATGTTTGCTCTTTCACACCATTTGCCCTCCAAGTGGAAATATTTGACTATTATTATTAGAATTGAACAACCCAAATCAACCTTTGAAATCAAAGCCATAAGCGAGTTATACCTACTCATGGAGATCTGAAAGATCATAATGACCTACTAGTGGTCCTAATGTTTTGTTTCCACCTGCGTGAAGCCTGCAGCACTGAGAGTGACCAGTGAATTAATTACACAAATAGAAGACTAAGGCTCAATCCTGCTGTATCAGAAATTCCCAGGTCAAATATCGTTACACCAAAGTATTCCCTAGGCGGTATCGTATGCTTATCCATAATCAAAACAAAATTTAGTTGACTTTTATTTTTTAACCATAACAATAATAATAACAATAACCAAAACAACAATGGTTAACAATTTCTTGAATACATACTATGGACCTGAATCACTGAGCTTACTACTTTACATGCATGACCTCATTAAGTCCTCAAAACAACCCTACTCACAGTGGAGAAAACCAAGCTTCAGCAAGTTTAAAGAACATGTCCAGATTGCACATTAAGTAAATAAAGGATTCCAAAAGATGGGAATTCAGACGTGTCCTATATCTTTCATTCATTCATTCATACCTACCTGTCTGCATTCAATGAATGAATCTTTTCTCAAAAGACATGCCACTGTAGTGTTATGCAAATCACAATAATGAGATAAAATTATTAAACCTTGGTATTGGGGTCAGCACTTATTTACATGACCATGTAATTGAGACAATAAAAATGTTTTTTTAAAGTGATATTTTATGCACAAGAAATCAAAAGATAAGCAAAAGAACAAAATAAAAATTAAGTGTAAAATCAAACTAAACTACCCAAACTTAACAAAACAATGTCTCTCCAAATTTAAATGTGTGACCATAATAACTAAGAATCAAAATACTCTGCCACCTGGCCTCAGAACTGGACATGTGATGAAACTGAGTCAAAGTTCTCCCCCTAAGAAATTTTAGATTTACAGCTGATACAGGAAGAGCTTGAGTTTTGAGTCACTGATCCAGAAGGATGTGAATCAAATACTGCTAGTACCATCTTTCCTGCTACATGGAAAAAGCCTATATTCTATAGAAAAATATGAGATCCACCAAGAAAAACAGAAGTGAGGGAGATAAAAGTCTTGAGAACATCACTTGGGCCCCTGGATCCACCTGTGCCCGAAGCCATTACAACCCTTAACTTCAAAGTCATAAGAGAAACAAATTCTGTGTTATTTTTCAAGTTAATCAAAGTTGGATGTCTATTGGTTGCAACCAAGAGATTATTGAGTAAAAAATAAAATTAGAGCATGAGAGGCATATTGAAATCATCTGTGACCTTTTATCAATTGTTTGGACAATTAATCTCTCAGGAAAAACACATCTCTGATCTTAAAACAAGACCCTAGTTAAAACAAAGGGGACATGTGATACCTTCACCCCAGTCACCAACCTGACTGCACCCTTTACCTTCTAGTTGAAGCCCTTCCTCCCTTTCATAAACACAGACCAACACAGAGTTTGTCTTACTCTGTTTTTGAATTTCTATTTCACAAACGGTTATCCTTCCAGGATAGCTGGGGAAAGAGTCAAGAAGGAGAAAGGGAGAATATAATTTAGTCTGTCACCTGTTGGCAAAATAGCTAACACCTCTAGTCGTCAGCAGACACTCAGAAGTCCTGACCCCAGAAAGTTTTACTCATTACCACTAAGGAAATGAATCTAGTGGGTTAGCTATGCTTAATATGTTAGGGAAATGGAGAAGCATTGCTATTTGGATAATCAACTCAAAAGAAAATTAAATTTACTAATGGAAACTACCACTATTCATTTTCTGGACACATGTAAAGATAAAATCTGTCTAAAAGAAGAAATAGCCATCTAATCTCTTAACCTTCAGATATGGTTCAAAATCATTACCTAAAAGATATTTAATCATTTCCAGTGAAGTAGGCTTTAGTCACAAACTGTACCTTAGACCATTCAACATCTGCCCATTAGTCTTGTGCTGCCCTTTCCTTTCAGCGCCCTAGACATCAAGGAACTTGGCTGCTAGACTGAGGTTGTGATCAGAGTGCTCTGGGCTCTCCCATCAAAGCACAAGTCATCTTAAATCCCAAGAAATTAAGTACCTGTTTGAAGGTGTTAACAGTCACATGTGGTCCAAATCAAGTACAATTTGTATATTTAAAACAGTAGTGATTACGATGTATTATAACACAAAAATAAAAATTAATATTATGCGGGAAAAAAAAAAAAAAAAAAAGCACAAGTCATGGGGCAAAGAGGCAGACTGCGAAACAGATTCTCTCTGAAGATTGTCTTGCCCCTCCAAATGCTGTGTCTGCAAAATAAATTAGTGTAGGGCAAACTAGGCTCTATCTTTTCCTCAACCCTGGTCCAGGAAAAAGCAAGAGTCTTGCAGTCATTTTGCCTTTGCTTACATCCAGAGCTGCCTTATGCATAAGAAAGTCTCTTTAGTAGACCACGGTGAGCTCCTTTTTATCCTCCTACCTTCAGGGATAAAAGATTCCAAGCTTCAAGTGCAACAGAGCTGTGGGCGCCGACTCTTCCGAAAGATAGAAATCAAAATCCAAAAAAGACCACAAGTTCCCTTTGAAATAGAGAAAACCCGGCCTTCTCAGAGTGACTACTTTCCAGACCCTCAAATGCTTTAAAGATAAAAACAGGTTGTCATATAACATTGTGCAAGTTTAAGGTATACAGTATGATGATTTGACACATGTATATATTGCAAAATGTTTTACCACAATAAAGTTAGTTCACATATCCTTTACCACACATAAAACAAACAAACAAACAAAAAACAGGTTGTCATATCTGTCCGGGCAAACAAAAATGCCTAGAGCAGGGCTCTCAAGTCTCTCTTTTTGTGATAAGGAACATCTTCCCAATCCCCTGAAGCTCTGAGGCAAACAAGGACAGGGAGATGATGAGGAAACTGCTTGAAGAAGGCAGGGACAGTACCATGCTCTATATGCCGGCGTACAGGGCCCAACACGCTGCGGCAGCGATGGCAAAGAAAAGGAGTCTTAGTGCTTTTCCAGGAGTGCCCAAGCTTTTGGCTGCAGATCTTGTCATTTAATCAAATATTTATTGAACACCTACTATGTATCAGGCACTATTCTAGGCCCTGTGGATACACGGGTACACAAAACAAAAGAAACAAAAGAAAATCTGCTCGTGTAAAGGTTATATTGTAATGGACTCTGGGGAGAGAGACCATAAATAAAACAACTGAGTAAAGGGTATGATACCTTAGAAAATAAAAAGTACTACAAGGAAAATTAAGCCAAGGAAAAGTACTACAAAGAAAACAGAAGTATCATAAGTACTGTAAGGAAAGGAAGCGGCATGGGGAGAGCCAGGGGAGCAAATGGTAGGTTTGCAGTTTTAAATCGGTGTTCAAGGAAGACACTAGTGAGAAGGTAAGTCTGAAAAAAGATTTGAAGGAGAGAAGAGAGTAAGCCAGCTATTTGGGATGAGCAGGGTGAGAGCCAAATAAAGAGAAAGTGCAAAGACCCCAAGGAGAGACCTTGCCAGTCAGGTTCAAAGAGCAGCAAGGAGGCTAATGCAGCTGAAATGGAGTGAGTGACGGGGGCAGAGGTTAGAGATGCGGTCGGAGAAGTCATGTTAAACAAGATTAAGTATAAATTTATAAACCTTTAGCCTTTGCTCTGATGTGGGAAGTCTGTGGAGAGTTTTGAGCAGAGGTGTGATATGATCTTACTTAGCTGCAAAATTGAGGACAGAAGTAAGGAGATTAGTTAGGAGGCTTTTTTAAGACAACTTCGGTGCTCTGGGGAATGCAGGATGTATATTCATTTTATCATAGTTTACCTTCAAATGATATTAAACCACTTCACATATAATGTATGACTCTCACAACCGAATACCTCCATTTCTTCCTCCTATCCATTGTGCTATTATCATATTTTACTCCTGTGTTACAGACTACATAATATATTATCTTTACTATAATTATTTTTCAAAGAAATATATACATGAGAAAAGAGTCTTTTGTATTTTCTCACATATTTACCATATCTTGAACCCTTCATTCTTTTTGTAGGTCCAAGTTTCCATCTGGCATCATTTTCCTTCATCCTGAAACTTCCTTTATCATTTACTGAAGTGCAAATATGCTGGCAATGAATTCTTTCAGCTTTTTTTGTTGTCTGGAAATTTCTTTATTTCACATTCATTTCTGAAGGATATTTTTACTGGATATAGAATTCTAAGTTGATGGTTGTTTTCTGCCCAGCATAGTCAAGATACCATTCTATTTTCTTCTGGATTATATTGTTTCTAATAAGAAACTTTTCTTATTTTGTTCCTCTGTGTGTAAGGTGTTTTTTTTCTTTAGCTGTTTTTAAGACTTTTAAAATCACTGATTTTCCATAATTTCATTATGATATGCCTTGGCATAGTTTTGTGTTTATTCTGCTTGAGGCCCATTGAGCTTCTTGGATCAAGGGACTTAGATATTTCTACAAATTTGGAGATTTTTCAGCCATTATTTTTTTAATGTCCCTGTCCCATCCTTTCTTTCTGGAACTCCAGTTACAGATGTTAGACCGTTTATGATCCCGTGAGTTCACTGAGGCTCTCTCACTATTTTAAAAATTTTTTTTCCTCTCTGTGCTTCAGTTTAAATAGTTTCTACTGCTGTGTCTTCAAGTTCTATGGTCTCTTTTTCTGGTGGGTAGGGAGGGTTGGGGGGTCCTCATCTGCTGTTATACTCATTCAGTTAATATTTCATTTCTGCTATTGTTTCTGTTTTAGAAGTTCTATTGATTCTTTTTACATTTTCCATTTCTCTCTTCATTACATTCATATTTTCATTTAAATCTCTGTGCATATTTATCAGAGCTGTTTTAAAATCCTTATCTGTTATAATTCCATTGTTTCTATCATTCCTAGGTTTGATTCTACTAACTGATTTGTCTCCTGGCTATAAGTCACATTTTCCTGCTACTTAGAATATCCAGTAATTTTTAATTAGATCAAAGACATTATGAAAGTTATATTACTGAGTACCTGGATTTTGTTGTCTTCCTTTAAGGAGTGTTGAAGTCTGTTCTGAAAGGCAGTTAACATTACTGGTAAATGAGCCTGATCTTTTCAAGGCTTATTTTTCTGCTCTGTTAAGGTAGGTCAAGAGCAGCCTTTACTTTAAAGCTAGTTTAGTCCTACTACTAAGACATAACCCTTCTGGGGTCTCTAATGACATGCCAGGTGTTCAATGAAGTCTCTCCAATATGACTGGTTGGAACTGAAATAGTCCCCAGGCTATGTGATATGTGGAAGCCACATAGCTCACAACTACCAAGTCACTCCATTGCCCGACATTATGTAGTTTCACCATAAGCATTTATATCTTAGTACTCAGCAAAGATTCAGGTGAATGCTATGCAGATTTCTGGAGCAATTTTTCTACATAATTCGCTCACCTCTGACGCTCTTTATCACAAATTTCAGTGCCCTTGTCATCCACAAATTCCAACATTTTTCTCATCAGCTCAGCAATACTGCCAGGCTTTGCTTTTCACCCTCTCTGAGGCACAGGGCAGAAAGTGCCTGCAAGCCAAAAGCTAGAGTAATCGTAGGGGTCTTTTCTTTTTTTGCTTCTCTCAGTGAACACATTCCTACACTGCCTGTTGTCCAATAACCAAAAAGCATTATTTTATGTTTTATACAGTTTCCTAATTTTTTTAATAGTGGGAGAATAAGGCTAGACTTAGAAGGACTTGAAAGGGAAGTCCAAATCTTCATTTTACAGATGAAGCAACAGAGGCGCAGAGAGAGATTGTGACACACCCAAGGTCACACAGCTACTAGTAACAGCATCAAGCTCAGAACCTATGTTTCCTAACTCTAAGTCCAATGTCCTTCTATTCCAGCATGCTGCCTCCTACAGAATGCTTAATAGAAGGTGGTATATTAGTTTCCTAGGGCTGTTGTAGCAAATTATCACAAACTAGGTGGCTTAAAACAATAGAAAAGTATTATCTCACAATTCTAGAGACCAAGAATCTAAAATCAAGGTGTCAGCAAGCTTCTGGAGGCCCTGAGGGAGATTCAATTCCGTAACTCTCTCCTAGTTTCTGATGTTCCTTGGCATTCCTTGGCTTATAGACAAATCACTCCAATCTCTGCTCTGTCTTCCTTGGTGTACCTTGGCTTACAGACAAATCACTCAAATCTCTGCCTCCGTCTTCACATGACCTTATTATACCTGTGTGTTTATATCTTTTCTTCTTAAAAGGACATTTGTCATTGGATTTAGGGGCCACCCAGTTAATCCAGGATGATTTCATCTAGAAATCCTTCATTTAATTGCATCTGCAAAGATTCTTTCTCCAAATAGGGTCACATTCACAGGTACTAGGGGTTAGGACTTGGATATATCTTTGATGGGGGGCTACGTTCAACTCATTACAGTGGGAAGAGGGAAGGACAAATTATACAGCCAAAATCATATAACAGTTTGGAAATGTTTGCCTCATATAAACACAGATACTGAGGCTTACCTCAGCTGGGTCTATTTTAGAGAATTTGAAAGGGTTTACATGTAGAACTCTAGGAGCATGAGGAAGAATGCAATTAGATTGATAATGTTCCATTTCATCCAAGCACAATCACGTTACTGGCTCACACCTTCTCACCACTTTCTGCATTACACATTTAACACTACTGTTAATTAAGTTGAATCACCCAAGACATAACTGGGAATGATTGTTTTCATTTAATCTAACCCCTTCTATCTCTTTATGATAATAACCATATCAGCCATGACTAGAGCCTCAAATCGTGGAAAGAGTGACACATAGAAGAAATAAGTTGCTGACAAGGCCTTACCTATGTCAGGAAGATTGTCATCACTGTAATAATTGTATTCCTTCTTTCCTGAGATGACCCAATGCCAGTTTCAGAGTATTTTTTTAGTAAAAAAAGAATGTCTGTTAATGAGACTTCTAATTGCTATTTTATCTATCATTTTTCACTAACCAGTAACCTTTGTTTTTCAGCTTGAACTCTTTTTTTTTTTCCCAACACTCTCAGCAGGTTCAGATGGTACATTGTGAGACAAAAGCAAAAGCAACAGGGAGAATCATCTCACAAGAAAAATTAGCAATAAAGCATCATGGCTGGGCAACAAAGGCACTTTGTTAAGAAAAATCATTCCAACATGAGTAGTTTGACAGTGTTAATTTGTTAAGAAAAAAATATCTAGGACAGATACTTCCCTGAGATCCTTAAGCAATGTTCTGAAACTTCATTTGCTACAAACACATCCACTACATTGCAGTTGGGAATGCATCTTTCAACCCAAATTTTCACCTGGGTTATAAGTCCTATTGGGTACTGAGCAGTGGCAGTCAATTTGGTTTGCTTTATGATATGGACAAAACACAAACATTAACCCCTTTCATTCCTCAAATCTCTAAAGCTGATTTAAAAGAGACCAGAAAATTGAGTTGAAGAGGAATAGTAAAAATAAAGGGACTAATTTTCAGTGAAAAAGCAAGCCTATCAATATCAATCTCCACAGTGCTACAGACTTCCCCACCCCCAAACTGAACTGGAACGTAACAACTCAAACTGCCCAAAGAGGCACAAGTTGGCAGGGGATGGCAAAGATTTAGAGTAACTTAATGCACCCAAAATTAGAAGAGTAAATTAGAAAAGGGTATTCTGGATATGCTAAACCTAGGTAAGTAAAGGAAGTAACAGATAATGGCCAAAGTAATTGGGAAATGAGCCTAACACTGAATGAGAGCTGAATCACAGAATATTGGCAACTGAAAAGAATTGAGGGCTCACACTCTTCATCTTAAAGAAATAGATACTGACAGTCAAGAGAGAGGCAGTGACTTGTTCAAGGTCATCAAGTTTAAAACAGAAATGGGATCAGAACCCACACGCTTTTCAGTCTGGTGCTCTCTCTACTCAACTCCTTGTTTCCCAAGGCCATGGGGGATGTTAGAGCTTCTCAGGGTTCACACCTGGGGACCCTTTCCTTCTCTTTCCTCTTTCCCTTCACAATCTCATCCTTCCCCATAGCTTTTATTACCACGGACAGATTAGTGTCACCCAAATGTATTTCTCCACTGCCGGCTTCTCTTAACTCCAGACTTTGAATCAACAATTCCACTTGTGTGTTTCACAGGCATCTCAAACTTAACATGTACAAATGCAAACTTTCAATTCCCATCCTTCCCATTATAAATCTGCTCCCCCCTAATTGTTCTCCACCCGCTGTACTACTCTTCCCAGTTCTTCTACCTAGAAACCAAGATGTCAGCCTACAATCTGCATCTCTCCTTTACCTTACACTACATCCGACCCATCAGTGAGACTCCTTAAGTACATCTCAAAAATGTCTCTATCCATTTTTACTGCCACCAATACAGTCCCAAGTACCAACATTTCCCTCCTGGACGGTCTCCTAACTGGTCTCTCTGTTCTGATATTCTCACTGCTAATATGTTTGCCACAGAGCACCCAGGTTGATCTTTTAGAAATATTCCATTTAGAATAAAATCAAAACCTTCATCATTGTCCACAAGTTCAGACATTATTTGGCCCTTTATTTCCTTCTCTAACCTCACTGCATGCCATCTTCTCCCTTGACCCCTCTGCTCTAGCCAAGCTAACCTCAAATTCCTCAAACACAACACTCTTTCTCATTGAGAACCTCTGCACATGGTGCTCCCTCTGTCAAGTACGTTCTTCTCTGCATTCTAAAAAGCTTGTTCCTTTTATACTGCAGGGCTTGCAGTGAATGTCACTTATAAAAAGAGGCCTCTGCTAATCACCCATCTAAACTAGGCATAAAGTGTCCTCCTGCTCTTCTCTACAGCACTTCCTTGTTTCCTTCACAGCACTTACTACAGTTTGTAATCACATATTTATTTGGTTATTGGTTATTATCCATCACGTCTCTTAGGTAAATGCCAACAAGAATCAAATCTGTCTTTCCTACTGTTTCACTACCGTATCACCCACATCTAGCACATGGTATAGGTAGTCAATAAGTGTTCTTTGAATTAATGAAAATGAAAGACACTTATAATACTGTTCTCTCTACCCAAAGAGGACACAAAATATTATGGGCTTCCATTCTATGCCAACACATTCACTAAGACAGAAGGAATGTCGCAATTGAAAATTGTTAAAATACTAATGGTTGTCAACCCTTTCTCTTTAGAGATTTTTGTGAAATGGCATCCCATCCATCACGGGTGAATTAAATTCAGCCCTCCTTGAAGACAGAACGAAATGACTTCACCCAGCCCATTATGAACTTATGATTTTATGAAAAATCCATAAGCTCTCATCCTTCCAACACACTGATAACTAGGTAATTACCCTTCTGATGAAAAAAGAACCCTTTTTTATATCTATCCTTACTGAATTATGGACTTCAGAATTGAATTGGAGTCTAATAGACATCAAGCACCACTACCTACAGGTTCCCAGCAAAGATGAGAGAAAATCTGTAGTAATATCAGGGGACTCAGGGCCAGTGTTAACAGAATATCCTTCCTGCCTTCTCTGGTGACTCCTTGCTCTGAGCATCAAGTCCACAGGTATCCATTAGGTGCCCTCCTCAGTTTGTGAGTCAGTCCCTAACAGAGCAGAAGAGGCATTAGCTGTCCTACCTTAACTGTTCATGGCTTTAGAAATTAAGTCATTCAGTTGAAGTATTGTACAGACTCTGTTGGAGATGCAACTTTCTCCATTCCTACCATGTTGGCTGAGGTCAGACAGCTCTGTCCTGACAGTATATCAGTTCCCACACTGCAGTGGACCTGTCCGAGAATTCCAGTCTGTTTTCTAGTGTCCTGACACCTGTCTAAGCCCCTAAGCCCAGTCTCCTCCACTACTGACTGAAGGCTTACATCAAAGGACTGATTATTGGAACCACACCATTGACTCTCCACCTGACTTGTGCCCAGAGCCCACAGTCTGTATGTCTGCCCCATGATCCTCCAGTCTATTGGTGCTCCTCACTTATCAGTAATGGTTCAAAGTAAGCCCTCACCAGCTAGCTACCCCATTTCAGAGCCAAGCCTATTACTCTCACTCTTAGATTTTCTTGCCTAACTCCCTGTTTTCAGGGGATCAGACCACAGACATTCACACTTGAGCCTATCCAAGTTATTATGCTCACAGCTAAGGCCACACTTCTACCTGGTCTCTCCATATTAATCCTCTGTAATTTCTTTTTATACAACTGTCAGATTGCAGGCATAACCTTGTAAATCTTTACCTTCTGGACATTAGCTTTGGAGAACTTTATTATTCTTAGTTAAGATACAACACAGAGTGACAAATGTAGCCTCAAAAGGCTGAACAACCTCTTTGCCCTTGAGAGTTTTTGCACACTTTCCATATTCAGTACCCAAAGACACTTCTTTTCTCTCTCTGCTAACATGGAGTACAACAGGGTTACATTAGCTAATAAAAGCTCTCTGCTGACAGAAGACACGTTTTGAAAAGTCACTAGAAATGGGAGAACTGTCGATAGCTTTATTAAAATAAAATGCCACATCTTGGTGAAGTTAAAAGTCTCTGGATTGTGGTTAAAAGTCTGGTCAGCCTCAAACAATGGAAAGTCTTTTAAGAACCATGTTTTTCTCAAGCTGGCCTCACCATGCATAACTGCTAAAGCATAAATCCAGACTCTTCCAGCCCATCTATCATTTCCTTTCCATGTCATGTAGGGGCTCCCATGTGAAGGAAAGATCTACAGAATTAGATGAAAGATGGGCTCTACTCTGAACATCAAATAATGGAATTATGAAAATCAGGATATTGAAACTATTTCAAGCAAATTAAAACAATAGTTAGGTACCATTTTTGCTCATCAACTAGGCAAAAATGCTTAAATTTCAATCTTGGCCAGTATGCAAACAAACAATATTTCCATGCAATGTTACTGTGAGAACATATTTGTACAGTTTTTCTGACAGACATTTTGATAGTATGTATTAAAATAAAAAATGCAGATACCCGTAAACTCAGTGATCCCTCTTCAATGTATCCTAGAGAGATACTTGCACCTGTGCAGAAAAGGACCTTTACAAAGATGCTGACTATAGAACTGTTTTTAATGATAAAAATATCAAGACTCACCAAAATGCCCATCATCAGGGGAATGGCTACATGTACATCTATGCAAAAATTGAAAATAATGAAGTAGATTGATATGTACAATGACCCAGGAAGATATCTACACGACAATACAAAGAATATAACCCCACATGTACAAAAAAGAGAAACCTATTTAAATCTTTACATATACAAACATATGCACAAAAATAAACACACATTTATTTACATGTATATAAGAAGGCTGTGAAGAAAATATTAATAAATAATATATCTAATAAGGTATTTATATCGAATATATATAAAGAATTCTTATAACTCAATAAAGGGACAAATTACCAATTTTAAAATTTTAGACAAAGGATTTGAATAGATATTTCTCCAAAGAAGAAACAAAAATGGCAATACGTACATGAAAGATGATCAAGATCATTAGTCATTATGGAAATAAAAGTCAAAATCACAATGAGACATCACATCACACTCACTACAATGGCTATGGTAAAAAAGACAAGAACAAGTGTTGACAAGGATTTAGAGAAGTTGGTATCCTCATACACTGCTGGTGGGAATGTGAAATGGGACATCTGCTGTGGAAAACAGTTTAGCAGTTCCTCAAAAAGTTAAACATAGAGTTACCATATTACCCAGCAATTCCACTCCTAGGTACATACCCAAGAAAACTGAAAATATATGTCAACATAAAAACTTATACAGGAATGTTCATAAAGTATTATTCACAAAAGCCAAAAAGTGGAAACAACCCAATGTCCACCAAATGATGAATGGATAAACAAAATATGGTATATCCACAAATAGAAAATTATTCTGTCATAAAAAAGAATGAAGTACTAACACACTACAAAATGAATGAATCTTGAGAACATTATTCTAAATGATAGAAATGAGGCACAAAAGGTTTATTGCATGATTCCATTTATGTGAAGTATCCAGAGTAGGCAAACCCATAGAGACAGAAAGTAGATTAGTGGTTTGGCAGGGGCTGGTGGTGGGGTGGGGAAGCGGGGGAGAGGAATGGGGAGTGATTACTAATAGGGTGATTAAAATGTTCTAAAATTAGATAACGGTAATGGTTGCACAACTCTGCGAAAATGCTAAGAGCCACTGAATTGTTCATTTTAAAAGAGTGAATTTTATGGTATGTGGATTCTATCTCAATAAAGCTGTTATTAAAAGTAAATAAATAAATAATTTTGAAAAATCCTGAAGGGTACCCATCAACCTAATAACAGTGGTTACCTTGGGGGAGGAAATTAATATACTTTTTAATAAGAATAAATTCCCATATTTATTACTGTGTAATTGAAAAATATTGAAAAAAGGAAGAAAGAAAAAGTCCTAAGTACTACACAAAATGTTGCTATATTAAAAGAAATGCACAGTAGTGTGTTTTATCCTTCCTGATTTACAACCTAAGGACAATATTCACTGTAGAAAATATGCTCTTTTTTGAACACTTTTCTAGGCCCTGGGTGCATAAAAATGCATAAGCCATGTCCCTGTTCTTCCAGGAATTTATGGTGCATATAAGCGTAGAGACAGGTATGCAGGCAATTGTTAAGTAGTGTGCTAAATGCTGCCTGTACATCTAGCTACGAAAGCACAAGGCTAGGGACCCAGGGGAGAGGAGCTGAACTTTGGAAGATAAGCAGAAGTTAGCCAAGCAGAGAAGAGGTAAAGGCAGACAGGCAGCGAAAAGCCTTCACGGGTGCTGGGGCTTGGGAGTTTTCAGGGAACCATGAACATCAGTGACTGTGGAACTAGTAGATGTTTTATGGGGGAGATTCTTGCAGATGGAAGGGTAGGCTGGAATCAGACTGAAAAGGATTTTAAATAATGTCTTGCTAAGGAGTCAGGACACTATTCTGTAGGCCAGGGAAAATAGCAACGGAAAGGAGCAGACCAGACCAGATGGGAAGAGACAAGAGAAAGGAAAATAAGGTAGAGATTCCTGAATTAACCAGGCAGGAGAGAAGAGCATGGGAGCTAGAGCAGAGGCAGAGGAAGTGAAGAGGGAGGTCAGACTCAAGAAATATTTCGGAGACAGAATAGGCAGCACTCAGGGACTCACTGGTGTAGGAGGGAAAAGGGGGTGTGACAGTGACTCCCAGAAGCCATTAGTTGTCAGAGCACAGAGCACTAGAAAGATTCAAGTCAAACTTGCTTGCCCCTCAGGAAATAAAATGGAGATGAAAGAAAGGACTTCATATCCAGTAAGAGAAAATATGCCCTGCACTTTGTTGGTCTCTGGATAGACAGACTCTCTTGCGCGTCAGCTGTAGTGACATTACGTGCTAGGGCAAAGAGCGTTTGTTCACATGTATCATAAACATACTAGAGTATGTGCCATGCACTGTGCTGAGTACTTTACATGCATAATTTCTCTGAACCCTCAGGCTACCCCTTTGTAGAGGGAGAAAATGGAGGCTTACTGAGATTAAGAAACTAGGTTCAAACACAGGCAGTCTGACTTCAGAGGCCAATGTTCTTAATCACTATGCTCTCCTGCCTTTGACAAAAATGCCTCTGAAAGGTTGAGTTAAGCAGCTTTGCTTGTTCACTTCCAACAAAGTCAAGTCAGATTATAAACTCATCCTCTTTTCCTTCTCACAAGATCCAATGCACATCCAGAGTATTCATCACTTCCTCTCAGTTGAGATCAAAGCGACACTTCAACCTTCTCACTGAGTTCCAGGATGTCTACAATGGCCATGTGAGGCAGGCATATCCCTCGAGGAGCAGCGTGGCTATATGGCCTGCCAGGTAACCCAGGCAGAACCAAAGTGCCCTCCAAAGAAAACACCTAATCCTTTGGGCCAGTGAAACTCTTCAGTCTAATATATAAGCCATATATTCCTAAATATGCAACAATAGGAGATATGTTATATAAACTCTGGATATTCTTTCATGTAAAGCAGCTATTTAAAAAATACTTAAGAAGCATTTTTAGAGGCTTAATAGGTGCTTATGATTTAATGTTCAGTGAAAAACATTGTAAACAAACTATGATCTCAATTATGTTAAAATGCATAGAATATTAGCAGTGGTTATTTCTGAGCAGTGGGATTTGGGATGGCTTTTACTTTCTTGTTTATACTTCCTGGTCTCTATTCTCCCACATCTTCTAAAATAATAATGTATTGCTTTTTAATCATAAAAATGTTGAAATATTTTTAATTACACATATGAAAAGATCAGAGCCAGCTGAGGGTAACTCTAGCTAGACCCTGGCCCAGGTCATGAGCAGTTAGTAGAGCAGGGGGGCAGGGTTGTAAAGCCTAGAAGCTCAGTGGAGGTGAGGGAGCCCAGCCTTGTTTATCTCTACAGAACACTGGAATATCCAACACAAAAACTTCTAAACTCTCCCCTGGGGCAAGGGAATACCAAGGTCTGTGACTTAGCTACTCTCTTTTGAGAGGGAGAGGAAAAAAGAAAAAAGACAGGTCTCTCTCATTCAAGACCTCAGTAGTGGGGCATAACATCACCAGAGGTGGTGACATAGGTGTCCTTGACTTTTGTCCCCCTCACAAAAAGAACTAATAACTCTTCAAGAACATGACACCACTGAGAGAATCCTAGAACACAGAGGTGAGGCTGAAGCACCCCCTGCACCACAGGAACCAAGAGAGATTGTATTAGAAGGGTTAGAGAAGCAGCTAACATCATACTCAATAGTGAAACTTTGAAAGGTCTTCCTCTAAGATCTGGAATAAGGTAAGGGTACCCACTCTTACCCCTACTGTTCAACATAGTACTGGAAGTCCTAGCTAGAGCAATCAGGCAAGAAAAAGCAATAAAAGGTAACAGAATTGGAAAGGAAAAGTAAAACTGTCTCTATTTGCAGATGACATGATTATATATACAGAAAATCTTAAAGACTCAATCAAAAAACTGTTAGAGCTAATCAATTCAGTGAAGTTGTAGGATACAAAACTAACATAGAAAACGCTGTAGCATTTCTATTCACTAACAATGAATTTTCTGAAAAAGAAAAAAGAAATTGATCCCATTTACAACAGCATTCAGAAACAATAAAATACTTAGGAATAAATTTAACTAAAGAGGTGAAAGATCGCTACTCTGAAAAGTATAAGACACTAATGGAAGAAATCGAGAGGGACAGAAATAAGTGGAAAGTATCCTGTGTTCATGGATTGGAAGAATTAATATTGTTAAAATTTCAATACTACTGAAAGCCATCTAAAGATTCAATAAAATCCCTATCAAGATTCCAATGGCATTCTTTACAGAAGTAGAAAAAACCCTCCTATAACTTACGTGAAATCAGAAAAGACTCTGAATAGCTAAAGCAATCCTAAGAAAGAAGAACAAAGCGTGAGGCATCATATTTCTTGATTTCAAGATATACTATAAAGCGATGGTAATAAAAACAGTATGGTATTGGCATAAAAACAGCCAAGATAGACCAATGGAACAGAATCAAGAGCCCAGAAATAAACCTAAGCGTATATGGTCAACTAATATCTGACAAGGAGACAAGAATATTCACTGGAGAAAAGACAGTCTCTTCGATAAATGGTACTGGAATAATTGGATAATCACATGTAAAAGAATGAAACTGGACCTTTAGCTTACACCACTCACAAAAATTAACTTGAAATGAATTAAAGGCTTAAATATACAAGTTCTGAAACCACAAAATTATTAGGAGAAAACATAGGAATAAAGTTCCTTGACATGGGCCTTGAAAATGATTTTTTGGATATGATACCTAAAGCATAAGCAACAGAATCAAAAATAAACAAGTGTGACTATGTCAAACTAAAAAGCTTCTGTACAGCAAAAGAAACCATCAACAAAGTGAAAAGACAACCTACAGAATGGGAAAAATATTTACAAACCGTATGTCTGATAAGGGGTTAATATCCAAAATAATGAAGAACTTAAACAAATCAACAGGAAAAAAAACCAACCACAAATAACCCAACTGAAAAATGGGCAAAGGTAATAAATAGCCATTTTTTCAGAGACGATATACAAAAGGCTAGCAGGTACATGAAAAGATGCTTAACGTCACTAGTCATTAGGGAAATGCAAATGAAAACCACAATAAGATATCGTCTCACGCCTGTTAGAATGGCCACCATCATAAAGACAAAAGAAAAGAAATGCTGGCATGGATCTGGAGAAAAGGGAACCCTGTGCACTGTTGGTGGGAATGTAAATTGGCATAGTCACTATGGAAAACAGTTTGGAGGTTCCTCAAAAAATTAAAAATAGAGCTACCATATGATCCAGCAATTCCACTTCTGGGAATATATCCAAAGGAAACAAAAACACTAACTTGAAAAGATATCTGCACCCCACGTTCATACCAGCATTATTTACAATAGCCAAGACATGGAAACAACCTAAGTGTCCATTGATGGATGAATGGATAAAGAAATTTTGGTATAAATACACAATGGAATATTATTCAGTCATAAAAATGATGAAATCCTACTACTTGCAATAACGTGGATGGACCACGAAGTTATTATGCTAAGTGAAATAAGTCAGAGAGGAAAATACTGTATGATCTCATTTATATGTAGGGTCTAAAAAAACCCAAACTCATAGAAAAAGAGATCAGACATGTGGTTACCACAGGAGGAGGGTGGGGGGGAAGGGGAATCGGAAGAATGTGGTCAAAAGGTACAAAGTTTCAGTTATAAGATAAATAAGTACTCGGGATGTAATATATAACATGATGATTATAGTTAAAAGTGCTGTATAATGTATAGGAATGTTGTTAAGAGAGGAAATCCTAAGAGTTCTCATAATAAGGAGAAATTTTTTTTTCTTTCTTATAGTGTATCTATATGAGAGGATGGATGTTAGCTGAAGCTGTTGTGATAATAATTTCACAGTATATTTAAATCAAACCATCAGGTTATATGTCTTAAATTTATACAGTGATGTCTGTCAATTATTTCTCAATAAGACTAGAAAAGAAAAAAAGACACCAATAGTTTTTCAGTCAGGTTAACCTGCCATATACCACTGAATGCAGTGAAGCCAAAGACTGTCTCCTCAGCCCTCCTGCCCAGTCAGCCCTCTGTGGGCTCTGACCTGCTACCCTCACTGCCCATCACCTTCTCCAAGGTTCTGAATAACACCTAAATGCCCTGAAGCCACAGGTCCCATTCTCACCCTCTCATCACCATTGCCTCTTTCAAATACCCATGACCCCTGACAGTTAGGAAACTATCGTTAGTGTATATGTTAATTACTACAGGGCTCTGTTCATGATACCACTTAACAATAAAATGCATTTCAAGGAAAGAACAGAGTCATAATCTGCCCAGATATCAGAACAGCTAGATAACATTACTGATGTACATATTGGAAAGCAGTATCTTAAATATTTGCTTTCCTTTAATACTTCATTGATGAATTGCATGTTTTACAAAATCATCTCTTCTTACCTGATATACTTGTTTTAACATGTTTTCCTAATAATGAAAATCAGATAAAAAAGAATTCCTGAGTTATTTCCTTTAGCCTTGTGAATTTCAAAGGACTTTGGTTGTGAATACTGATAAAACGATTTATTCTCACTTTCCTAGATTTTGGTCATCTGTCTGCTAATCAATTCATCAAAAATTCAACTCAAAAAGAAAGTTATTGGACATACAATGTTAAAACACCAGTGCAGAGAAAACAACGTACGATTGTATTTGCATAAGATCATAGTTTGAGAACTGCCTAGAGACAGTGAGATATTCTAAAGATGATCCCACATCCCTTCTAACCCTATGACTATTTCAGAGCACAAACCTAGGATTTCAGCTCCCTTCCCTAATACCTAATGACAAAAAAAAAACCTCCATGTATCATTGATAAGAACAGTTAAGCAGGTAAATAATAAAATCTCCTGCCACTTCAAAGGAAAATGAAGAAAATGTGAGTAAATATAAAGTCAACTCATCAGATATGTCTTAAAATCACAGCTGTTAGAGTTAGAAGGAACCTCAAGAGATCATTTCACTTCTGCTGGCTTTATCCTGATAAGGTATTGCTCTATCCATGTGAGCGTAAAGGAAGCCCCAGAAGGGTAAAGGGCAGGCCTCTTGGCAGACAGCTGATTAGCACCAAGAAGCAACGTGAACTTAGATTTCAGTTTCCAGTATCCTCGTCAGACCGCTTCCCACTGCACCAAGCTGCTTCTCCTCTAAAAAGTATTCTGTTTGGAGCACTAGTGGGCATTCTTATATTCATTCTACATTTTTTGAGCACACTGTTTGCCAAGCAGTATGACAGACAGTAAGAACACAAAAAGGAAACAGTATACAGTCTTAACACTTGAAGAACTCACAATTGCTAAGATGAAGAACTTAGCAAGGAAAAACTCATCATAAACAATGAGCTATATGGTAACTGCATAGCAATATCAGCAAATTGAACATGGAATAGAGAGCAATAATTTCTGCCAAGAAAGTGGGAAGAAGTTTCTACAGGGGAGTTAAGCCCCAAAAGATGAGTAGGAGATATTCTAGGCAGAAGGAACCATGAGAAAAGGCATGGGTTTGAATAGCATGTTTGAGAAACAGCAAACATAAAGCATGAAAGACATTCCACATCATGAACAAGACAGCCTTTGCTTTTACACAAACCTAATATGATAAAGCAGCCTCACAGCTGTACAATGTAAATTATCTCTGCATTCCACAGGCCTTCTAAAGGGCATCACCATGTTCCACTTGCTTTAATCCAAGCTGTGCCCCCTGTCAGGAAAGCCCTTCCCCTCTTCCTCCATGCCAATGCCCCACTGTTCTCCCTGATGGAGCTCCAAAATTACCACTTCTCCAACCTCTCAGGAGAGTTTATTATTCCTTTCTTTGTGCTCCAATTTTTGTATCTCTTGCTAAAGAGCATTTTATTTATTTGTTTACATACATGTCTATCTTCTGAACAAGTCTGTGAAGGTCTCAAAGACAGCAGACCTTTAGGTAATTGTATGTTTGATAAACATGTGAAACAATGAGTGACTTTTTAGGTGAAAATCTAAGTGTTAAGGGTGATAGAGAGATAACATGCATAGTACAAGTCCTCAAGGGAAATAGACACATGTATAACTCATACATGGAAGAATAATTTTCAGATTTGAAACCCCCAGGGAAACATTTCCACTCAGATGAAGTCCTAACTGTTATCCAAAGATTTTCACATACAACTGCTTTGGCATTGATTTAAAACTCCACCTAGTCAGACTCATAAACTCAGAGCTTGTCACATGCTTAGAGCTCATAAAGGGTGGCCGCCAAAGGTAGATCTTTAGGTATAATTTAGACGTATTAAACACAAGTGTATGGGGGAGAAAATGTCTGGTTTTTCTTTCATCACCGGGCATGTAATCCATTATAAAGGTGTTAAACTCATTGCTAAGTATGAAAATGAGAGGAAATGAGGCTACTGACAAAAAATGCAATGACACAGTAAACTAAAATTAATGCTGCACAAACCCTCAGCTTCTCAGCCTTATTGTCGCAATTTGTTATTCTCATGAATTATCAGGGAGAAGCATAGCCGCCACTCCTAAAAGTAAAGATTTTATTAAACTTCATTATGTACCAAAATGCCTGAAGACATTGCCTCTTCTTTGACCTGCTCAAGCTACTCAGTCCTAGAGTTAAAGAAATAGCTCATTAGCAACACCTGATGTCAGCAGTTGTGTTATTAAGCTGCTTGCCACTCAATATGGAAAAATACCTAGGACGTCCAATCCTTTACATAACCCCCTTCTCTTTGCAATATAAAAGCAGGAACAGTAGTGCCTGGAATTGCTATTAATAATAATTCTTAAAACTTGATCAGGGACTTCCCTGGTGGTCCAGTGGTTGGGATTCCGTGCTCCCAATGTAGGGGGCCGGGGTTCGATCCCTGGTCAGGGAACTAGATCCCGCATGCTGCGACTAAGACCTGGTGCAGCCAAGTAAATAAATAAATAATTTTACAAAAAAAAAAAAAAAAAAAAAAAAAAAACTTGATCATTTCTGGGATGTCTTTGAGTTAATGGGAAAGAAGCTACTACCTGCCAGACAAAGTACTACACACCAGTAAGAGATGAGTGACAGAGAGATGACAGACAGTGTGTTAGTCTGCTCAGACTGTTATAACAAAATACTACAGACTGGGAGTCTTAAAAAACAGAAATTTGTTTTCTCAGTTTTGGAGGCCGGAAGTTCAAGATCAAGGTGTCAACCAGGTTGGTGTCTAGTGAGGCTTCTCTTCCCAGCTTGCAGATAGCTACCTTCTCACTATGTCCCACATGGCCTTTCCTCTGTGCTCACTCCTGGTGTCTTTTCTTCTTATAAAGACACGAGGCCTGGGTTTCCCTGGTGGCGCAGTGGTTAAGAATCCGCCTGCCATGCAGTGGACTCTGGTTCGAGCCCTGGTCCGGGAAGATCCCGCATGCCGCAGAGCAACTAAGCCCGTGCGCCACAACTACTGAGCCTGCGCTCTAGAGCCCGCGAGCCACAACTACTGAAGCCAGTGAGCCACATCTACTGAAGTCTGCACACCTAGAGCCCGTGCTCTGCAATAAGAGAAGCCACCGCAATAAGAAGCCCATGCACCGCCAAGAAGAGTAGCCCCCGCTCGCCACAACTAGAGAAAGCCCACGTGCAGCAACGAAGACCCATCACAGCCAAAAATAAATAAATAAATAAATAAAATGTATTAAAAAAAAAAACCAAGACACTCGTCCAATGGGATTAGGGCCTCACCCTTGTTATCTCATTTAACCTTAACCACCTCCTTAAAGAAGCTATCTCAGAACACAGGCACACTGGAGGTTAGGTCTTCAACATATGACTTTGGAGTGGGGGCACACAATTCGCTCTGTGATAGATAGATAGATAGATAGATAGATAGATAGATAGATAGATAGATAGATAGACAGATAGATAGATGGCAGGAGGGAGGGAAGGAGGGAAGGGAGGAAGGGAGGAAAGGAGGAAGGGAGGGAGGAAGGAAGGAAGGAAGGGGAACCACTAACCTGCTAGAGAAGTAGGATTAGGATCAGATTTAAATCTCCAAGAAGTAAGCAATGGCCTGTGAGGTTAAAAGCTGAAATGTGTTATAAAAGCCCCATGCTGCTCCAAAATGCTGCACACTTGAGCGTGCGCACATGCACACACACACACATTTGTACGTACATAGGCCACAGTACAATACATTAATCAAACATTTGACAAATATTTATTAAGAACTTTGTCACTAGCACTTAGCTAGGTGTTATGGAGTGTTTTAACTGAATTTCTGTTTGAAGATGCTTACATTCTAATATGGAAAAAAGAATCTATACATTAAGAAAGTTGTTCTTAGCCTCTACTGCTGAAAGGATCACTTGTGGGGCTTCTTAAAAATGCATATCCTGTAATCAAATCTACTGAATCTAAATAGCCTGAGGAGGGCCCTGGGCATCCATATATATATATATATATATATATATATATATATATATATATATATATATATATATGTAAATCTCTCCAAGTGATTCTAAAACATAGACAATATGGAAAACCAATACAGTCCACTATGATAAACATTGGTCTTTCCTTCTCAACAGCAATGCCCCTGGGAGATAATATGTGAAGCTCCTACTACCTCAACGTGAGTGGTGAACTCACTAGATGGCTAATAATAAATGATCCAGGACAATATTAAACTACTGGGCAAGAGAAGGCATGAATGATTTAAGCTAAATGTCCAACTACGAAATGCCTTTATAAATGTAAGAGATTATTATCATGCAGTAGGTCATTATTTTATAATTTGAAGTGTAACTTTCTTCTAATGTTTCTAGGAAACACTCCCTGCTTTCTCTAGAGGCTTTCAGAGAAGACTTCACAATAACTTAGGTCTGTGACCCAGCCCTATGGGGTGCCTGAGTAAATCTGAACCAAGGCTGATCAAGATCACTATGCTTAGCCCCACAAACAGGTGAGTCTGGAATCCTGCAGCCATTACCCTGGGCTTCAGTGACTTATGAGCCCAGGGCAGCTGTATGTCTGTTGAGCTGCATGCTTCCTCTCAACCCCACTCTACCTCACCAGTCTAGTCCGTTCACCTGGACCTCTCTCTGGGTTTCCTGTTCTCTATCAAAGCTCTCCCTGGAACCCTAGCCTTCTTGGCTGGGGCACTGGCACTCTGCCCAGGCATTGCCACCTGCACACTTCAGGGCTGGCTTCCATCCTCTACACCTAGTCAGTGGCTGGGCTACTTTTACTCTTGGCGTGCCCAAGCTGCTATATGATTCTCAGCTGTAATGGTTCTGCCTCCAGTGGGGTTTTAGAAATTGATGCTACGTTTGGTCGTCACAATAGAATCTGCCTCCTCTCACATCATCACCCTGCTTTTACTAGCATTCAGAATGTGGGCCCAGTGAAAACAGACATCCCACAATGCATTGGACAGCCCCACAGAAGGATTAGTTGTACCGTGTCTCTGTGAACATTCATGTAGGGGCATAAACCTCTTTGATACTATCTGAGGCTAGATGCTAACTTTGTTTTACATATAATCTCAAAGTATATTTTGCAGCAAGTCCTAATAGCTAACAAACTTTCCAGAACAGTCTCTAGCCTATAAACGAAGTGGAGACTATACCATCTAGCTGGAACCTTTACCAAGAATTGTTCATTGCTATAAAAGTCACCTCACCAATAACGCAATGACATTCTTGGTACTTGAGTCACAGGTACGCAGCTTCTGTATCAGGCTGCATTTGTGGTTTCCATTCACCATGTGGGTACAAACATGTGACTGCTTCATTATGCCTTTTAGTGAAACCAGGCCCATGTACTTACATATTGAGATATATATTGTTATTTTAAATTATATTTGCTAGCCGTTTTCATTAAAATTAAGGCATTATATTAATTTATTTTCTGTGTGAAATGATATGTGTAGCTAGGTTTTACTATCTATGAATTGTGTTATCTTTGAAAGTAAAGTGGGCATTACCAAATATCTGTTGGGAAGAGATGTTAGGTGCGATAGGTTTGAGATATCAATATGAGCCTTTATTCAGGATAAAGTAAACATTCACAATAACCTGTGCATCCTTGGCACACCCTTTCAGGACTCGGCCCTTAGAGCTACACCAGTTCCTGCCATCCTGCTCCCTCCATGCCGAGGATGCCCCAGTATGCCTTGCTGCCAAGACTACCCATTTATAGGTGCCATCCTATAATTCAAAAAGAAATTATAAAACTTATGTTTATAATCCATTTGAATTAAAAGCTAAGTTCATATTAACAATGATAGCACATGAGAGATTAATAATTATTTTTAAAACCTATATTTAAGAATGCTTCCACATGTACTGATTGTATTTGATATTTACAACAACGAGATGGTAGGAAATATTTTGCATTTCTGTCTCTGCTTAACAATGGAGAATCCTGATCCTCTGAGAGGCTGACTGGCTCAAAGTCACAGATCTCGCAAGAGAGAGCTGGGAATCAAGTCTACACCTTCAAAAGCCAAAAGCTGTGTTCTTTTGGCCTAAATAACACTGCCTCTCAGATGAGACAAGCAATAAGAGGAGAAAAAACCACCAGCAAGACTAAAATAAAAAGAATCGATATGAAATGCTAAAACGTGTAAACACTCTACAAGGAGGGTAATGGTAATTTCTGAAAGCCTTAAAGAGGACAATTCGAATCTAGGAGATTCGATTAAGGTGGCTCTTTTGACATGTGAATATACTCTTTACTCTTCCACTGCAACCCACCACAGCCCATATCTATGGATCCATTGTGTACAATGCTGATGTAGATACGCAAATGGCTCTCCATGAAGACACTTGAAAATAACTGTGCTGCCCTCTACTGTTCACAAAGGAGTAGGCATGCAAACAGCAAACAAACTTGCTATTTAAGTTGTGTCTCTGAGCTGATAATAAAAATGGACAGCTGCCAAGCGCTACAAACACCATTTTACTTTTATCAATAAGTGATTCAAAAGTACCTTTTTCATTGAAGTGATATTTGATTCATTACTGAGATCCAACAATTCCTGTGGCTTAATACAGACAATATAATTATTTCTAATTGTTGTTATTTGGATTTTGTGTTCAAGTGTAACTGAAAGGACATGAACAGACATTTTGTACTTGTAGTTAGTTTGCAAATTCTTATAATGTCAGGGCTACACGAGCCTTAAAGGTCAAATAGAGGCAAATGGATGTCTACCACATGACCACCCTGACATGTAGGAGGCAGCTGCCTGGAGAAATGTATTAATAAGGATTCTGAGACCCTGTCTAGGCTCAGTGAGAAGGAGTTCCATGATTGATTAGTAATATCTTCCAAGGAAGGGAAACTGAGATGACAGTACACAGACAACATTCTTGCCATCCCTGTGCTAGTCCCATTCACTCATTTTACAGACGAAGAAACTGAGGTCCAAAGATCTTGTCGAAGATCTCACTGCTGCTTGAAGGTAGGCTGGGTCAAGAATTCAAGCATCCTATACTCTGGACCATTCTTCTTGTCATTAGATGTAAGTTTCTTAGCTAGACCTCTAAGAAGAGTGCTCAAGAAATTCCAGCCTAAACTTCAGAAAGTAAAAATGATGTTCACTCTCAGCATAGCTTAAGATAATTGCTGACGAGCACTGATGTGCATGTTTTCTCCTTTTCATAGACTGAGAGCCTTTGTGAAAGGCATAGGCCCAGGCAAAGCTCTTTCATCTTACAATTGATCTTTCTGATGATTTGTTCATAAGGAAATAGAATTTCCCATTGTAGAGTCATTTCCATGGTTACCCATTGATTTCCTATAGGAAACATCCTGTTTACATGGCCATTATGTCTTTATTGTAGAGGGTAAATCACCTTCTGAGTTTTCACTTTATCTGCAACCTGAGGCATATAAAAATGAGCTCTGCAAAATTAGCAGAACAAGATAAATAAATGATTCATGTGAGTTGGTTTTGCATGAATAAGTGATTAATCCTCTCTTTGAACCTTGTTCGGAGAGAATGCAGAATTAGTCATTCTATGCAAATAGAAGCCCACTTTTCTGAATTCTGACCTAATTATAGGTATTTGTTAAGTAAAATATACGTGAAATTTCTTGCAGTTAAAAAAGTCTGATAATACTGCTACTATAAATCAGGAACCAAATTTCTCTTTGTAAACCTGAACTGCAGATGCACATAGATGATATTGTGATTTACCCTAAAGGTTCTTTCAAAACATCCTGTATCGTAGCATGCCAAAGGTAAATGACCTTAGTGGCCCAAAACAGGCCTTACCAATGCTTGCCAAATAGCCAGGCCCTTGACTTAAACCAGACTCCATGTGGCAGCCTTAGCAGTCTGAACTGACTACTCTCTTGGAAGCAACACATCCAGGATACCAGTGTCTTGACACAGTGAGAAATCACCACTCATTAAATCAGTAGAATACTCAAGAACCTAACGTCAACAGAATGAAAGTCCCTTAACTCAGGGGGAGGAGATGACAGACAGTTCCATCCTATAGAGATGTGCCTTGGCTCTGAGAGGCTCAGGAAAAAGAGCATTTCACCTGTAGCGGGGACTTTGAACATAATCTCAGATCCACCAAATAATTCTATACAAGTCATAAAATAAGACCGCTAGGAGAAAGAGGTCACCTTGGACTGGAAGATAGTCAAAAAAGACTTCTCGTGTAGGAAGTGAGAGTGTATTTTGAGTGGCGGCCCTGAAGAAGCAGTGAGATTTGAATAGGTTTAAGTGGAAAATTACAGAGCTAATAGTTAGTGAGCATTTACTATTATGGGCTGGGTACTTCGCTAAACCCTTTACACTACCTTATATCATCCTCACAACTATCCACTGAAGTGAGTAAGCCACTATCATATCCTTTTATAGGTGAGAAAGCTGGGGTGAAACAACTAGTGTTGCAGAGCTGGTAGCAATGATTTCAATACAGACTGTCTCCTGACTCTGTAGTGGCAACCACACCATTCCAGGCAGAGGGGGAGGAAAGGAACAGACTCCATGGGGATGCAAATCACATAGCAAGAGAGTGACAGAGGGTAAATCACTCAATCAAGAGACGAGTGGTATAGTTAGATTGAGGAAGGGCTGGGAAAACTGCATGATGATGGATTACAGAGATCTCTGAATGCCATTCTTTGTAGGATAAGACATGTGAGAACTGAACTCCAACTGAGAAAGTGCCAATTAATTCAGGTGGCAATGACCTGCGAGGTGGGGGAGGTCTTAATCACCAGAACACTAAATGCTCATTATCCAACCTTGTAATTGGCAGCCTGGAAAAGTTATCAGCAAAAAACCAAGATTTGATCATGCTGTTAAGGAAAAGAAGAGAAAAGAAAGAAATAATCCTCTGATCTCTCCCAGACAACAAGTCTGTATTTCAGGTGTATGTTTTCCTATCTTCCTGTGCCCACTAGAGATAAAACGAACAAAAGGAAGAACAGATGGGACTAAAAGCAGAAGTCAGCTGATGAAAGAAAAAAGCAAGGCTGGAGGAAGGGTATATAGAGGACTTAGAAGGAGAGCAAAGGATTTGGAAATGTAAGGTTATCTCCCCAGCTGAACTAAACACACTCTAGTGACTATTTTGCAATGTTAAGTGGCTTTATCAAGTATTGGTAGAGATTGGTGCCTAGGAATAATCACACAGATCTCTCAGCAGAAAGGTCACCTGACAGAACCAGGTCAGCTATAAGACTCTCGGGCATGTGCATCATCCCTAAGGTATAAAAAAATGCAGCACAGAGTCAGAGACTATCACTATACCTTCGACTGGTACATGTGGAAAATGAAACCGGAGAAGGTCAAGGGAAAGGGCATTGGACTGGGGATCAGCAAGGTGGTTAGTCCTCCTGAGAAAGGTTATGTGCATTTCCCCCAGGTGGCAAGGTAAGTGGTAGAGTCCCCAGATCCTGTTTCCTGCCTCTCGGGAGAGCATGCTTTCTTCCATTCCCTCGAGCTCCAGAATGAGCCAGACTTTTATTCAAAGCCTAGCTCTGCCACTTATTAGAGGTGTGAATTTAGGCAAGTTACTTTCCTCTTTACCATCAGGATAAATAAAAGAAGTTCTTTGCTTTCAAAGAGCTAAGGTAAATCTGGCACAAATAGGTAGACAAGGTCAAACAGGAGGAGCCAGCACTAAATTATTTGACTTTTTGCCCTGCAACAGGCTTATCGGAATTATAACTAAGGAGGTAGAATGTCCGTCCCACTTCAGCTAGGGAGGGATAAACCCTCCCCCTTCTCCTGGACGTCAGCTTCCAGGCTGACTCTGGAATTGGTCTAATTGTTTTGGGGGAAGGGCAGGAAATCAGGACAGCACCTTCAATACTAGATAATAATATTTATTGATCACTCAGAGCTGTCTACTATACTTAGAGCTTTATACGCACGGTCTCATTCAATCCCCCAATAATCCTGCGGATATTCATCTCAGTTGTACAGATGAGTAAGTGACTTGCCCAAATCCCACTGGAATTGGGACCTGGGTCCAAACTACTGGCAAGCTGTTTCATGAACAACGATACTGCTGCAGCCTTCCTGGTGTTTTTGCTGTGACCAAACTCAGGACTCTCCAGTGCAAACAAGAAGGTCTTGCCAGTCCAAACATACATCTTAACTCCCAGGCATCACTGCCATTCCCTGTAGAGCAGAATTTTTGAATGCCAATTCAATACATTTTGTTGCATTCCACCAATTTTTGAGGCACTAGGGTGACAGAGCGATTACAAAGAAATAAGAGGCACATTTCTGTTCTCAAGAAACTTATAGTGTGGCATGAAGATGACAAAGAAACAGATAACAGCAAATTAAAGCATTTTATTCCGAGATGTATTTGAAAAGTACAGGTGTACAAAGGAGGGAGGAAGGAAGGGAACAGGGAAGGAAATATTGAGGGGTGACTACGGAAGAAAGGAAAGAAGGAAACAAGAGGTCTTTTAGCACTTACTGTGTATCAGGCACTGTGCTAGGCTGTGTATCACCTTACCTCTCAATTCTCCCAACACCATTGTAAATAACGTTACTCCCAAAATGTCCCTACTCCAAACCCTGCAGAGGCTTTTCATCACACTGAGAATGACCTGGTCCTCCATGATCTGGTTTCTTGCTTCCTCTCTGACCGTAAGTCCTACCACACACAACTCCTTCACTATACCTTGAACATTCCAAGCTCCTTCCAACCTTACAGCCTTTGATACTTGTTCTTTCCACCTGAAATGCTCCCCACCCCACCCCCAGATAGCCATGTGGCCTGCTTCTCTCCCTGTCCTCATCAGTGTTTCTACTCAAGTGTCACTTCCACAGAGAGGCTCTCCCTGACTCTCCTAATAATCCATCTCCCACCTTCACTCTCCGTCTCCTTGCTCTGCTTTCATTTTCCTCAATGCACTTACATTACCTAAGCTTGAACATGAGCTCCATGAGGGCAGTAATACATCCCGAGTCTAAAGAGTACCTGGCACATACTAAGCACTCAAGGAAAATATTACGAATGAGCTAAACAATCTGCCTTTGTGAGATGAGGAAACAGGGACTCGGATAGTTTAAGTTCCTTCACCAAGTCACACAGACAGATCTAGTGATTTCACGGGGGTGTTATGAGGCTCACTCCTGCCTCAGGCCTTTGGCCTTGAAATTCTCTCTTCTGCTAGCTCTTCGCATAGCTGGCTCCTTCTCCTCTCTTTAGAAAGGCCTTCTGAGGTAACTCTATCTAAAAGCTCCCCCATCACCGCACACTCCCAGTCACCCTCTATCACATTACTTTATCTCACATTCTTCACGACACTCACTACTCTCTGACGTTATCTCGTGGTTTGTTTACTTTTTATTACCTTCCCTACTAGAATGTAAGCACCATGAGCACTGAGACCACACCTTTCTTGTTTGCTGGTCCACAGTGCAAGCACAGAATAGGCAATGAAAAATAAACCAATAAATGAAGGAGGTGTACCAAATGTAAAATACCTAGCTAGTGGGAAGCAGCCACATGGCACAGGGAGATCAGCGCGGTGCTTTGTGACCACCTAGAGGGGTGGGATAGGGAGGGTGGGAGGGAGATGCAAGAGGGAGGGGATTTGGGGATATATGTACATGTATAGCTGATTCACTTTGTTATAAAGCAGAAACTAGCACACCATTGTAAAGCAATTATACTCCAATAAAGATGTTAAAAACAAACAAATAAATAAATGAAGGAGGGTGTGCATGTACATCTCTTGGCACCATAAATGGCCCATAAGTGCTTACTAGCTACTAATTATATATTTTTTTAGTAGTAGAGATGACCAGAAGAGTAATACTAAGATTTTAACAGGCAAAGATTGCAGGAAAAGAGATTCAAAGCAAAAAGATAGTGTAAACAAAGGTGGTTTTTCTTAGATTGTATTCCCAAGGTAGTTTTGCCCCATAAGTCTGTGGTCTGGGTAAAAATCATAGAAACTGGTCTCAGTGAAATCACAGAGGTTCAGGGAGATGCTTTCACTCTTCATGGGTCAAAAATATTGTTTCAACAAAGAGCACGGCTTTGGACACCTTCTTACACAATTCCACATGTTTAAAAGACGTACACATATTTCCGTTTCAGAATGGCATCCAATGTGCAGTTTAGTTTGGATTCAGTTTTGTAACTCTCTACTCCAAGCTGACAAGAGAACAGTCTTCCTTCAGTATCCCCTGCGGATTGGTTCCGGGACCCCCACAATACCAAATCTGTGGATGCTCAAGTCCCTTAGGTAAAAATGGCGGAGCCCAACTGGCCCTCCATATCCTCAGGCGCATCCACAGATTCAACCAACTGCTGACGGAATTTGATCCAGAATCTGCAGACAGGGAGGGCTGAACTTACTTATTCTCGCGACAGTTTGGCAAATTTATGAGTGATTATCCAGGAATGGCAGAAAGTAAAACACCAAACAACAAGGGCAATAAAAGTGAAAAGCCACAAGATGTGTAGCCTGAAACATACAAATTTTTAATTCATAATTTAAAACAAGAATTGATTCTTCTAAAAGAAAACTGAAAGAGGTGATAAAATTGAAGTTCTAACGTGGAGTAAAATGAATAAAGTGTTCATATGTCTTTAAGATTCCCTCACAGCCAACAGAGAGGGCAGGGTAACTTCTTGAGCCTAGAGTAAATCTTAACTTTATTTTGGAATTACTTAGGCAAAGCTGCTGTTGCCAAAAAGAATAACCCCTTTATACATACTATACCCAACACCCAGAGGCTCTAAAATCATTCCTTATAAAAATATATGAAGAGCTGAAGGATGGTGCAAAGAACAGTGGATGTGAATAAAAACATCTGCATTCAAACCTGGGCTCTGAGTGTGTAAGACCAGAGGGACAGGACAGGAAGGCTGTGGTGCTGAATCTTGGCTCAAATACAAACTCCCCAGCCACCTACCTATCTCTCTTCTCTGTACCGCTACAACTTCCCTTGGGACAGAGGTTTAACATGCCCAAGACTTGTCCTTGGAAGGCAGGCCTCCTAGGAAAGAAGTTAGCTTTCTGAAAAGTTCCATGGAAACTCATCAGTGGCCTATTGCTTAAGTCAATTAATCCTGGTCAATGATGGCAAGTCTTAGACCCCAGTCCCCCAATCATACCAGCTTCCCCAGCCTGAATGCTGATGTGGCAAATCCTGCCAATAGCTTGCTAGGTCACACAGCTACAACCATAAGGCTTGGAGTCTAGCCTGCTAATCACTCTAGGAGAGGGGCTGATGCTACTACCCCCAACCATACATGCTGAGTTAAGAGCATGTAGCTGGAGCCAACTCATAATGCTATTGTATTGTGACTGGCTACTGACTACAGCAAGGGTGAACTGATGCTTCCCTAAAAATTCGGCTTAAGAGCCCCAAAGCCCAAGGATGGGAATCTCCCTCCCAGAATATGACTTCCAGCCATGCCAGATTGCTGTGTGCAACACCAGCATCTGATGAACAAAGAGAAGAACTACACACCTAGTTCATGACTCTGTTAAGTTCTCCCCCAGCGCTGACATGTGTACAGTCTGACTATCTGCCCTGCCCACAACACCTCCTCTATTGATAATGCATATCAAGGGAGGGAGAGTACTTTTTAGTAACCATTTGGAGGTTGTGGAAATAGAAAGGGAAGGCATATGTAGATATACATTTATTTACAGCTGAAGACTGGGTTAGTCTGTCTACCCATCTCCATAATAAATACTTATCAAATATCAGGCAATGTCCTGGATATTGGAGGAACACAAAGAGTAGTCATAGTCATGCCAATCTTGCTCTCAAAGAGTTTAGATTCTTGTAGGAGATACAAGATAGATACATAGAAAATTCCAATATAGAATAGAAAATTATTAGTGTCACCAAAAAAAGTACAGTTTAAATGTCACAGTAGTTCAGGAAGGAAGATATTGTGGAAGTGATGACATTTAAGCCAGAAGAATGGCATTAACAGACAGAGCAAATGGCATAAGCCAAGACAGACGGGAGAAGTTGAAGACTGACTGGAGTACAGGGCATATTTGGGGAAGCTAGGGAATATGGATGGAAAGGTCATCTACATCTCAACCACAGAGGGTTTAAGCACTAGCCTAGGAATATAAACTTTATTCTGAAGACCAAGAGGAGCCACTCAAAGATGATGACCCCTCAGAGCTCTTGTCAGAGGAATTCCAGAGGCAAGAGGTCACCCTACCAGATGACCTCTGATGGCTCTCCTCCCTCTCATATCCCCTGAGTTTCTAGATTCATGCTGAAGAAGAAATAATCCTTCAACTTAGACATGACCACATCTGCTGTGTTAGGGCTCGGAGTGTCGGAAAGCTACTAAATGCCTTATGAAAGCACTGGCTATATCACAGGTGATATAGAGAGAGCAAAGTTCAAGCAACTAAAGGGAACAGAAAACCCAAGCCAGAGGGGGCTCTTCTCTTCCTGGTGATCCCCTTGGGCAAGAAGTCAGTTCAGAGATTCAGAGACATCATCAGCTTGTTTTCTCACAATTTCTCATCAGGGAAGTAATATTTTTCCTCTTTACCTCACTGTTTGACACATAAGTGGTAGTCCCTCCAAACACCTGATAGTTTCATTAAATAGCTGAAGGGAAAATAACTATTGTGGGCTAGAAGGAATAACCTAAACTCTAGGCGTCTTTAACCTGATTAGATCCATTTACAGTGAACTCGAGCCAAGTGAAGCAACTATTTACAGAGCAACTAGAAAGAACTTGCGGGATTCACTGAACTGGAATTTGCTGCGCTGAGCTGATTCTACAAAACTGTGATGACAAAACTACAAAGCTTGACCAAGGAAAGATTCATGTGTTTAATGACCTTGTATCTAAAATCACACTCAGTCTGAAATCTCCTTCCTTTCCTACTACAGGAATTAGCTAACTATATTGCTTTACTTATACAATTTTGTGTCTAAATACTATGACTAATGTCAAGTGTGGTTTCTAGAAATTTATTATGAAGAAACAGACAAATATGCAAAGATGCAGGCAGAAGGATGTTCACTGCAGCATTTCCTAAAATAGTGAAAGACTGGAGACAATATAAATATCCAACAGGAGAGACTTGTTTAAGTAAAGTACAGTCACAAAATGAACTACCAGCCAGCCAATAAAAAGAATAAATTAGATGTACTAACAAGAAAAGATGTCCATGTGTCCCTTAAATATTGCTCAGAAAAAGAAATAGGATACAAACAGTATATGTAATACAATCTAATTTTTAACTATATATGTTTATATATAAATACACATTTATATAATTTAAATGTATATATAAATTTGTATATAAATATGTAAGGTACATACTCAAGATCAATGTATGAAAAAATATATATAGCATATATATCACAGCTAATGAGATATATTTATAGATAGATAGATAGATAGATAGATGTAATTATATATGCAAGAGTATAAGAGAAAGAAGAGCCTAAAAATCATGAACCAAATTAACAAGTTAACAGTGATTGTCTCTAGGGGTTTGATATCATGGAGAATCCTCATTTTCTACTTAGTGTACTTCTGAATGGATTGAATTTTGTTACAATAAGCATATATTGTCTTTACAATCAGAGAAAGGATATTTCTATCAGAAAAGGAAGATAGAAAAAGAGACTTCATTAACTTTTCCAGATGTAAATATTACTTATATTAGAGATAATTTTAAAATCTTTTCAAGTGTACTGAAAATAAAGGGTGGAATAAAATAAGCCACCTGGTATACTGAAAAGAACACTGGACGTAAATTTCAAAGTCTTCAGTTATGCATTCTAGCTCTCCATTTTCTCTCTCCAAACCACAGCTTCTTTATTTATAAAATAAGTGGCTATATTTACTGGCTCTCAAAGGCCCTCCCAGCACTAACATTTCATTATCCTAACTGGAAATAAACATGCCAGGATTCAATCCTCCCTTATTAGAAATGGCCTGCAATGAGCTCTACAAAACTGCTGTAATTCAAAGACAGGTGGGACTGGTCCCAAACCTTTGGAAGAGCTGGGTTACATAATGGAATACATTTCAACCTTAGATCCCCAAATAACAAGCACATTCTAGCTCACTAAGCAACAAATGTGAGGGAAAAGGGAACAAGTCCTTTTTGTGACTTGCAGTCAGAATTTCTGCCAATAATTCTATAATGATTCCCTACATACACACACACACACACACACACACCATTTTTAGAGATGAAATTTACTCCACAGAGGTAAAGGGGACCTGCACAAAATCTCACAGTTAATGAGAAGACAATGCAGGACTACAAACATGTAATTATATCTAGACTGAGTGCAATACGCTTTAGACCTCACAGCCCGCATCTGATGAGTCTCTTCGCAATACCTCCCACAGCTCAGTTTACTCCTCTGAAACTGTAACAGATTAAAAGGGAAAGACTCTTTAAAAAGGATGATTTCCATTTCCCTTTTCCCACCCTTATAACGTATGCACGCTGACATATACCTACCATCTATTTTGAGGCTACAGTCACACTCAAGGTGTGGATCTGAGTTACCCTACCCACTTCCAAGGAACCAAACAAACAACTACTTTAAGATGGAAGATAAATTTAAGAGGGTCAACTTAGAAGCATAAAGCAACTGTGTTTAATAGAAAGATCACGAAACTAGGAAATGGAAGACCTAGGTTCCAGTCCTAGTTCTGTTACTTGGTTGCTGTAGGACCTTGGTCAAGCTATTTAAGATTTCTAGGCCTCAGTTCTCATCCGTATAATTTAGAAACCATTCATTCATTTATTCAACAAATATCTGAGCGCCTACATGTGCCAGCCATGGTACTAGACGTAGAGGATACAATGTTGGGCCAAACCAGATGCAGCTAGTCCTTCTCACAGAATTTGTAGTCTAGAAGGAGAGCTGAACATTAAATAATCATACAAATAAGTGGATGAGGATTAGAAGACAAATAATGATCATTTCAGAGCATATAACACAAGTACCTGACCTAGTCTTGAGCAAGTGATACTTCAATTTGTATGTGATGAACGAGTAGTCATTATCTTGGTGAAAGGAGGGGGGAGAAAGAGGAAGTATATTCCAGGAATAGGAAGCACTATGTTCAAAGGCCCTGCGGTAGCAGAAAGCATAGATGGTTTGAGGAACTAAAAGAAGGCAATGAAAATGGCTATTGAAAAGTTTTAAGCATGGGAGTGAATGTCACAGGGTAGTTGTGAGATGATATGAAACAGGGCATAGAACATTGCTTTAATGATTAAAGCACAAGATATGCTAGATGTTAATAGGAGGAAAAAGTATACAATCATTTGAAACAACTCTCCCCCCAACTCAAAGGCATTATCAAACTACTAGCTGATATTGCTCAGTGACTAGGGTACTTCACCAATAAAGGCAAGAATGGAATATAACAGCACCACAGTAACTTTTTTTCAAGTTAAAAATCTTCCAGTTGAAAGAGCAAAAGATATAAGGTTCACCATGTTTAAAAGAAGGGTCTGACTTTAGGGAAAGCAAATGACAGGATTTGTCGGAAGTCTCCACTGCAGAGCCACCAGTGAATGCTAACCCAGTTTGATACAGTAGAGATGGAACGCCAGAACAGCAGCCACCTAGGTTGCGATCAAATGCAGCTGCTTGGAAACAATTCAAAACGCAGTCACCTGACTTCCTGAACTCCTAAGTCAAGTTCCAACCAAAGAAATTATAAGCTGACTTTGCCACAAGTAAAATTTCTACTAAAATAAAATAAAATGGGTATTTTATTTTGAACTTAAATGAAACTTCAAGAAAAGTATCAACAGAATTGGTGGGTCTTTTTTCTTCTTTAAGAACACTGCTGGGGAATTTACTAATAGACTTATAAATGAGGGTGATAGAATGTCAACTCTGATAAGGATATTAATTAAATGAAAATTGACTGTTGACATTTCTGTCAACAAGCTAGTAGATCAAACACAAACCCAAAGGAAGACAGAAGGTCAAGGTGATATTCTACGTGCCAGAAAATAAGTTAAAAGTTTCCGAATAAGCTAAGACATATGAAGTTGCAGACCTGTGGACTTTTTTTGCTTATAAAAAGTCTAGGGCTTCCCTGGTGGCACAGTGGTTGAGAATCTGCCTGCTAATGCAGGGGACACGGGTTCGAGCCCTGGTCTGGGAAGATCCCACATGCCGCGGAGCAACTGGGCCCGTGAGCCACAACTACTGAGCCTGCGCGTCTGGAGCCTGTGCTCCGCAACAAGAGAGGCCCGCACACCGTGATGAAGAGTGGCCCCCGCTTGCCACAACTGGAGAAAGCCCTCGCACAGAAACGAAGACCCAACACAGCCAAAAATAAATAAATAAATTTAAAAAAAAAAAAGGCTAAAATAGAACCATCTAAAACTTAAGTGGCAAGGAATTTGCAAGAAACATATTAGATACCAATCAGCATGACTTAATAGACCAATGTAAATTTTCTTCTTTAACAAAGCAGCAGATCATAAAAATAAAGGAAACAAGGATATGCAATCTATCATAACTTTAGCAATCTTCTAAGTTCTACCATGCAATACATAGTACCATGTAAGGGGAAATATAATGAAGTGGCTAGAAGGTTATACCCAAAGAGTGGTTAATGCATCAGAATAAATTATAGGAGTATTAAAGGTTTAAATATACAAAAAATCAAATCATTAAAAAGGAACTGAATATTTATTACATCTTTGGAAAGAGCAACTAGAAGCAATTTAAAAAACATAAAGGACAAGAAAAAAGGAAAAGGACTTACTACATCACCATCAAATGAACACACTTCCAAATACAAAAAACAAACAAAAAAATTCAAAATAGAGACAAATAACAGATATGGGAAAACACTGGCAAATAATATGGTAGACACCAGATTAGCATTTTTAGTACACAGCAAGGTCACCAAGATACCAATGGAAAAACAAGTAAAGAATGATGAAGACAAATAAAGGTCTGGTTTCTAATGCAGTTTTGTTTGGGTCATTGCTTTGATCCCTATGTATATTTATTATCTATTGTCATATAACAAATTACCTCAAAATTTAACAGCTTAAAATACTAAACATTTATTATCTCATGGTTCCTGTGAATTAGAAATTTAGAAGCAGCTTAGTTGACTGGAGCAGTAGTCATCTGAAGCCTTGACTGGGGCTGGAGGATCTATTTCTAAGACGGCTCACGTACATGGATGTCAGCAGGAGACCTCAGTCTCACTTCTCCACAGGTTGCCTGAGTATCCTTGCAACATGGCAGCTGACTTCCCCCTTAGTGAATGATCCAAGAAAGAACAAGAGAGAAGCCACAATGTATTTTATGATATAGCCTCATAAGTCACACTCTGTCACTTCCACATCTTACTGGTTACATGGGTCAGCCCCATCCAATGTGGGAGAAGACAAACTAGGGCTTAAAAGTCATAATACTGCCCAATAATACTGATTAATAATAGAAAATATAAATCTTTCCTTCATTCACTAAACATCTATTGAATATCTACAATGTGTTATCCAGAATACTAAGTGCCACCTTGGTAAAATCCATTCAAAACAGTTGATCTCAGTCACAAATTACTCTAGCAATTGTAGTACATTTCAAAACTGAGCAAGAGTGAGAAATGTAGTTTCAAGTGGCCTGAATTCTCTGGGCCACTGCACCAATGGGAATCTCAAAACTCTATTCAATGGCCAGAGAGCTGTCCATCAATGTCAAGATACTTCTGTCTAACACTACAACTGACCCAAGCATGTCAACACAAATTTCCAGAGTCAGTAGCTTTCTAGCCAGGATCAACACAAGAATCATCAACTAATGCTTCAAAGGCTTAGATCTGAAGCTTGTAGAAAGTCTCAAGATCGTTTCAAATCTAACTCATAAGCCTTCCTGAAGGTCTAAAACTCCATCCTATGTACCAAAGATGATACTTTTAGTCCACTAACCCTAGAGTATGCATTTTGCTTTGTCTACTATCCAATCAACAAATATTTGTGGAATAACTCTTAGATAGCAGGCACTGTACTACCTCTGGGGAAACACACACTGTCTTCATTGGAGAGATCGGCAGTAAGCAAGCA